>NC_089625.1:2872905-3192117 GCF_039881205.1 Euwallacea similis
GCATAATATTAAATATGAATATGCAGGGCGTACATGCAGGAGATACGAAATCCCTCGTATACGTTGAAAATTCTATTAGAACTTTGCTTCGAAGTTGGTCTAGTGCATTTAAATTACTTTTATGTGTGTTTTAGAAATGGCATTTTACGCTTTCTCCAAGTATTATAACCTCTAATGCGTTCTTTGATAATTTGAGTTGAATGTTTACTTGTGCAGTGAGAGACATATTGCTGAAAAGGAAACAAGGGAGAGAAATAATGTTGTGCTATTATGCAACCTCACACGAGACCATTTTTATCCTGAGCCTTATATCTCAGTTTATCAACTTCCGCAAGCCGTTTCTTGGGGGAATAAAAGACACTGCCATAAAATGCGATAAATTAAGGCCAAACTCAGAGGCGCACTCCTATTTATTTTAATAAATTTTAGACCAAAATCGTTTTCTTCGTGATTTGAATTTTTGAGCGGAAATGAAGCAAAGCCATAAATGTGTGATCCGCAGCTAGACGGAAGAGGAAGTTCCGAAGTACGCCAATGAAATTAAGGCAGGTCGACCATAAAGTTGGCAATAGGCTTTCGGGAGAAAACCCCGGGTAAGTGAAATGAATGACGACCGTTGAACCGCAGATATTAAACCGTAACCTTCAGCCACATACCAAATAAAGTGCGCTTAATGCCCTCCGGGGAACGTCGGCCCTTTCAATTTAACGCATCTCAGTTTATGAATTTTTTTGTGTTTAGTGTGAAAACTCGCGGCCCCCATCGCTCTAAAGGGTTGGGCGCGCTACCATATGTTGAGATCCGAAAGGAAATAGCGAGCCATCGAATTTAATCGAAAATACTCCGATATCTAATATCAAGATATATGGGTTGTGACGTCCCAAATATATCAGATATTATTATACATTTATGTATGAATTCTAGGGCGGACCCGTGCAACATATGGCAACAGCATATTTAGATCTTGCTGAAGTATAATAGGGTAGGACGGTCTAAGTGTATTCAATAGTCAGGGGAATTGATAAATGTTAAATTATGAATTTTTGATATAATTCAGAATTGGGAAATAACATTGTTTGAATTACGAAATATGATTAATGATTCTGTCTGCTGTATTTTTATTATAGCGATCAAGTTCGGTGAGCTATATTTTTATTGCGGCAAAGTGTCGGGTGACGCTGACATTGACTAATTGTTGGGGTTTAATGTAACATTAATACGTTTAGTAATGAATTTGTAAAATATTGAACTTTGATTTATTGAGTGAATGTTTCCAATTTTCAAAAGATTTACGCATTCAAAGCGGAATAATCAAATCTCAGCAAGCGAAAGCGTTTAATTAGGCGCACATGCAACTTAGAACAATGTCACTGAAAGGGCGGCTGCAAACAAAACCCGCCTTAGTCATGTGCTCATTACCTTCATTACGGTTTCTGTACGTACATGTGAATGTTTTGTCGTGCCGTAAATTTTCCCGGAGATTTGTACCTTGGTTAGGACTTTCAGTTAATTTACTTTCAGCATATAGAGCCCCGGAATACCGAAAGGCTCTATGCAAATGCGGTGGTAATTGGTGGCGAACTTGTCGATTGAGAAATTCCAACCTTGGAATTATTTAAATGAAATAAAAGACCCTCAAATGAGAGGGGGACAATTGTTCTCTGAAAACCGAACGGAACGAACTCCCCGTAACAATGGTCTTTCTTGTAATTATCAGCCAGCTAACCGGACGGTAAGATAAAACCTTTTGTCTGCGGAAAACCCGATTAATTTACAATGGCCTAATTATCTTGGCACAATTTGACTGCGAGATATTTTGAAATATGATATGCTACACAGTCATGAATCTTGATAAAAAGTGTCCTAGGTGTTGTTGCCCGAAAAAACAGGCTTTAGTTAATTTTACAGTTTAAATATAACTGGACTTCGGAAGTTTTTGGAGGTTCAAATGGACACTAAATCACACATCAGATTAAAATTGATATAGAATTTTGCATAGAAAAAAAAAGGAATATACTTTTTCAAAATTGGAGGACGAGATGGACATTAATTGAGCATGTAGACGAGCTTAAAAATGTAGGGGAATTTCACTATGGTGAAAAGCGGTCTTAAAAACCCGAAGTTTATAATTTAAAAGTAGAATATTTTGGAGATTGACATGTACAAATTGAAAACACTGTTGACATTTGAGCTACCAATGTAGTAATCAGTTTCAAGTTAATAAAAAGTTCATTTTGATACATAATAAGAGGCTCCTCTGGACATCAACTTTCCTTCAATAAACTTGGTCTGTGAGAATAAAAATCGAATGTAACCTAGAGAAATTTAACTTCTAAATTTGAGACACTTGACGGCATACCATATATGATAATAATAGGAGGACAAAATGTATTTATTTATCAAAATTGGAGGATAAAATACAATCTTTTAAGAATTAACATACAGGGGAGATAAAAACGTGAGGTAATTTTGTTGAAACGTTGGGTATAATGTGGCTGAAAAAATATCATGAATTTGTTCTAATGGGTTTAGCAGAGAGATGTTATACTTCGGCACATGTTCCCTTTATTTTCGATATCTTGTTTGGTTCAGAAGTGATCATACGCATCTTCAGTACTGAATATTAAGTCAGTTGCGGAAATCTAAAAGCTTATTAATAAAAAAATATATCAATAATTTCTCGAGACCTTTCGCTGAAATCCGATATTTTCGTCCCTCAATAACCGATCCACTTTTCCACCCTCCAAGTTTCTTCAATTATTCTATATTAGCACCGGAATGCGCTAAAAGTTGTATGCCCCGTGTAGAAATTGGCAGTTGGTAATTTGAAAAAAAAAAGGATTTTTTAAAATTCTACCGTAAGTCTTATGTAGTGGCGGAAAAAGTATTTAGACTCCGCTTCACTCGGAGTATAAAATGTTCTAAAATCGAAAGTATTAATTGCACTTAACAATGTATATTTAAAAAAGAAATCTCATAGTCAGGTCTTTTAAACAAAATGATTTATTAGCACAAAAAAAATCTAAAAGCGAATAAGTACAAATTATACTAACATCAGTATGAAATACATGAGGAAAAAACTATTTAGACACATTCTACAAGATGTGACAACAAAAAAAAAATTACAATATTTTGTCCAGTACCCTCGATATTTTATAATTACTTCTAACCGCCTAGGCATAGAATGAACTAAATTTTTAGTTACTTCTACGAAAATGCTCATCCATGCGTCCACTAACTCTCTTTTTAAATTGGTATGTTTGTGTGTCCTTTTTTTATTTCTTTTGGTCAATTCTTCAGTTACAGACTTCCCTGTTGCAGTTTCTAAATTTCTGGCGATGTTTGTTGAACTTTCAAATGGGGTTTTCTTAATAGTTCTGACGATAGTGCTCATTTCTGTCGTCAATTTTTGAAGGTTCGCCGGTTCGTTTTTTATTTTGGACTGTATTTAAAATTTTAAATTTGTTCACAGTATATGCCAATGAGGAATAGTGTCCATCCACCAGTCTTCATATTTCTCTTGCAGATTTACCTTCTTTATAAAATTTAATACTTCAACTTTTTTTCGATTGTTTATTCCCTAGTTGTTGGAGTTATATAAAATTTGAAGTTTATCTTATTTTAATGAAGAAGCAACTGATTTTAAAAGCTCGTGGTAAGCCTGTTGGTTGTATTGTTTTTTACAACCAGCAAATAGTTGAACAGCGACCTGCGTGTAAGTCCAAATACTTTTTTCCACCACTGTAGCTACCTTAGAGTAGCAACATACAGGTCACCGCTCGCAATATTATTTTATATCAAAATAATAAGAATACCTACATTTCGAAGCCCAAATAATAGCGTATATACCTCCGCACTGAAGCGCATTTTCATCTTGTGGCGATTAATCCCTGAGATCGGGCAGTAAACTTTGCCGCGGGATTAAAAGACTTACTTTAGTCTCTTGATATATACTATTCAATTGCGCTCTCGAAACGTTGCAACTTTAAGGAAATAAATCGAATTTCTAAGAATTTAGTAGATACCAAGAAGAATAGAAAAAGTTCTCGATTAATGATTAGGAGTTTTAATAATCAGACAATAAGGATCGGTATAGGTCCCGAATTTGAAGCGTCGACGTCGCGACGTAATGACACGGCAGCAATTGTGAGGCGTCAAAATATTATAGAGTTATCACACGAAAATCCTCGTATATAAATATTTCCGGTGAAGCATAGTATTATGCTCGCATACAATGAGCATGATCTCTTTAGGACAATGAGGAGTTAGAGGTAATTTTTGAAATTATTCTAATCAATTCAATTCAATCAAATTAAACAAGCACTTATTTTATTTTATTTCTTATATTTTACCCCTATTTTTTGCCTATTGTCGAGTCTTACAGGCAAAAAAATAAGGGAAAAATCGTAGTTTTTTAGCGTGCCTTATGCTTATCGGCCCCAGCAGATGAGAATCCTGATGTATGTAATCTCGTCTTCTATTTTTTTTTAGAAATATCGAGATGTAACAGTTAGTTCGATTGGACAAACCACCATCAACAATCGGCGCCGAATCGTGTTCGCTCGTGCATTTCCAAGCGATTTTAGTGGAAGCGAAAAACCCGGCGGCCTAAGCATGTTTTAATTTCGTTATTTTACGATTTACCACAAAAATTACGATTTTTAGGACAAAATTGATAATCGATACCTTTTTTAGAGTAATTAGCCTCACAGATTTTGCACCTGCAATATAAAATTTTGTTGCCGTCGACGCCAGGTCAGGTAACTAAAACCTCTCCATCGGGGATGACAATCTTCATTATATGCTCGTTTAATAATAAACTACAATATTTTTAGAGATCTAGGCAAGATATAAAAGAAGCGTGAACATGTCCTGATGTATGATGAATCACTAGTAGATTTAATCTCAAATACCATATGTACTAATGTCGCACCTTCTAATAACCCAGCATGCACTTCTCACACATGTTATGTTTTCACGCGTCCCAATTTTGGCGTCGGTTTGTCACGCGCTCCAATTTCGGCGTAGTTTTGTCACGCGTCTGAATCTCCACTCCTTTTGTTTTTGTCGTGTAACCGTTTTTAATGATTACTTTGCCTGTCTACAAGGCGATGATTCACGTAGCCTGTTGACTAGAGATTAAAAAAAACAATTTTTTCAAAATAAGGTTCTAATTAAACCTCGCGTTGCAACGCGATTTGAATTCGCAAAGAGCAAAAATTTTGAAGATCTTTTCGAAAATGCCCACCTATTTGTTCTATGTAAAAAAATTGGTCTACCTTGTACAGGGTCGCTCAAAACTAATGATTTTACAGTTGTACATTAGACCTGCCTAGAGCCCGTTTTTTAAATAGAAATCTCTGTATGTCAAATTCGCTAAAGTAAAATTAAATGTAACGTAAATCATTGCATTTAGTCACCTCTAAACATTGAATTATAATGGTTGAAAACTGTGCAGTTATTCAAACAATTTCTCGGGTAGGGGGCTTGTGAACATTCGTTTTCGTGTTTATATGAATGCAAAATAAAACTATTAAGTACAATGTGCACGAAACGATTTGAATTTTAACTAAAACTCGCATAAACAACGAAATAATACAACATTTTAATATTTACATTAGACGCTCAAAATGATGGCCATTGAATTCCAAGCACTTCAAAATGCGCACATTTATAGGCTGATTTGGGACCCCCTGGATCTCATTTGCATCAACATTGACGCAATTCTTCTTTACGGTTTACTGATGTAAACTTGTTTTTTTTATCTTACCCCACGAGTAAAAATCCGGTGCGGTAAGATCGGGAATTCCAGCGGGTGAGTCCCTCGGGCCCAAACGTCTAAACCAACAGTCGCCTAACATTTCAAAAAGCTCCCTTGGTACCTCCGCGATGCAATGAGCCGGCGCTCCGCCTGATTGGGCACAACAGGTGCGATATTCTTCTAGAATTAGATCTTCTGAAAAACCGGTTACTACCGACCTCAGGACCGAGGGATTTACAAAGCGTCACATTTCAGAAGCCACGCTTTCGAACACAGGTGAAAATCAACATATGCTAAGCGACATGAATACGGTTAGAATTTTGAGGTGATTTGAAAAATGTCGAAGTTTACGGGATGTTTCATTTGAATGTGTTGAGTTCCGCGAACGATGTTAGTTCCAGATACAATCGAGAACTTTGCACTGGTGAAGTTGTCTTTGTAAGGCGGGCCGTGACACAATGCGGCCGCACACCTGACCTGAGGAGGTGGCCTTCCCCTTGTAGAACACTTTATTTTCCGATAGAAAAGTTGGTGACATTTTCTGATGTTGAATCCCACTTCCGAAGCACAACAAATGCATCCAGCGGCGACAGTCGAACAAGGAAAAATATGCCCTCAAATAAAAGTCACTGGACAGCAGCAAATTGAACAGTAGATCAATAGGGGGCGGATGTTAGACTGGTGGCGAAACGAAGCTGTCCCTGCAGTGCAATATATCAATTAGGTCCAACTGCTTTCGCGCAAAAATACCTTCACAACAAACATGAAACAAGTGAATGCAACGGACGGTGTTCGTTTTCGTTCCAGCGTGATTTACGAAGTGAGCCAAAGTGATGGGCGGTCCCGACCTGCGGAAGAATATTTTTGTTATTCCTGGAATCTGGATTTCGTTTGCTTTGGCTTTCAGTCGTTAGCAACTGGGAAAAGTAATCCAATATTTCAGAGCCCCGTGTATTTCCGGCAAATAAATCCTCAACATAATACTCTCCGTAAGTTAGTATCCTTATTAAACCCCTTCAAGCTTCTCGGCCGCTGAAATTTATCGCCGATGATAAATCACAACCCGTACAAAAGATTTAATCCGCATTAATCTTCACATAGAGCTAAACCTCTCTTCATAAGAATATACTTTAAAAATGCGCCTGCTTTACTAGAATAATAAATTAGACCATATTTTATCTTCTCTAAGCCAAGTATTATCCCTTTAATTAATAACTGCAATTTGGACGTAACACATTTAATTCTCAGATTCCCCAAATCCCTCCCAGAAAAATAAAAAAATATGTATGAGAATGGGTGATTAATAATTTGCTAGATGCGCGGCCATTAATCCTCGAAGTCATTGAAAAATGCCCGCTTTATTACGAAAAAATAAGTCGGTGACTTTTTGTCAGTAAGCTCGCTATCAAATCGGAAATGCAATTATCTCTCTCTCTGTCAAAGAGTCGGAATTAAATTTTAATTAAAAATACTTTAAATCGTTTGCAGAACGACTTAAAATTAATTGCCATTTTATTTGACTCGCCAGATTAATGGGGGGAAATAGATCACGAACTTCCCGGTCCACGTAAGACATCAGCAAAGTGCAAAAACGACTTCATCCACCTTCTAAAAGTCGATGCAAAATGGCGTAGGAGCAGAGACGAAAAATAATACAACAAAATACTTTAATGCTGAACGCGGCAGCTTAAAACTTTTCACGTATTTTACCCGCCTTGGTAATTTAATGGTGAACAATGTAAATTATAATCTGCGCGGGCTTAAAACTTGCTCACTCCGCGGCACACTGTTAAATTTACACAAAATAAGAATAGGAAAAGGTCGGTTTGGGTCATGTCAACACCACTAACAGTGAGAAGGGATTTACATTCTGGCGATATTAGTATGGCTGCAGCTACAGATTGTCATCATGATGGAGATTAAATAGTCAAACCCCATTAAGATAGTCAAAATGCCCTTTGATCTAAATTGAAAAGCTAACTGAATGGACATATAAGTGCATAAGTTATGATCCTTTAATGCCAATCAGTTGTGCAAAATACCTTTATCCACACCCCATAGACCAAAAAAATTCTTAAAACGCTATCTTCTCAATTATAATTTTTAACTTGAAAACTGGTTTTTCAAAAAATCTGAATAAAATCATACGTATATAGAAAACCCTCGCGCATTTGCTACATATTTTTCATTTTTTTTCCTACTAATTCTAGCCTAATAATGATGTTTAAAGTTTCAAAATGAAATAGCTTTTTTTTCAAAACGGGCTACAGGTCCAATTTTTCCTTCTAATGGTGGGTATTTTAATGGTAAATTTAAGTGTATATAAAACGTGTCCCTTTTTAGGCTGCGCTATATTGAAAAATGCAAAAAGCTCAATTTTTTGACATTTTTTTCAATACCGAATTAACCATTTCGGCTTTTTTGGGCATTTGATGCATTTTTTTTTATAATCTAATAGTAATCTTTTATGGCATTTTATGCCGAAATGCTTAATTCGGTATTGAAAAAAATATCCAAAAATTTAGTTTTTTGCATTTCTCAATAAGGCGCAGTCTAAAAAGTGATATATTTTATATACACTTAGATTTTCCATGAAACTGTCCATTATTAGAAGAAGAAACTGGATCTGAGGCCCATTCTGAAAAACAAGTTATCCCATTTTGAAATTTGATGAATTGAATGAAATTTTAAAAATCGTTTTTAGGTTAGAATTAGCAGGAAAAAATGTGGTGAATGAGCGAGGATTTAATATATACGTGTGATTTTTTTAAAGATTTTTCGAAAAACCAGTTTTCAAGTTAAAAATTATAATTGGGAAGATAGTGGTTAAAGGTTTTTTTTTTATCTAGGGGATGGGGGTAAGAGTATTTTGCCCAACTGATTGACATTAGAGGGTTATAACTTATGTATTTATATGTCCACTCAGTTAGGTTTTCAATTTAGATCAAAGGGAATTTCGACTATCTTAATGGGGGGGATACTCTTTTTCATTGCTACGTTGAATTAGCTTGCGCAGGGGGCAATTATCGAATAATTTCGTTTGTCGCAGGGTTGCAGTAAACTGAAACGTATCAATCCCTCCATTTTTAGAAAGTTTACACTGGCGAAAGTTAACTTTCAAGGAATTGTATTTTTAAAGAATGCAGCCGCAAGTGTGAAGCATTTACGGTGGCATTCTGGCAGTTTGCGATATTCAAGGTGCCAAGAGCGACCAGGAAAATGATCACAATTATTGCACTTATGCGAATTGCCGCTGTAAGTTGCTATCGATTGATCCAACGTAACAATAAGTCTAGAATATTAAGTTTCAAACATTTATAAACAGCAGTTTGGTTTTGCATTATTGCTCCCATCACAAGCTGGATTACCGCATTACTGCCAGCACAAAATTAAACTTACTGTACCAGTACGTATACAGTAGCTTAATTGAAGTCTCTCTGTAATGTAGACAATATTTATGAATAACTAAACAAACAAAGCTAGTTGAAAACGTACACCCAATCTGTACAGCATCAAACTTAAATTTACTAATTTGCAGCCGTAGTTAATTTTCATTGCATGTCCGCAAACCGTATGCCATTATACGAGAATAGCATATTTTTGAGCTGTATTAAATTAGGCGTGCTTATTTAATTAAATGAACGCACGGCTCCACGCGTTTGCCATTTAGATTTGTTGAAACAAACACGTAATTTAATTAATTTAAACTGCTGTTCTCTCTCTCCCTCATTGAACGGCATTCTTTATTATTCCGAATTGTTTTTGTTTGCCGCGGAACTGATAACAGTAAATAATATTATTAATTAATAACCTTCGTTCTAGTTAATATAGAATTCATTCGAAACTTACTGTATCTCATGGACGATATTTCAATCTCGGGCCCGCAAAATAGGTGCGGCCTTGTCGCGCATCCCACATAAAATATTCATTTTTCTCCCTGTCTGTATTATTTGTGTCATCCGTCGCGTTGCGCGTAACTACGTGTTCCTTATAAATAATGTAATTCAGTACCGGAATTTAATGCATTTTAATGTAGCGCTAGATATAAATTTCGATAGCCTTAATAAACAACACATTTCGAATTAGCCATACGCCGCGAAACCTCCAAGTAATGTTCTTTTGAAGTTGCTTTTTAGCAAAAAATGTCCACCTACTCAAGTTTAACTTCTAAAAACTCCTTGAAGCAAATACGTCTTTACAGTTAAGTACCAAGTTAATTAACTAAGCAATCCTACTTTTTGAACTTAAGTTTGTGGCCTTTATTTAATTTTTTGAGTGGTTGTAAAAGAAGTTTCGAAAGTTGTAATGATCGTCTAGTTAATTTTACTATTAAAAGCTTCGTTTCAAGTTAAAGTTGTTAATTATGGATAATTTAAAAATCCGATAACAGGTATTTCCAGTTTACATGTTAATTTTCCCTCCGATACACGAAATATTATTTGTATGATATTTTTATTTGATATGGATTTTAAAAGGCAGTTATTTAAAATGTATTTTGTTTGTGAAATAATTTAAGCTTATTGATTTTGGCGAAAATTTCAAAGGAGAGTTGTTTCACAATAGCTTTTGACGCATTGAAGGAGGATAAATCTATGCCTGAGTTTAAGCAAAAAGGCTCAAGTAAACTGCTTCCGTTTTAGCCTTATTTATTTTCACGAAGAAATGTAGATACAAGTTTTCGAGTAATTTGAGCAATCATTACACCATGATTTTATAAAAAGGAAATAAAATAATTTTATTTTAAATCATTTTCAGGCACTCAAATTACGAATATTACAAGATATTTTTAAAACTACTGAATAGAATTTTGTTTATGTATATATTAATTATTTTAATAAAGACCACTGTATATTTGACTGCATTCTAACAAAGCAGGTGTATCGTAAGGTTGTTTGGAATCGTTCGGAAAAATGATTTTAACGTCAGTCTAAAATAGGAAACATTTAACTTTTGAGCGACTCGAATTTTTCTATAGCTTAGATTCGGTTGGTCAGAACAATCCCGGTAATCATATAAATATTGTATTTAATTATAATAGAAATCCCAGAGAAACTAAATTATCCGAAAATTTGTCCATAAAAAAATTGTCCACAGAGATAAATAAGGAGAAATTTTCAAAAACATCCCAATCAAAAAATGGAGAAATTTGAAATCTTTTTTGAGCCAGGACAGTAAGAAAATCTCTGATACTTTAGTCTTATAAAATCAATAAAAAATCTCGAAAGAATCCTCCGAAAATGTCCTCAAGTCTATAAAAAAATTCTGTTAAAATTAGATGAAAATTTAAAAAAAATAGAAAATACTGGAAATTATATATGGGTTATGATGAAAGTAGCAGGTTTTTTTTGGAATATTACCAGCAACAGCAGCAGTTACAGCTTCTCCATCCTAATTTCCTTTTAAACGTATCGTTAACTAGTGAGAATTTTCTCGTGCGTTAATAATTTCGAACCCCGAATCTGCCAAATGGAAATATGAAATTTAGGAGGGTTGAAGCCCCCTCGACGTTTAACCTTACTTTACTCACTCTAAACACTAACAAAATACAAACGTTGTTTTATGAGGTGAACCTATGTCATTAGGGCTTCGAGGTCGGGGGATAAATTAGGTTTCTCGGCGGTGGAGATTTCTGCCAAAAGTTTCTTCCTGTTTTTGAGTCTCCGAGTATGGTTTCAAGGTAGAAACTACCTTCAAACTTGTGAAAAATTTATTGTTACATAAAGCAGTTATTCCACGTTCGACTGTCTAACTCTGAGGTCTGGTTGATGGTAAAGTTCATAAATCGCCGGCATAAAGTTATAAATCTTTCATTCGGGATTTAAACTATTAAATGTGCTTATGGTTTAAAGGCGGTTCTCGAGGGCGATACTGAGCGGTGTTAGGGCGCGACTTCCACGGTTTATCCCAACATTAAATTTGTAAATTATAAATGGCCATAGCTTAGGTAGATAACAGTCATACACGGCTCCCTCGCGGCTAATTTTAATTGGATTATACGACTGTCCGGCCCATGAGACCGGCTTTAGTTTACTATTGGCAGCTAAGCACCCCGGGCATTACGGCAGAAGCGTCTCCTAATATTAATATTTACGGTTCCTATCAATCGATTAGATGTGCGGAATTAAATTTACGATTTTCTGGATTCTTGAAATGAATTATATGCAATCCCTGCGGTTTGTCTATAATGCGGGGCCATAATTTTTCCCTACGCAATATTGGCGGAACGTCCGCCATGTCCCGCCATCCCGGTGAATTATATTCGCATTACCTGACCTGGGAATCTGTTAGCGTTACGGGATCGGCTTAATTGATTCGAATGCAGCAACATTGCGCTAATGAACTGGGAAAATTGAATTCAATGGGCTGTTTAATTCACTCTCGCGAATAACAGCGCTTTTTAAATCCGGCGTCAAACGGAGGTCATGTAGTGCGAAATTGTTTTATGCCGGTTTTTTCGCTGATTAATTGGTAGCAAACCTATGTATATCGATGCAAATTCGTTTGGAAAGAAAATAACATTTGTGTAACAAGTTGAGGTAACTTTTATCACACCTTTTAAATGTTTTACTTTCGAAATATCCATAAAATCGTCAACTAGCAATTTAAGCTCCCGCGTCCAACAAGAGATTCTTATAATTTCTAGTTACTTGTAGTGGCAACTGTTCTGGCACGATTATATTATCAGTCTGTTACTAAACTGGGAAATGATTTTCGAGTAACCGCAACGAACCAGCGACCACTTTGGAACAGTCCGAATTACGTTACCGAGGCTCGGTTTTGGACCGTAATTATTACCAAATGGGATTGAAGTGCGTATCGCTTTTTCACTTCTTTCTATAACGCTATGCAAACTTCCTCAAAGTGAGTAAACGTGTACGGAAGGAAGCAAATGCAAAATTCCTGTCCCTTCAAAGTTTCTATTACCTCAAAGCAATGTCTAGTACTTCTTACGATCTGGAACTAGTATATCTTACTCAGCAGTGTTTTAATTGATAGTTTTTACGGGTAAAAAGTCGGTAATTATTATCTTAAATTTTCACTTAATAGTAATCGAAATATTAAAATAACTTTCGACACGTAACGGAAACTAATAAATTTTACTATAAAATTTGTGGTGTCACAGAAGGTCTTCTGACTAGCATTTGTTACATTCTTGTTACCATCAAAATAGTTTAACTGTTAAGCCACGTTAAAGTTATCGAATAAAGTTATTCTTACGTTGATGAAACTCATTAATACTTCTTTTATGTAACTCTTCTTGAACAGTAATATTTCTTAGTAAAAGTGACGAAATTGTCACTTATTTTAAGTAAAATTTCCCAGAACTGGGCTATTATAAATTCTCCATTGAAAACGATTGATAAATTTTATGAATCAAAACTATGAAGACATGAAAATAGGAATTGTAAGAAAATAAACTTAAAAGCTAACCATGAAATCTAAACAATTCTAGGAAAGAATTCTGAAGAATTAGAGTTTTGCCAGTTAAAAATATTCAAAAACCACTCTGAATGAATCTGAAATCTCTGATTATTTCCATCAACTTCGTACAACTCCCGCAAGGAAATTTTTCCAAATCTGGTCAATTGGGATTAGTCTGCTTATTTCAAATTCAATGTTTTTGCAATGATTCAGACCTTTAAATTAAATTTTTTTTTCTAGCTATAACCGTTTTCGCTTATCATCCACACACATTCTGTTGTGCCAACCTGTAGAGCATTATGTAAAATCTGCACGATACTATATTTTCGGGGGTCAGGCCCTCTTCTACATCTTAATTTTTTAGTCGCTTTTTGTGCAGCTCCCTCCATGCTCGAAAGGAATCCAGAATTATCCAGAATAAACGAGAAATGTCAAGAGAAATAATAATCCTAAAACTCCTCGGGCGGGTTCAGATACCAAAGCACTGACTGACTTTTCCGTTCTGATGTTCTCGCACAGCGTCGTACCGATGGGGTTTGCGTCCTTCGTAATAATAATATTTATTTAAAAAAATTAATTTACCAGCAAATTTACAATATTGTTTCACTATTGGAAACTAGCACTAAAAGGACGGAATTTTTCTAAGAATTTCGAGCAGAGTTATTGTATCTTTTACAGTTT
This sequence comes from Euwallacea similis, assembly GCF_039881205.1. Classification (NCBI taxonomy): domain Eukaryota; kingdom Metazoa; phylum Arthropoda; class Insecta; order Coleoptera; family Curculionidae; genus Euwallacea; species Euwallacea similis. The sequence goes on from NC_089625.1 coordinate 2,886,770, forward strand.
CGGGTATCTTTTAGTTTTATAGTTTTGAATGCTCTCTTTATAAACCAGGGCTCAATTGGACGAACGTGGAAGTATATAAAGTACAGACAAAAGCGGAGGACCGGACCACCTCTTTGCGTCATCTGCGGCATTTCGGCATATCGCTAATCTAATAGTCCCATTTGTCCCCTCTAATATGGTGCCCGTCCACAATGACTTTATCGTCCAGGGGCGATATTACCCCCAGCGCTTTCATACAGTTTTTTCACGTAATATGTTTACTGGATAATCATTGAAGCGGAAGGGCCATTTCGTTCCGTACAAAAGGCGAGACAAAGGATGTATCACTGTAGATGGAACTGAAATGGAATTATTACTCCTTATCACTTTGGTCGCGGAAATAAAAATTGGAAAAGTCTGTTTAAAGTGTGATCAGCCAGAAACTTACAGCAGCACAAAGTGTATTGTAATCAGATCATAAATTAAATCCTGCTTATTGAGAGGGTGCATGCAGTAGAGCGGATCACATTGCGCAATGATAATAGTTCCACACCGAATTTGATACCTTATGACTACATTCCGTAACTGAGTTATATAGGAATCGATGAATAAACGTCTTGAGCGATGACTTGAACGACGATTATCCATCTCTAAGGGTAATTGTCTTGCATATTATACTGCTACTGCGGTTCGTTAGCTAAAACCCCAAATGTTGTTTCCTCGGCACATGTACAGGTTAATTTCATGCAATAAAGTTTAAATCAATTTTGCCATATCATTGAAGATACGAATAAATCTCTCAGATTTCCCTATTTCTAAAGGGCTCGCCAAATGTAGTGCAAGAAAGTAAACGTCAATTTGACAGAGACGCTTTTTTGTTTTATAGCTATGGAGTTATATACGATTGAACAACGAATTAAAGTTGTTCAAGAGCACTATAAAAATGGTGCAAAAATAAAGAATACGTTTCGCACAATACTCGAATTTTTCGGTTGGCATAACCGTCCAAATCAGAGCACAATCGGTCGTTTATTGCACAAATTTGAATCAACTGGTTCGGTTAGTGATCTACTAATGACTGGCAGACGAAAAAGTGTTCGTACACCAGAGAATATCGCTGCTGTGAAAGAAAGTGTAAAGGAGAATCGAAAATTGAGTGTAACTCGTCGATCGCAAGAATTGGGCATTTCATCCGCCAATTTACACCGTACTATGCATAAAGACTTGCGTTTACATGCATACAAAATTCAATTAACACAAGAACTTAAGCCGGCAGATCGTTTTGCCCGTTGTGTTTTCTCGGATTAGCTCATTGAACATCGTGCAATTGCTGCCACTTTTTCATCGGAAATCATCTTTAGTGATGAAGCGCATTTCACGTTAAATGGGACTGTAATTAAGCAAAATTGTCGCATTTGGGTTAATGAGAATCCTAGAGAATATCAAGAACAATCGATGCATCCCCCAAAAGTAACGGTTTGGTGTGGATTGTGATCGAAAGGAATCATTGGTCCTTATTTCTTTGAAAGTGATGATAGAAATACAATTACTGTGAATAATGACCGATACCATGCCATGATAAGTGATTTTTTTTTCGAAAATTAATCGTATTGATATAAAGGACCTTTACTTTCAACAAGATGGTGTGACATGCCACACAACGCATGGAAACATTGAGTTGTCGCAGTCGAAATACGAAGTACGAAAAAACGTAATTTTGCGAAATGGAAATGTGTCTTGGCCCGTTCGTTCATGCGATTTGACACCTCTCGACTTTTTTTGGTGGGGATTTTTGAAAAGTAAAGTGTACGTCAGTGATCCAGCTACCATCCATGATATTAAAAACAACATTATTGCCGAGATAAATGCAATTGAAGCGACCACGTTGGAAAATGTCATCAAAAATTTCGATCATCGTACTGACGTCTGTGAAACAAGACCTGGTGAACATTTGAGTTATATTATTTTTCATACATAAATGGCATAGATCAATGTTCAAAATAAAACAATAAATTGGATTGAATCGATATTCCTTACGTTTTTAATTTGCCTTTACCTTCCTGCGTCTATTTTGGCGGACTCTTTATATATGAGCCACGTCATTTATCAAGTTGCGAAAATCTTTCTATGATGTCATTCATATGTCACTTTTCCTCATTTTAATCCTCAATTTGTAATTGAAATCACAATTTTCAAACCGCAATTTAATTAACCCTAAAGTATGGCTTTAATAATTGCACGCCCGAATAAATAACAGAAAATGCTTAACATAATTGCGTTCAATATCTAATTACTGATAAATTATTCTATTTGGATTATATACGTTATGAAATTTTATTGACAGCTTTTCCCGAAAGTGATATAAATATTTGTTGCCTATTATTAACCGGCCAGAAATATTAAATTCCCCTCTGAAATATGTATTTGTTTAATATTGTTTGTTCACGTTGATGCAGCTTTTTCATGATTTTTTGTAACAGATATCCAGTAAAAAAATCTACTTCAAAATGTCTATTATCCCGGCTCCTGCTGCTTGCCAGACTATAAAATTACAATGTTCGATGGTTTTTTTATCTGGAATGATGGATGTGCACTCCCTTCTAGATTTATGGTGTCTAAGAATCTAAATATCTCAGATAGTTGCAGTTCAAAAAGGAAAAAAAAATACATGGAGCAAAGTGCTTGAAGGAAGTGTGTTTCCAAGCTGCTTGGAACTCTATGTACTCGAAAATACTATATTAATATAAACAATCAATGCTTCTAGCACGAAGAATATATACAAATCAAATTTACCTAAAACGAGACTAATTGAAGAGGTTTAAAAGTTTCTGAAATACCCTAAAAAATAATGAAAACCGGCAATAATTATTTCAACGATAAAAAATGTTTCTGAAAATACTTTTTTTAAGAAGAATTTACGTTGCTCTATCATAGATTGAGCTAGTTGACAATAATTTACAAACGTGCAAAGTAACCTAACTATAATCAACTCAGAACATCATTGATGTTAAAAGGATCAAATCGAATTAAAAGCGAAAGTTGGTATTATGTTGTGCTAATGCATTCAGAATTGAAAATAGTAATATATTTTGGGATAATTTTTGATCCGTTTCAACATCAATTGAACAAACATAGATTGAACAACGTGCAAGAAAAACAGATAATAACGAAATTGGGAGTATAGAGAACAACGTGCAAAACTAGTTTTGTGTGTAACTTAAAGAAAATGGTATAAGAAACTTAACAGAGGAATATGAAAACATAAGTTTATGTAAAGGTATCTATTACTATTATTATTATTATTATTATTATCATATACCGGTTATTAAATGTTATATACAATAATTAAAATGTATGTAAAAGGTGTTTGAGTTCTGTAAATTAAATCTAAATACACCAACGAATATTAATTGTGCCTTCTTTAGACAATCCGTCTTGAAAGCATGCTGTGCGTATAAAATGGTCTCAAAATAGACATTCTCCTTAAGCCCACATACCTTCGTCAGTTTCTAATATTGTGATATTTTGGCAATTGGTGAAATATCCTATAAAGAAGGTTCGAATCAGTATCAAATCGTTTTTAAAGAATGGTTTACAGGGTGTCCCAAATTCGACTATTGCCTTGGGGATCTCGGAACCCATTAGGGAGGCATAGTGGGTTCAATGAAGGAAAAATTGCTGCTTTATGAGCAGAGAATTTTTGAGATATACTTCCGGAGATATTCGAAAAAACAAATATTTTTTCGAAATTTTGAATTTTCTGAAAGCTAAAGACAAAAAACCCTACCTATTTTGAAGTGACTCGGACCTGGACATTGTGAGAAGGGTTTTCTCCATCTGTAGTTGAATAACTCAATTGAAAGATAATAAGAAACTTTTCACAAAACAGAACTTTTTGCTAAAGTTTAAATGCAAAAAAATCTGTGGTAAGCGTAGTTAAAATTCTATTTTCAATTTTTAGTATTTAGATCGATGTTTTTTCAGCTTAGTATTGAAGAATTCAATACCATGAATTCATTAGTTTGTTCACCATAAAAGTCTCTAGTAAAAGCAAAAAATTAAGTTTTAGTCATTTTCAAGTATTTCACAATTTGTGAGTTTAAAATTAAGGCTTTCGGTAACGTACCAAAAGATCAAGAATTTTATTAAAAACGTCAAACCACAAAATAAAACACGTCCCTGATTTTCGGTAATTAGATCCAATTAAATTTTCCATATTTTGAGGTGTTGATATTTTTTCACCTTAAAGTTAACGTTTTTAAAAGGGCACATTAACAACTCAAGGAATTTTAAAATTTAGAAACTCCGAAGTCAAGACTACACGTGAATTAACTTATTAATGAGGCTTTAGTAGAATTTTTTTCCAAAATTTTGCTTCAGCGTTTCCAACAAAAAATTAAGTATCAAGCTTATCAAGACTTCCAAAATTTTTTTGTGCAATTTCTTGAAGGGACCTTTGGATTTCGATAATTACGTTAAAATCAGATTTTGATACTTTGGGGCCTTGTTTTCAACCAAAAATTGAAGTTTTCAATGGCGTATGAAGAAGTATTAAAAAGTTTTAAAAGCGTCGCATCCCCCTAATTATTAATGCGATCCTTTGTTTCAATTTATCGACCCCTGTGGAGATGCTCCCGATTTATGGCATTGCAGCAAAATTTATTTTCCGCGACATCTTGAAGAGTTTAGTAATTTTTAGCTAAAAATCAAGTGCACCAGTGGCGTACCAAGGCAGTTACAATTTCATATTTGCAGCTCCTAACACAGTTTGGCAAAATTCAATATTTGTTTGAGAGACGCTTATGGAATCCAAGAATTAATACTTTAAAATTGAAATATGTTTTTTGAATCATTTTTCTACTCCATTGCGTCTTTTACGGAATATTATGCAATTAATTTTTTTCCGTTTTTTCATTGACAGAGTGTTGCATTTTTATTGCTGAGAATTAAAAAAATTATCGGAACTAATTGCTTCATGGCATCGTCTACTTTGAGTTTATTTAACATAATTGAATTTCATCTTGAAATGAATGAAGAACTAGTTAGTTAATTCGCATTTTATCAAAATTTTGTAAAATATTCCTTCGTCTTTTTCTTTCTTTCGCTGAGTGTTTTCGAATTTCAAAAAAAAAAAAATTTAACTTGTTTTTCTTGTATATCTAAAAGGTATTAAACATTGAAAACGTAAAGTTCGCTTCTGACAAAAGCGCATCTTTGCCTCGATCTCTGTGTCTCTAAAGAATTCGAGATTCCCATGTATAGAGCCGAATTTGGAACATTCTGTTAATTCTACTGGACAAACAAAATCAAGGTATGGCAGGGGAATAATATTCACTTTATTTATTTAAAATCGTTTTCAATTTGTTTCGAATAAACATGGACATGTTTGTGCTGTACCAATTGAAAACACGAAACGATCGATTGTTTGCGCTGATGCCGCTGCAAGTAATTTAAAACTTGAAACACCGGCGGAAAAGTTTTATTTTTAGAAATTCCATTTCGGATCACCTCAAATATTAAAGATACTTTATCTCGCCATTTTGTCAAACCGAATTCGGAGTCCCCGCAGATCGTACAAATGCGATTGCACAACTTTTATGTGTCTTGTCGGCCTGGCCTAGAATTGTTTCGTCTATATTTGCTCAACCTTTAGATAATACATGAAACTTGCGGAGGTAATACGTTCCTGTCTCAGTTTACTTTAGGCTTAAAAGTTTTATCTGATCGAGGATTTCAAAGCGGTTTAGGCTTGCAATGCGGAATAGTGCCATGAGGAAAATTGTTTCAAACATCCCGAAAATGTCACAGCCTCGCGCTAGGATTATATAAAAAAAAAAGTTCATTTATGAACATAATGTGAATTCCAAACGTTCGGTCCGGCTCAATTTGCTCTCTGCTGACTTATTGAATTTTCGAAATAAACTTCGACTTCCGCAAACTTTCCCAATTAATCAGAGCCGGAGGTGCCGAGGTGCTCGACCAATTAATAAACCATTTTAATTTCCCGGAATAATCTCATCTTCGCCCCGAAACAAAAACGGAAATAAACACCTGACAAAGGACAATGCCAAGATAACTAATCCCGAAATGTATCAGGGGAACAAAGCGGCGCACAATAAGCCCTGCCGTTAATTTAAAGCAAACCGAATTAATTTGCATTGTACGATTTAAATAAACGAGAGATGGCGACGATGCATTCGTAACATATACATTTATCGGTTTAAGTATGCGATAATGCACTTAATTAATTAATTGATCTTTGTTACATTAAAATATGAAAAAAAAAAACAATTGGTCTAATGAAAATTGTGGCAAAACCTCAGTTTTTTAATCATTTTAATTTAATTTTTATACGTCTTTAAAGAGAAATCCGAAAATTAAATTAATACTACCATAATTTCATAGAAAGTTCGCAATTTTGATATTTTTAAGAAAGAAACATATTACGATTGAAACAAATTCAAATTGCCACAAATTTACAAATAAGGAATTTAGTTTTTTGAAAAAAAAAATCACTTAATTGGATAATTCCAAGGGAATTTCGGAATAAGGGGTTAGTTACTCTCTTGAAATAGAAATTAATTTTAAATTGTTAAATTTGAGAGAAATGAGCTCTCCTATGACGCTTTTTATTACGACTCTCCGTACATGACTCAAGAAATATGAAAAGGGAATGTAAAACAATAAACAAAAAACTCATGCTTGATAGAGGGGTTTTCACTTCAGTAAAGCCACTTTAAAATCCCATTCACCCAGCCCTTGAGTTTCATAGGGAAATTTGAAACCAGCTCATTTTGTAGAGAAACCTTCAGATTGTTCAATTACTCGCAGGACATTGGCTTATCATGATAATGTGAGAGGTTGTAACTCTATACAATACTCAGTTTTGAAAGAAGGTGTTTCGCAGTAGTACAGCTCCCTTAAAATCCTACTCACTATGTCTCTGATTTTCAAAAGAAACCTTGAAATTGTTCAACTGCTAGACATTGGCGTGTCATGAGAATTTACGATGTTTTGAAACCTTAAAAAATCCTCAGATTTGAAAAAGGGATTTTCACATCAGGACAATTGTTTTAAGATTCCACTTATTATACGCCTCTGACCTTTTCCATATGGAAATCTTCAACCCACACATTTTTGTAGAGAAAGCTTTACAGAAGTCAAGTACCCGTAGCGCATCGGCGTGCCACGCGAACTTAAGAGGTTGTAAAGCTCTAAAAAACTTAAATACCAAATTGGAGGAATAAAGGGTTTTTGTCGTTTTGATGATAATGAGTGGTACACGGGGAAGCATTTTCAAATACAGGGTGGCGCAGGTAGGAGGTACTATTACCCGGATAACTTGCGTAATTTTTAAATTAAAGGCAATAGCTTTTGGTGAAATTAATGCTTTCGACGTGCTACGTTAGGGGGGGTACCTACCCCTTACAAATTTCATATGACAACATAGGGCATATAATACATCGAATCAAAGGTTTTTGAATCCCCTAAATGAACCTTTAAAAAAACTTAAAAATGAACATTGACAGGTTAAGGCTACCTTTTTTTTGACCCAAATTGAAAAGTGAACATTGCAAATTATAGTTTTAGCTACATAAGTTGTACTGGTGATAAATCATTCCTGCGCCACCCTGTATAATTTCTATACCAGCTACTTTTATTTTTCGTTAGATATAAATACATTTTTGGCAATCAGTACAAATCGCCCTATGGACTACCAGCGTTATCCGCTTTCCCGATTTTTCTCTCTCAATGGTCCTTACTATGTCCCAAACAAAATCATCCCCCAAAGCATAAAAAGTGAAATAATTTACTTAAGGTGGTAATAACTGTTCTGTCCTCGTACGTAGCACAACACGCAGCTTGAATGGGCGCAGTGATTTATATCCAGGGCTATTGTGCTCGGCAATTACACACACGAAGACGCCGCTTCGGGGGCGGGACGCCTGGGGGCGGCAAAGGCGTCCGTGTGAGCGACCCCGGCGCGTCGACACAACCGACGCTTGTAAAGCTGCAGAGATATCTTGTCCGATGTGATTTAGGTACTTATTTCTTGTCTCCATAAAATTCCCTTTTATCGCAACCCCATTGAGGGAACTATTTTGTTATTTTAACGATCACAAAAAACGCAGTTTTCAGACCAGCGAAAAATTTTAAATGGAAATTGTAATTAAAATTGTCATTTCTAATGATCGAGAGAGGCAATTTTCGATGGAGCTTCTGGACGATATAAAACAACGTCGGTGAAAAATGCCCGATATTAATTGTGGTGTCGAAAAGCTTCCGCTGGTTGTTTCGAAAAATTGAATTTATTTTAAACGTCCATCAGGTCAAAAACAATATACAGTGCATGATGGCGTAATGGGTTTTAAATATGCTTCAGAAAATTGTAATTTGATAAAATGCATTTTGATTTATCTACTTTCAGAAAGCTTGTGGAACGTGGAAACCTCGTTGAAAATAATGCAAAAATATGTATAATTTCTTTGATCTAGACATTTTACCGAAAATAACAAAAATACAGAACGTAAAGAGCAGCTGTACGTTTTTAATAAAAAAAGAGAGAAATGTACGGTCTATTTCATCTAACAGACCAGATTAAGTACACTATTATGTAAAATTTTGTTTTGCTTTTTCTTTATACTGCGAATTTTTTAATTACATTCTATTGAAAAACAAAATTGCACAGCAAATAGAAAAAGCACTCCAGCTGTGGAGCAAAGATGTATAGACATGCGACGAATGTTTGGTCTCAAAATTTAAGTTTTTAATTTAGGTCCTCTTTAAACTGGAAAATGTTTAGCAATTATTGAAATGAAAATAGCAAAATACAATACAGATCGTTTGGAAAAGGAGCTAAACCACTTGAACGAAAATAAGAAGAAATGAACGATTTATCGCATCTAGAGGTGCGGGTTAGAGCAAAATTGTCAAAACGTGGTCGCTTTTCCGTTCAAATGGTAATTAAAAAAGTACCTTTCAAGCTTTGCCAGAGAGGGCAACTTGGACGAGAATAAGCGGGTCTATCCTTTCAACGCTACCTATATGAACAAAAAGACTTAAGAGCTAATGGTAGAGCTCAAATTATACAATACTTAAACAATGAGAGCATTCAGAGAACAGCAGCGCTTTATTGAACTTGTGCGTTATTGACTTAAAACGGCAAGCAGTAAACGCTGAAAAGCTGAAATTTTGAATCTCCACTTTTCAGAGGATCGCAGACAAAGACAGACCGCTGTAAATTCCCTGAATGCACCCAAGAACTGAAGGGTGGCAAAAGTTATCAACTCAATGTGGAAATTTTTCGATTATCTTTTAAGTTGGGTTAGCAGGGGATGGAACTCTATATTTTGAGGGAAGCCAATAAAGAACGTTGATTGATGTTTTTTTTAGACCTAATTTTATTGAAAATAGTTTAATTTCAGCTTCGCGTACTAGAATCGTAGTAGACAGTTTTACTAGAAAATATACAATAACAATTACGGGCTCTTGAATGAAACCTGTCCAATTCATTTCAACAATATCGACTCAAATTGGTCTCGCACGAGTTTCCATCAACCCTGGAAGGAACGAATGCCTCAACCCACGCTCAACTCCAGTTCCTCAAACCCATATCTCTAATTCTGACACTTTCCTTCATATACCTGAAAATAGTCGTTCGTTTGTGCACCTAAAAGCTAATTTTTCAGGGAAGGCCTTTAACGTTCCGGTTCGTGGAAGCATTTCGCGTTTTTGCGCAACGTGCATGTGGGTGGGTGCACGGGAAAATTCGCTCCACTTTTATTCCCCGGTTATTTATCGGGACGACAATTACGTTACAGAAACTTTCCCGGAAGGTAATGAAGACTAAATGGCTGTTAAATTGGATTGCGCATCCATAGAAAGACTTCCGGGTGATCGAAGGCCGAGTTCGGAAGTAGTTTCTCCCCCGCCTGGGGGATCATGTAGTGAACCCTTTGTTGAGCAAAAATCTTGGATAGGTAATTCGTTTTGGTAGCTACAACCGAAGGCATCCTTAAACTTCAGACAAACAAACGAGACAGATAAAAATGACACAGGTCGAAGCCTATCTCGGTAAACAGAGGCACGTGAGGGGAATGGCTGACTTCGGACTGTCGTGTTCTCGAATGCACGGCCCGATTCCTTCTGCTTAATTGTCGGAGAAAGTATATTTAATTTTGAGACACCAAGTTTGTTTAGCTCTATACGTGACTTCCGATGGGGTGACGAATTTTTCCCTCTTAAGAAGCAAGCACAAAGACGACTAATTGGCTACAAGACCTGATCAATTCAAACCTGATGCACATTACAATGTTCATCCATATTTAAATTCCTTTAATTATTAATTTCATTTTTTCAACGTTTGCAATTATTCCAGGAAGGTTTTGTACTATGACGCTATTTTCTCATGAGATAGATTGTAAATATAACTACATTACCGTCGGCCGCAAACTGCTTCTTGGAGTACTCACCAGCTCCGGTACGACGAGCTGTAAAAAAATTAAAGTGTACTATACTGTGCAAATCAATATCAAGCTAGAAATAAATTACTTTGCAGTCCCATCAGTCAGAAACCTGGAATCTGTGCTAAAATCACGTAATGACGAATATACCTTAAATAAATAATGAATTTTTGGAAATTCATAACTCTGGCAAGTATGATTAAGTGCTTCCTCAAAGCAACCTTAATATTCTATAAGATAAAACTTTCGAGGCTAAACTACGATAAGCTAGCCCAGAAAGTTGGTAAACGAAACCCGGGAAAAGTAATAAGTCTTCTTTGTAAACGGTAAAATATAACTAAAAACGTCAAAAAGTTTTTTCTCCAGAGACAATTCCCCGGCAAATCCGTTCCTCTACAATTTTAGATTTCTGCTGGCCAAGTTAATAGTTCTTGTATAACACTTTAATCCAAATTGAGTTTGTCTTTGAGAAGTTTTGCTACCGCCATCCAGTTCGAGGCTTTTTGGCTTTATTTTTACCAAACTAGAAGATTTCTTTGTAGCTATATATGTTAGAAGTTTTATATTGGACATCGCAAGTAATGAGATATTTTTCAAATTGTAAAATCTAATTGAAATCTTTCGGTTTAGGTCAGGCTGACATGAACGATGAAAATTAATTTTACATTTAAGCGATGAGAAGGAAGGAGTGGGGGGGAATTGCAGTGTAAATTATGTCGCATTAACCATGTGTAATTCATCTCCGAAAATATCGACCTCAGTTGAAACAAATCAACTGCCAAATTTAGAAATGTATTAAAAACTTTTGGTCCGTATCGATCTGAAATGGATTCTATAAAAACAATTTTCTCGTTAATTGAAACAGACCGATATTTACAATGAATATATGAATAATAAATTTAGGTTTTCATTTAAAATATCGAACTTAGTTGGAACAAAACAACCGGAAAGTTTTGAAATAATAAGATTTGAAAACTTTCGGCTTCGATCAATTTAAAATAGATCCTATGAGAAAAGAAAATTTCTTTTTAATTAAAAAAAGAAGTTTGTCGAGTAAATTATGTACCATGATGCATATGTAGTTTATCACTAAGAATGTCGAGCTTAGTTCAGCGGAATTTATCTGGAAATTTAGGAATTCATTTTAAAAGTTTGGAAATTCATTTGTACACTCTCGGCCTAAATCAATCCGAAACAGATACCATAATATCAAATGCACGTTTAATTGAAACAGGCTGACGTTTCCAATGGAGATATGAATGACATATGCAGTTTTTTATTCAAACTATAGAACTTTGTTGAAACAAAACAATAAAGGTTTTCGAAAAATATTTGTATTTGAAAACTCTCGACCTCGATCAGTTTGACATGTACGTATACTGGTAATAATTATAAATTCCTGAGCAATAGCCTCTTTCCGAATAAGTCGGATACAACTTTTTCATTTTTGTTCAGTTAATACTTCGATGTTAAAATGACTGCGACAGAATTAAATTTTCCACGCTATAATAGTAAAATATATTATTCATCCTTTAAAATATTATTATGTGCACGAGTATTAAGAATTCATTATCCATATCATTTAATAAAGATATTCACTATTCGCCGAAACTGGCATTAAAGCCACAGCGTTGCCACGTAGACCCCACAAATACTAATTTGGATCAAACGATCAGCGTGCCCGAGCAGCAAACCATAATTCATCAAGGGACTGATCGATACAAGCAAAGGCGATTACTTCCACTAATTAAGTCTAATGCCCGGAATTTCGAATACCTCTATCTAATACTGACTTCCATTTTTCCCGTGTTGATATTATGGCGACGACCTTTATATGTGAGGTAAAGGTAATTTATCACTTTCTGGGACACGATGGTAGAATTGTAATTAAAAGTTAAAAAATAGTGGATCTATAAACGAATAAAGGGAATTGAATCCTTAAAGTCTGCTTAAACAGCCTTTGAATAAATCCACTCTTTTTGACTGTTTTTCATCTTTTTCGTGTTCTGAGGTTTCTCTATTCTTCTAAATGTATCGGTTCTCCACCTTTTTGTTTTATCTATTAGTATCGTTTTTTGCATAGTTTTAAATTTTTTTACACATTTGTTCTTTTCTCTATTATCCTTTTATACGATTAATTTATAGACTCGAAGATAGAGTTTACTGCTTCTTTACTTATAGTCTCTGTTTTATAATTAAATATTGTTTTCAGGTTAATTTATAGAAATCATTCCAAAATCTCCTGGATAAAGTTGTAACTCGCTGTTTTGAACTCTGCGAATGGTCCAGGTTTTCTAAATATCATATTACTTTCAAACTGATTTTAGGTGTGTTGAATAAATCGTAAAACTTGCGGAAATCCTTTAAAACCACTTGAAATATATTACACAAGAGATTCTATTAGTTTGATACAAAATACGTGAAAACAGATTTTGAAAAAACTAACACATTTTCCTTTTACTTCGCGGGAGACCAATTTGTTAAAACAAATTTATATCGTCACATAAAATAATTTTAGAAAATAGCAAAAGGGGAACATACATCTGCAATGCGCATTTTGTGGCTTATACGATACATACCAAATGGGATGCATAATTGTTGTAAAGTGTAATAATTTGGTTTTCCGCCGATTGACTAATAACACACTCCTTTAATGTGTGCAAAATCATTTATTAAGAACTGCCATCAGTACATTATTTTTCATTAATGCACGATGGTGCAAATTTGGTAAACCGCCTGTGCTCTTTGGGTTTAACCAATAGCTATGCGATACGTTTGTCACGTGAGATGGCATGAATGTGATGAGATGAAATTTGATGATAAATAGGATTCATCGATTTCTGAATTTGAGGAAATACTCGTACATTTGCTCATTTTAATTTAATCTGAAGATATAACAACATTCAAAGGAACAGCAGTGGTACACTATACAGAAGTTATATTTGGAAAATGATAACATACCTTGAACTAAACCTATATTTTTAATAATTATTAAATAACTGTGCCCACTAACCCCATGGAGATTTTTTTGTTACATAAAGCCTCATAAATGCATGCTAATTTGCCCTCACATCTCTGAAATTCACAAGGCTAATCCCCCAATATTTCACCTCCATATTTTTCACTTATAAACAACCATGTTTAAAGCATTAATAAATTCTCGGAAAGCAGGGCAGGCGGTAATGGATCCTGGGCACGTTTTCGTCTCCCACTTTAAGTAATACACTATATCAGGTTTCCTGTTACTCCTAACAATGTACGCTTTTTTAATAAAAGTAATGCGATACCTGAATATTCTTTACGTACCCTCAAGAAGAGGATCATTAAAAACGCAAAATAAGGAACGCGGCGCTCCTAAAAGAAATTTTGTTATGGAAGTAATGAGGTCGAACCTATTCCGCCTACGGTCTCGAAATCTGAGATCGCGTACCTCGTGTGCTTTTGCTGTTAAGGCATGCATATATCATTAGACGTTTGATCAATCTGACGGCTTTTCTTCTGGGGTAAATAAATCAACGAATTTGGGGACGACCTCCCCCAGATAATTAAAATGCCGAGGGCTTTTAGCGTGGCCGCACAGAATCATTTAACTTATCCCTTAGTGACGCGTTGAATGGTTTATTTATGCCGTTTGCGTCTTATATTGTTTTACATTTTCTATTAAAAGTATTAATTTTGTGATGATAGATATGATAACTTTATAAAATTTTGTGTTGTGTCATAAATCTCAATTTAATCTTAAAAAGTTATTACTCTATTTTCCTTTTGCCCTCATATCCAAAAGCGCGCTTCAGTCGTCTGAATTTTATTGCCACCATGATACTAAAATCCACTATAGGAGACAGTTAAGAAGCGATAAAGAAATAATCACCATAAACTGTCTTGCGTCTTAACCCATTTTGTCCCAGTGGTGCATTATCGAACCACACATTTTATGATTTTTTTTTGCTAAATCCAATATATATTCTTTCATACCTATTTAGAAATTTTATTACTATTAGATTATAGAACTTAGTATCGTACATACTGTTGATTTTTGTTTTAAAACAAAAAAATTATGACATCTTAGAGTCATGGAAAACGCTGCATAATTTTGTGTCAAATGTTGAAGTGATTCAAATATAGTAAGGTAATTTATTTTTGCAAAGTATAATCTTTTTTGATAAGTCTATAATATGTAGATTACATAGTAGAAAAAGTGCATTTGAATTGTCATATAAATTATCACTTATTTTGTGTAAATAATACCGGTGCCTAAACGCACCACTGGTTTTATCTATGAAATAAAATCAAGTTATTGCAATTTTCGAAAAGTGTGTGCATTCAGAGTGAATAGTCGCCGATTAGTGTATTGTTTAGTATTTATTTGTTTCTTGTGTTGGGAAAATACCCAACACTATTCTAGAATAAATAAACCCATCTATCTGCCCAATTTATTGCTCAGACTAAATAATGTCATTACTCACAAAATCTACCCAAATTATTGCTTAGACTAAATAAGGTAATTACCGATAATGTTGATATAGGCATAAAGTTCCAATCAATTTATAGGTTTGAAAACTGATCCTCATGAGAAAATCATTTGGATTTTTATTGACTCAATACTCTTTTTTGTGGCTATGATCTCACGATGAAGAAAAAACGAATTAGTTGGTTTGAGTCTCTCTAAGCGAACAAAACTCACATCTCTCTATAACCCAGGTGCCTATTAGAATTTCAGTAACTATACAGTGTAGTTTTGTTGAGTGACCGTGTATTCATCCAGTGTTTTTTTTGTATCGGTTCAGCGCCATATAAGCTGTAGTCCGTTCATTTGATATTTAATTACAATAAAAAAAATCCATATGTCGTTTTCGAAGTATTTTACTCAAAAAGAATTAGAAGCAGCCTTGGAGGAGATCGTGACGGATTTGCAGAATAATGATGAAAGTCGTAAGTATTACTTGTATTTACATATTTTTATATGTATGTATTAGATGCAATATGGTAATATTCAGTTTTTTGCGAATTTAAGCTAAAAGTAAGAAAAGATAATATTTTCAGAACATATTGACGCTGTTTATATTCCACCCGACGTGGATACTTTGACCGATGAGGAAAATATAAACGATGAAAATAATCTACAAGAGTTTGAGGAACCAACTGATATAGTTGGAACTTTCGAATTACATCTACCGGAATATACAAATCAGTCGTGTACGAATCAGTCCTGTACTTTGTTGACCAATGAAGCTCAATGGGATTCATCGGATGATGAAACTTTGGGAGTCCAAAAGGAGACGTTTGCTTTCGGCAAATGAAAGGCTTGCTTCTACAGTCAAATGGAGGAAAGGTCAAATTGAATATACTCACGCACCTATATCTGATGAATTTCAATCACGCGAGAAACTAAAAAATAAGCTCTCGGGGAAAACTCCCCTTGAAATATTTTTTATGTTTTTTGATGATGAAGTGATTGACTTGGTTTTAAATTTTTCGGTAAAATATGCTCAAGACAATAACCACCATGAATTTTTATTATCAAAAAACGAATTTTTAAATTTTATAGGAATTTTACTTTTTTCTGGTTACCATTCATTACCACATATTCAACATTATTGGTCTACTGATGACCGTCTGTTACCAGTGGTGCGTTAATGCACCATGAAATATTATGCTGTTTTTTATATGAAATAAAGTTTTATGTACAAAATAATTCAATTTTAGTTATTTTGTGTAAGATTGTAACATTATGGTATAAATTTTCGTTAAAATTATTAGTAGTATCCTTATGTGTCCCAAAACAGTATTTCATATATATTCCCAATGGTTCGTTTACGCACCAGTATTTTTTTTTGTACATAATTTTTTTCTAGTTTTTTTTGACATATGTAATGTATTCTTAAATGTAACAAAATAAATATTTACAAACAAAAAATTCGTTTTGTTTAATTTTTCGATGCTTGGGACAAGATGGGTTAATGTATGAACCTTTAAAGTTGTTTATGAAAAAATGAGGAAAGACCCTTGTAAATATACTCGTAAAGATTTTTATCACATTTGAAGGTTGGGAAACAAACCACGCAATAAATGCGCTTTTTTTCCGGCTTTATCCGAAATTACTATTAGAAACTAATACAGCAACAATTTCAATTACCAAACTAAATGTTTGAGCCTTATATTTTATTATAAAATATTTTAAATCGATACCAGGACGTGCCCTGAATTTCAAGCTGGGTAAATTTATTATTGTTCCTGAAACAGCGAACATTGGTCCTTATTCCTCACCTCGAGATATAAATATTCATTAAAACCTTGAATTCATTTTAATTGGGTTAATTTGCATTTGACGGGCTCTCGCTGGGTGAAATATCATCTTCATAAATATCTTACTTCGTGAATGAGCGTGGATTTATTATTGCTTTGTGCATAAGTTTAAGAAGTGCAATATGAATTTTTAACCGTACATTTCACAGTAATTATTAAAATATAAAAAACTATATCGTTGTGGCACATAATAAATTCAACGTATTTTTTTAAATTTTAATAGCTAAATCCGTTTACCAAAATGAAATATTCTATTTGTATTCAATTACAAGCTTATATCCGTTACGAAAATTACCATCATTTATTTTTATACACAAAACTCAAATATGCTTTGTTTGTAGAATCATATCTATATGGCTTTCAACAAGTCAAAAACTGTAGGAGGCAGTACTTTACTCCAGAGTTGTCAATGCACAATTGCATGCGAAAAAGGCATATTTCTTCCCGTGTGGGCGCGAATGTAATGTATATTCCCCGAACCGCCTGTAAATTGAGTTCCATAGATCATACGTGTAATACGACGAAAAATAGGGAAACTCCGAATCCAAGCATAAGCCCATTTTGATGGCTTTAGTTTGTAATTCCTTTTCTGTGAACTATATTACAGTTTCGGGATAGGGGCGAAATGCGGGTATTATTTGTTGTTTCAGAAATTCTTATATTAGAAAGTTCTACATGGAACTATTAATTGCTTACATATATCTCAGAAAAATCTATTCAATTTCGATCGTAAAACCTTGGTAAAATACTTAAAGACCATAAGTTATCATTTACCTCCTACTGCTGTTTCAGATCTGCAGACATTTCCGAGTTTCCTGAAACTCGAATTTTGGTCCCTTAGCCATCCACTGACTAAAAGTGATTTTTTAAAAATTGATCACTCTGTATATTCTTTAATGTTTAGGTCCCGTAAGGATCATTACTCATATACAAGGTGGGCCATCGAAAAGTTTCCACTTGATTTTGTGAGCGTTTGCTGTTTTTCAATTTTCTCCAGCTAACGCTCACAAAATCAAGTGGAAACTTTTCGATGGCCCACCCTGTATATTTTCTTATATCCCGTATCGCACATTTACAAATTACTTCCTCTATAGTCATCTCTATCCGTTTTGCAGTTTTACAGCGTCATAAAAAGTTTTCTAACTCAGCTTGGTGGACTCGATTGTTTAATCTCTTTCTTCATCACTAGTAAAAACGTAGATTTTTAAAAATCGTCCCGTATTAATTTTTTTAAATAATTCACCCTGTGTAACGTTACATATTTACAAACTACACATAGCATGGGATTATTACTGACGAAATTGATGGAACCCTGTGTGCTACGCTGATTTATGACTAAGCAAACAAACCTTTTAGAAGGTTGGAATTTTTGTTTTTTTATTAACAATTATTATTGTAATCATAATGGCCCGCTGTGATAATTATGTTCATTTTTTGCTTCAATAAACAGCGCTCCTGTTAAAAAGGAGAATACTGGAAACCAGTTACCACTTGCTTTAGTTTTTCAACTTTATTCTCACATGTTTAATTTATGTTTCATGTAGAAAACTGGTTATTAAAAAGGCACTACCCGCGGGCCTGAACCGATTCAAAATTAGCAAACATGCAATTGCCCTTTTTGCTACTTAAAACAAAGCCTCGAATAAGTGGCAAGCAACTTTTGAGTAAATTCGATGACCCGAGGCGAGGGGAGTCATATAAAGTGAATAAGAGCGCAAAGCGTGGCAAAGCAAAAACAAGGTAGGTGCCTCCGCTAATGAAAGCTTTATACGGGATTACGTTCTAACACTAGTTCGCCTATTCAGTTGATGGCATTATTCAGTTTTACTTTGTTCGGATAAACAATAACCGAAATTAATGTTGAGCGTTTGCTCCTTTCGGAGCGGCGCGCTGAATAATTGAATATTCATGTCGAAGTTTTTGCAACGAAAAATTAGATTATGGATAAACTAGCGGCGCAAGGGCTACGAGTTTTATCCGTAATAAAGTTAAATAGACTTTAATATTAGATGGCGCAAGAGCGAGAAGACCTTTTCGATTCCCCAATCCCAGTCTAGAATGAATTAAAACAGTAATGTACCAGATCTCAGCTCTGAAATTGATGCGATAACTGGCATGAAAGCAACTGCGGTCCTCTAATATCAAGTTTAGTGTTTAAGTGAGGGCAAAAATGTCACTTTTCGGTCAATTACTCTCCAAGACCAACAATGTCGGCTCTCGACAAGTTTCGCCCTGTGGCGTTAACCGCCGGTCAAATTGGCACAATTCGGCCAACAGCTTTGTGGAGTTAGCGTCGCAGAGATAAAGCTTTATATGCCATAAAGAAGGTTTAACAGCTCCCCGTTCTGACAAAAAGTAAATTTGTTTGTGGTAAATATAATGCAGGCCCTTCTGGATTTAATTGCTACGAAACTGGAGTGATCCGGTTAGACCACTGTCTTTGACCGGTTTCAAAACACCGGAAAATCACATGTTAACTCAGGGGGATTTAGAAATGAAAGAGTGTAACGTGAGTCGAATGCGCAAACATAAATTCATACACACTCATTCCAGATGGAAACGGCACCGTCCAGTTATGTAACATAACGGCGGTTACTCGTGATCCGAATACATTAGCTGCTAAATGGACGAAATATGGCGATTGTCATGGAGAAAGGCAGCTTTCTAGGTTTCTAGAATCAATGATTCTAGGATTTCGAGCTCGTAAATGTTTCCTTCCCGTTGGATTCACTATACAATATTTATGTTGCGAATGCAACGCTTATGTCGATATATTATTGTTATCAGTAATAGCAAGAGCCACAGAAACAGATTCGGCATTATTTCAAATTTTTTTTCTTTTTATATGTAGACTATGGGAAAAATATAAGCGGATAGTTTCTACGTCATCAGCATCAATAAGTATAAACTGTAGTTGTTAAGAATTGCACAGCTTTCAGATTCTGCTATGATACGCTGATTATTCTATCTATGCAGATGTTGCTGATGCCCTGAAAAATTATAAAGTTTAATTAACATGTATATGACGAAAATAGTTTATTGAATCTAGGGAAAGCTTAGATTTAGCTTCTCAACTTTTCTTTAATAAAGAAATTTCCAATAAATAAATTTTTTATTTAAATTTAAAATTGAATTCCTGAAGCATGTATTGTTTTTTTTAATATCTTCTTCAGGTCTCAGCAACACCTTTAATTCCACCCAGCCACCTTAATTCAAACCCAGAAAATGTATGTTAGTACTTTTGTGTCCCTTATGAGAAAACCCTAAACCCGATTTGGATCATCGAATTTGGACCTCGTTGTCCGTATCGATATCCTGCAGGGGCATAACGCAATAAATCTCTCTATGTTCATTATTAATGCATAATTTCAATTCTGACAAATTAAGTATGGGCCACAAATTAAAAAAAAAGAGCTTAAAATTGTTGTGTTGAACAAATTTATGTGGAAAATGTGACAAAGTTATTAAGAAAAAGTGTTTAGAATCAAAATTTAGGCCACCAAGATATTCGGCCAATTTCGATCTCCCACATGTTTAATATTCATTCAAAAACTTTGCCAAAAAAGGTCTTTTATACACATTAAAAGGAAACGTGAGAAATTAAAGTTGGTGCGGGATTTTGAAAATTGGTGTAGGGGCGTAATGTTGCTTTTAAACAACTTTTCTTAATAAATTTGTGTACTATCTGCCGCATAAAAGGCACTTTACTCGTGATATAGATACGTTTTTTGCACATTTTTCGCGCTCTTCTCTCACTTTGTTCTCGAAATTTGAATTATGGAGCAAATTGGTCTTTAACCAAAAAGGGCTGGGTTTTCTTGGCGGTGGCGAGCCTCGTAAAAGCTGATACTGAAAGATTTGTCCCTGATGGACTGGTTAATCTCTGTCTGTCATTATCATCGACAGCAACAAAATCTTCTGTTTCCAGTCGTTTATAATTGTATATCAATTTTATAAGGGAATTTTACGAGCCCAGCTCGACGTCGCTAATCAATTTCGACCACACATCACATCGAACAGTACAAACTAATATGATAAACGACGTCCCAGTCTTATTAAACTAGGTGAGATATATGTACGCTATTAAATTGATATGAACTGCTCGGTTTATCATCCGCCTTGATAAATCGAGCTTCCGCTTGACAGACGTTGATATAAATCACAAACTTCTGGTATCTGTTTTGATTTCGGTCCCGGTTTTAACCTGCAATTCGGCCGCCCGATTAAACGAGTTTCGGAATTGAATATGCTAATTTTGCACAGTTATTGACTGCGAGAGGAGTTTCTCAAGCACGAAACTCTTGCACTTTAAAAAGCTAACCGATAATTCATTGCAGGAATTTACGAACGTTAATATCCGTTGCTCAAAGGGGATTTATTAAGAAAATGACGCTTCCAGCAGAAATTGAATTCTAATAAATGGGAACTGATACCATTTAGGCGGCGAAGTAATTTCAATTAACAGCAGCTTGCATGTAACTTATTTGCTTCGAGATTTATTAGAAAAATTATTAATGCAGGGACGCACCTAGAATACCCGAGTTGGCTTTTCGGAGCTAGTAGGTCTAACTTTTTATTTTTTTATAATAAAACTTATTTCAATGGAGTGGAATTAATTCATACCAAATTCATTGGCTTCAATTAAAAAAACTGAAGGAAACTGTTTCATGACACTACAAATCTACATGGTGCAGGTGTGGAATTTGTGACATTTTCATATTTGGCTGATGAATGGTGCGTTAAGACTTTTTTTTCCAAGCAGCAATTTTTCAACTTGGTCTTCCATGTCACCGTTCACATTCAGCGATCATCCCTGGAGATAAATTAATCATCCTTTTCCATTAAGTTCCCCTGCTTGATTGAACGTGTCGTTCTTCTTACTGCTGGTATGCTGATTTAATTCTGTGTATACAAATGAGGAAAACCTCTGTGAAAGACTTGCTACTCAGCTTAGAAACTTAGACCTATTTTTCTTCGTGGACGATTGCCATGGATCACTTAGATAGCGGTAGACAATTTTAGTACATTTTGTCGAAAGATCTTTCAACGTAGGAACGTCATGAATAAAGACAAAACCCAAAGATTTTCCGGAATTACAGATTCATCAGTGAGAGCTTCACAATGACATCTTCCTTTACGTTCCTAGCCGAGAGAGATGTTTTGGGTAAAATTAAATTTTTAAGGGATCTCAAATTGTCTAAACTACGAAAATTTTAATAATCGAAAATTCGTCCTCACTTGAGTAAAATTCAGTACTGCCGTACTATACTTGTATGGAGCAACAAAGAGGTCAGAGAAATACAGGGCGTTTTTTAATGATCGCGAAAAATTTCAACACCCTGTATTTTTTCAACAAAGCATTTTCGGTATGATTTATATGACAAATTGGCATTATTTTTCAATGTAGAATCCGTGGTTAAAATTTTTGGCAATCATTAAAAAACGCCCTGCATGTATTATAATTTGTTTTCTTCTCTTTAATATTAGAATGATACTGGTTAGGAGTTTTAGAATTCTCTATTCAGCAAATGCAAACTTGAACGGATGGTGGTACTAATTAGAGTAATTAAGAAATCAGAGAAACTTCTACCATAATCTATTATACTCATGTAATTTGAGTGGCGTGAGACAGCTTGAAAATGACTAAGTAAAATAATTTCTAAAAAAAGAGTTTTTGTGGCACAGCTAATCTACATGTTTCAGGTCTGTTGTTTGTGGTAATTTCACATTAGGTAGACCCTTTTCCAATTTCACCATTCATTCAAAACAGTCGATAAAGCTTTGAAAAAAATAGTTTCATTCTCAGGATAGGGGCGTCTATCATTACCGAACTTCACGAAATTAAGTTTTTCACTACAAGAACAAAAAAGCGACCCCCACACTAATGATTAATGACATGTATATTAAAGTTGTGGAGTAGCAGTTCCCTGAAAGTTCACAAGTTGAAAAAGAGGTCCCGGCTCTTGGCTTCTTTAATTGACACTTCCCGGCAGCTGATATAAAGTTAGTTATAAATTGAAGGGCTGCAGTGTCGTTCATGAGAGGTGTAATTAATGTTTGTTTCGTACAAGTTTTGCAGATGTCTTAATAGATTTTGAATCCGTTTGATAAAAGAGAGAGTTCTATTCCTAGACAAATTGCTATTGTTTAATGCTCAAACCCTTCCGCCCACAAGTCGCCTCGAGCGGATTAATTTGCGTCTCGAAACTTCGTGAAATCTTAATAAAGTTTCTAGGGTTTGGAGAAGTAGCTACTAAGGGACGTCCGTCGTGCTTATTAACTTACTAATTTGACTTTATTTTAGTTTCTCTCACTTGATTTCGTTAGCTCTATTGTGCGGCCCCCATTTAAAGTCAAACGGCTATCATATTCTAATTTTCCTTATGAAACCTCGGGGGATTGCTCGGAACTTTTCCTTAATTTATTTTCTGATTTCACAGAAGGCACAATTTTATGACTAACAGAGTTCTTTCAAAAAGTTTTCGGCAATGAATTTTAAGATGCGATTCAGCTTTTCAGGAATTCCCTCGATAATTAGGTCTATATTTTTCTGAGATTCAATATGAGTCGGAATACATTAAGCATTAGCACGTGAAACGCCCTTATGGGGTCCGAGAACGATAGCTTGCATGTTTCGACTTCTGGTGTTTCTTTGTTTAAAAAGGACGAATATTGAACAGTCCCGTAAATTACGCCAAAAACCCCAGATTATTATACAGTCCCCTTTCCTTATCGGACAAGAAAAAGGTCGAGGTCAGACGGGCATTTTTCATAATATTATTTAAGCCGTTTTGGCGTTTGCACAGGGTGAAAAATTGCAGGCAAACGTTACAAGAGCACTTCACATTATAATTTATGAGATATAATCGATTTCACACGTGGCGGTATATTTCTAAGCGGTATTGAGAGGCTTCGGATATTTTGCATGCGCCATTTCACTCCTTATTGATAGCTCTGTCTTAATTTTGAAAACACCTTAAAGGTGGAGCGGCTGGGGACAGTTTCTGTAAGGTGAACTTTTAGATAATAAGTTTAGGAAGTTTTCGGATCATTTAACTCAGTTGCAAAAGGAGTTCTACCATCTGCATTGTGCGTAAGTGATTTATTGCCTTATGAATTTCTAAATTGTTCGATATATTGGGATCGCCAAAAAAGGGTATTGTGGCGTTTTCACATAATGAAATGTGGGCTTTCTTTGAAACGATTCTATATTTATATCCCATATTTAATTTTTTCCAACACCTGGCCCAACGGACTATTTTCAATCAACGAAAGTATAATGTTGGAGCTGTTTTCTGACGCGGCAAAGAAGCTATTGAATCTCGGAGCGAGAAGGCCATCTCACGATCGCATCGTACCTAAGCGCAAGAGTGCAGATGGTAGATATAGAGGTAGCTCTATCTGATGTGACTCATGTAACCGTACGTATTTATCATAGAAAAGTCACTTGGCTAGACGCCAACTACGACTTTGATAGCTCGACTACCCCTATCTCTAGCCTCACGCACCCGCTGGAAATAGCAAAAGCAATAATTTTAGTTAATTTAGCGTGCTATCATCGGACTTATGTTTATTACAGAAAGGTCACTCAATCGCGGTACCTTGATCTGGTTACATCCAAGTCAACGATGTCAGGACTATTCACGATTCCATCGCTTACCATAACTGAATGTTATCATCCTCTTACATCACATACTAAAGAGAATAAAGTTGTTACTTTCGTTGCTTCTAGCAGGCGCGCGAGGTGAGAGATAGGAGGAAAAAAGTTATCAAGAAAAAATTCGGAAGTTTAGACAAGTGACTTTTCTATGATAAATATATGTTCCGTGGTGCAATCGGGTGATAAGAGTGATTCGAAATAAGCGACGGAACTCTGAATACAGCTGTCTTGCTTGGGTTTTATTGGCGTTGCTCTGACCTGACTACATCAAGGTGCAGTACCTAAGTAAATTTTCGGTGATAAATATATGTTAGACGTCTCAAGAGTCCTACTCCGATGCTTTTATCCCCCAGAGACAGTTCCGGGTCGTGGCAGGTTTGTAAGGAAGCCCGAAGTTTTTAGTGGGTAGGCGCTCCGACGAATCTCGCACTATCGGGCCGCCAGGACAACAAGTGGGGTGTCTTTGTGACGATTTTCCTCGTGAAAAAAAGGTCTCTCAAGGGTCTTATCCCAGTCTTTCCCTCACTCTCTTGTGTGTCTTCATTAACGACTTACCAAATGGTCACGAGGAAAATCGATATTATTCGCGAACCGCAGCAGTCTGACCGAAAAGCCGAATTTATACGGTCCACGTTGGATTTCGATTTGAAATTGACTTTGGCACTGAAAGATAAATGCCTGTAAATCTAATTACTCCATGTGTATTGTCGGATGTGTAGCTGTCGCGGATCTGCCATAGAATATAAGTCAATTTCATTTTTCTGGCGCTCGCAGCAAAACGAGAGCGCCGAAATTTTTGGGGTTTTTCAGTCTAATCGACTGGTATGGATCCTACATCGACCATACTTTCAAAATCACGAAAATAAGTCACAAAACGACTCCGTATCGCAAAATCTAAGAGATATTATAGATCGGCAAAAGAAGACAGTCTGAGGTATTTTTTTCGTTATAATATCTAATATATAAAATGTTGCCCTTGCCATAGATAATGAACAGCACACGACCGAAAAAGGCGACACCCCAGGCGAAATTGAATTTGCCTCCGTGCTGAACTAGAAAAATCTGATAAATGAAATATTTTTCGTGGCGGCAAACGAGCACGTAAAAAATTAATAACCCCGGCGTGTCGGGTAAACTCTGCGGTGGCGTTTTCCCGGGCAGAATGTTTCTTAGGAAATTCAGTTTCGACCGGCCGGTTTCGGGTGTGATGTTGATTATGATAGGTTATCTCACGCTTTAACACGAACTGGCGTGCCAGGCAAACCTAACGAGTTTAAAACTTTCGGGACTCTTCCGTAGTATTAAAAATGCATATCAGATACCGCCCGAAAAGAAATCCGGTTGTGCGATACATGGCCACCTCACTCCAGAGTACCGCGGCTCCCACTCAATGGTAAATATTGTCACTGAATGTCGCGTGCAGCCAATCTCGTAGGACTGCCACTGAGTATACATGAGGTACGTAAACCATTATTTTGCGCCGACCCTTAAAATGAAGGCAACACGAAAAAGGCCATCGCAGTTAGTATCACGCAAGTCATTACCTCATTACTCTTTGCACTAAAAATAATAAAAGAGTAAACTACTTTCCATTTAATAACCGGCGTGGTATGTTGTTAAAAATTTTATTACCTCATGATGTGCATTAATAATGAGCTTAGGAACGACATAATTTGCCACAGAATGTTTTTGCGGCTCGAAAGACCGAAAAAATATGTTTATGCATAAGGCGTAATCCGAACACTCGCTTCTCATGGCATGCGAATTCAGATTTAAGCCAATTCAACCTCCTGCCCCCCCCCCCCCCCCCCCTCGAATGGCATTCCGTGGTTATAATTTAAAACGCATTAGCCCCAATGAATTTCATCGTACCATACATTATGCAGATATATTACACTAATAAACATAATATAATAAAATACCCTCTATTGTGACTTTTTTCAATAAGCTAATAATCAGCTAATTATAGATCCATAATTTCATTAGCGTAATACGAGTCTAATAAAAAATATCATTAACCAATTGTACACGTGGCACCTTAATAACTACTTATGGAGGTGGAAAAGAAGCAGAAGGTGCAGGAAAACGGGAGGTAATATCGAGGACTTGGAGGAGCCTCAGGGGGCGAACCCCCACGAATATATTAACATCTATAGAGCGTGTGATGGCCCCCAGATGCACGCTAAGACGGTATCGATTGGGGAATCGTTCTCCGAACGGTCACGCTAATATTGTGTGATTGTCGTGCTATTTTAAGAGAACTTAACTGGACATTGGTGCTACTGTTGTTGAAGGCAACGGCAACAAAATTGCTCTCAGATATCAACTGATCGATAAAGGAGCAAAAGAAAAGAAGAATGCTGATGTTGTAGGACAAATAGGTGCTACTTCTCTGGCAACGAGGATGTCAGCCAGTCAACGAATTAATTCTGTTCTGAACTAAATAGGTAAATATGTCTGCCAACTTGGAGATTGATAATGTCTCATTGCTTATTTAAACATATTCGCTGTGCTTCTCCTATATGTAATAGAGTATATCGGTCTCTAGCAATCGCATCAATTCATGTACTCATTGTTTAAGCTCAAGATACACAACAGCTCAGTGTCCGGATACGCCCAGAACAAGCCGATCTTGAATAGCAATCAACATTGGAATCATATTAGTTTATGTCAAAACTCCAGACACGATTCTACTGAACTAAGCAACAATTGAAACGAAACAAAACTGGCCACATTCAATTGGAATTATGGACGTAATTCAATTGAACTGGAAGAAGCAATTTTTATACAATTGGATCATAGATCTACACGTCACGGCAACTTATAGTTTATCGAAATTTAAAGAATTTCTTTTAAGACAGCTCAAATGAGGTTCTCTGGAAAATTGGAAATGTAATTTGAGATACCTCTATTTTAGAGGTATCTTTGGAATCGCGGAAACAGGTATCTCGTATTTCATGAGCTAAAAGAGATATTAAAACCAGATTCGGCTCAAAAATCGAATATCTACAGATTTTTTTACAATTTTTTTAACTTTTAAGCAGCTGTAAAATGCTGTATTTTTTGGACAAGAAACGAAAAGAAGAGTGAAATGTGAAATATTGAAACAATATATGTTCAGAAGATACCCTCATAGAACGATTCTGATTATTTTAATTCTACTAATGAGATTCGAATTGTACAAGATTTCAAAATTTCCCAAAAGTAAACTGAAAAACAAAGACTTGTATCAAATTTTTGTTACTTCTTAAAACCCTTCGTGGAACGAGCCTGAGTCCTGTGGTCTTACTTACTAGAATTAGGTTTTGTAGACAGACCTTCAAATCCTACAAAAGTTATTAATTAGCGTAAATAATATTTCAGGATTTCCATAAATTTTCGAAAAACATTTTCAAGCATTCAAATAGTACAAAAATCAGGAGTGTAATTGATCCCTCGGATTTTCAGAAATTGGTAAAATGGCATAAAATGAGATTTATGTCTTGCTTTTTATAACTTTCTTCAATCCCCTTATGGGGCGCCCATGGTTTTTCTAATTATACATATATGAAACATAGATTTGAAGGAAAATCTTAAAGCTTTTCGATTCTACAAAATTCAGTAGCGTATTTTTTTCTTACACTATCCATTTCTAAAGCAGAAGGAATAACTGAGATGTTCTTCATTTCGCAACAACTTCCGTGTATCACTGCTCTTTCAGGATTCCTGGAAACTCAAGAGGAAAAGTACGCTACTGGCTTTTTCTAATTTCCTGCTTGAGGATTTGGCTCCAAAATCCGACTCTCACAAGTAGAATTACAGGTACGCTGCTATTGACTTTTGCAGCATAGAGGCTCACCGAGGCGGTTAGTTTGAGTTATTCTTTGAAGCAATTGCGTTACAGACTTCTAAGCTACGTGTGCTGTTGATGCATCGTGATACTGTTAGATCCTTGGACAACAATAATTGATAAAAGCTTTAATAAAAATTGAGACCGGAACAAAATTCGTCCTGTCCAAAATGAACGATAAACCCTCCCATATTTCGCAGTTCTACGTCCGTGTTATGCAGTGTCAATTGCAAGGGCCGAAAGCCCCGAAGTCAAAAGTGAGTTTCTCCTTTCCGAAATCCTGACTTTCTTTTGGATTCCCTTCGAATATTTATTGTCAAAGCGATTTCTCAGCCGGGTCGGTCTTTTATTTTCATCTGGTGTCCTTGTTTTACGTGTGTAGATATATGACCCAGCCTTCGATTTTATCTCCCGAAAGTTTAAACTTGGCAAGCGATGGACCCGTCGAACTTTTGTTTGGATTGGCGATTGTGTTCTGTACGGGTCCGAAAGGGTCCCGAGTTTTCGCCGGGATTTTTCTGCCCTATTGAACATTTACTTTGCGTCAAACTTTTGTCTATTATCGTAGATTTGGGTCTTGAATTAGTATCGGCGCCCGGATTCGATGCTGCGTAATTTTCGGCCTTTGCTCGTTTCATTCTCCGAATATTTCTGCATTATTACAAGACTCGAACATAATTTCCGGATAGAACGC
Organism: Euwallacea similis; assembly: GCF_039881205.1. Classification (NCBI taxonomy): domain Eukaryota; kingdom Metazoa; phylum Arthropoda; class Insecta; order Coleoptera; family Curculionidae; genus Euwallacea; species Euwallacea similis. The sequence continues at coordinate 2,915,701 of NC_089625.1, forward strand.
CGTACACTTCTTAGTTTATTTTCCTCTCGTGAAAATACATTTCCGCTAAGTAAAATGCCGAGTTTATCTACTCCGATATCTCTCTCCGTATCGCTTACAGAAATAAATTCAATCGCCTTCAAAACCCGAAAACAAATTATATTAATCCAACAGCAATTTTCTGTCGGAATCGTATATTTGAAACGGAGTAAAAGAAAAATTGATTACCTCTAATACAATTTTTAAAGACAACATTACTTCTACTTCGGGAAAGTGCCTGTAACTCAATAACTCGCCTTGATGGAGGGTTTTAAGGTTCCTATATAGATCTCCGGTCTGAAGGAAAACCGATTTTTCCCATTGACGGCTTTTCCTTTAATTCGAGAAGTCAATCCAGATATAACTCGAAACTACCTTTGTCAAAATCCATTTTCCGCTATTGCAAAATTGCTTACTTTACAGCACATGCAAATCAACTTCCAAACTCAAAATACATACTTGAATTTATACATTCAATTTATTTTTCACTTTTGGCGTTGCAAGTTTATGGCTTTAACAACACCTTTATTTAGGCAACTAAATATTCAGTTTGTAGAACCGGATTGGAGCTATTTATGTACCCAGTTAGGCAATACATCTTTGCATGTTTCCCTCGACTAGATTGCAGCCTGATTCGCCTCTGTTTAGTTTCTAATTGGTTTATAAATTTCGAGGTTTCTAAAGGACATTTGACACTATAAAGTCAGTCATTGGCGTGGAATGGTTCTGAAAGAAGTTACGAATTTAACAAAACTCTTTTATTATCGTTTCAACACTTCCTTCAGCTAGGTCATGTCCGGTACGCCTCTGTTTATTTTGTGCGGTTATAAATTTCAGGATTTTCTTATCGATTTATGATTTTATGGGTCGCGTCCAGCACTGCTTAGAAGATTAACATAATACAAACTTTTTGCTGGTGAAAATCGGCGAAGAAGTTTCCGACATGTGAGCTCTCAGAAATAACTGAAAAATGTGCCGTTTGCATTTTTAAACTGTATAGTCATTTTTCGACTTTCAATATGCACATCATAAGTGAACATATTGAATCTTACGCTGCAGACGGTTGATTTGAAGACGATTTTTGCTCGAGAAGACCAATTATCTAAGTTACCAAGCAAACACCTTTTATCCTGCACCGTAAACTTGTTACCTTGCCGAACACAACAATTTGAAAGAAACGGATTAATTTGCCAGTGCCGAAAGCAAAATGGGAAAAATTGTTTAGCTTAGCAATTTGCTTTTGTGTACCCTCCGACCTTAAAAGGGTCAACTAATCGATGGGGCTTTAAATAAAAGTTAAAATTACTTTGCCTTTCTTATTAAGGCAGGAATTCTAATGGCTCCAATTAAAGCGTTATCCGTACACATAGATTTTAAATTCAGTGTCTATCTATGTCAAATTAAACCCTGAATTTTGCAAATGTCATTCCGAATCGATACTGGCAGTATCCTTCCTGTGAAATTCAATTTAAATTGGCTTGATATATAAATATAGGTCACGTCAGACGAAGTCGACGATGCTTGACATGATCACACGGATGTGCTTTTAGTCCAAATTAACTATTTACGGACGTGATGAATAAATTTCGTTCGTCCACTAGGGACTTGAGCCGTTTTCTCCATGTTTGCATATAATAACTGGTGCATTAGGGTTTTAGAAGGAATGCATTATTTATGCGAGGTTCACGTAATCCTTTATGGAATAGCAGTGTTAATCGATGGCGGTATCATGAATGTCTGGTAATAAAGGATTTAAATTAAAGCGTACTTTGAAAAGCAGGAAGAATAATAGCTACGGCATTCTAAAACTCTTCTCCCTCATCTGTTTATATAGTGAATGGTGCGTCCCAGAAAAGGAATACTGCAAAATTCTTCAACTTAAAATAGGCCCATTGAACTCGATTAATCTTCGAGTAAAAGGGGATTATTTAAATTAACTCTTCATTATGCGAGCGGTTAAATTAACATAAAAGGAAAAAAGCGAAGTGGAAATATCTGGTCGTCTTACACGGTGTCCCAGGCAACATCGGCAAAAAGATACAGGTTGCTCTGGTACAAAGAGTCTAATTTATCAGCATTACTTGAGAAACTTTTGGGATCTTATTGCCAATGTTTCTCTGTAACATCTTGAATGTTGATTCCAGAGACGTCGATTTTGCCCTCTCTCATTTTTTGTTAAAGCAACAGAGACGTCTTTAATAAACTGTCTGGTGCTGCATTGACCTCATCGCGTCCATCGTCAAAAACCTTCTGCAAGAGAGTCCCATCATCGGTATCGAAGAAATTCGATTTAAAAATCTCCTTCGCAAGCGATCAGAATTCATTATGGACCAGAGAAGTGATGGGTGATAAATCGGGCATCAAGTTAAAATGGGAAAAATTCGATTGCTTACTGTCGCAAACCGAAAAGAGTGATGGTTTCAAGCTTCGACCAGACAAAAAATTGTTCGCGAAGACGCCGCCGCCGGGACAATTTCATTAAAACGGGACAAATTATGCGGAGCAATTGAGATTTATCTTTAAACTGCGACTGGCAGCGGCAGGAATACTTGCCTGGAGACAACAATGCAATTTAAAAGGTGTCGGGGAATACTACGAATTTGTTTGTAGAGTCATTAACCTACTTATTAGAATTCATTGTTTGAACTAAATTTTGATCTACGTGCCCCCGGAGTTGTGTTTTTCTTCGTCAACAGTTTTCGATTTCTGCTTGTGAAACATGAAAAATTTCATAGAAATCGTTTCAATCACTCACACTACTCAGAGGAAAACAATGGAGTCATGTTACCCAAACATTTGGTTAAAATGAATTTATCCGAACAAAACAAACGAGTTGCCTATTATCATTCCCTGTAAACGGTAGCTAAAAACAAATTATTCCCGCAATTTCGCATTGTTCGATCAAACGAGCGATACGCGAAATGTTGCTAATAAATGCACAGGTGTCGCATTTGCATTTTTTTTTTGCTTCGACGCGCCACTTTTGAGTTTCCCAAGTCTTCCAGGTGAATAATGCACATTTCGTGTACGAGATGCTGCGGGTCCCGAGCAACGAAATTCGGATCTAAATTTTCAAACAAATCCCGTTTTACGAGCCTTTGTTGTATAATACGCGCGGCGTTATATGGCGTGCGACGTCCGCCATGATTTTAATATACCCGAGGTGCGCTCCAACACCGCTCCATCAAAATGACGTTCCGACACGCGAGACTCATGAGATTAAATATTTTTCACAACTATTGGATGTGATGCTATTTTTCATATCGCGTCGCATATTGTTGCTTTCGTTATTTTTGGTCCAGACGTTTCATGCCTACTGAATAATTTTATTACCACCTTCAGTTTCACGCGTTTTTCTCATTAGTAGTTAGCTCAACAGCGGCATTGGTATAAATATTTTTTCATCCCAACCCTTTTCTCATGTCGCCCGTAGCAGATTTGAGGCACTTGCCTTTGATCTACATATGCGTATATAATATCGCACAGAAAGTACGTATTACATGGGATTTTTAAAATTTTTACTGCCTTCGAGTTCTGCTTTAAAAATGATGAGAAATGAAATTCTACAAATAACTGCAATTTTTTCACTAAAAATTTAATTATTTAATCCTAATAATAAATTCCGCTACCAATATGCTTACAACACAACCGTGTGGTGCGATTTGTTGAAATCATTTTTTTAAATATCCTAAATACTGAATCAATACAAGTTCTCGATAGTATGTTCTGGGGTGCAATAATTAGACGCAACATGGAGCAATTCTGGACTCCTAAGTTACCCTATTTGACCCCGCTGGACTTTTTCAAGAGGGCTTTTAAAACAGGACGTTTATCAACAGAGACCCTTCCGACCTGTCGACCATCTTGAGACAGTTATTCAAGAATATGTTCTAAATATAAGTCCGCAAGGCACCAATAATTCAATGACGAAGGTTGCCAGAATGACAACACTTTGTATTGAAAACGACGGAAGGCACACGGAAACATTTTTTTTCTTTTTAGCAGTTACCTATTAGGAAACATTTTCATAAATAAAATTTCCATAAACATGTACCTTCTTCAAATAGGTGTTGTTCAGTTTTTCATACTGCTCTATAGCGACAATATTTATTATGGGGTGTATTTTCGCCTTTCTCTTGTAACGCTATTACTGTTATGACGTCCATATAACTTTTGAGGGAGAAGTTCCAACAACTTCCAGACGGCCCAGAGAGGCTGTTGAATAAGTCTAAATCCAAGAAACCAAAAACTTGGTTCACGGTACGAGTATCTCCTAAGACTGTTTATAACTCATCTATAACTCAATCAAAAATCAGGCAGAGTCAGACATGATTACAATTCTGATAGCTCAATGTGTCTCTCTGAAGGGCATATGCCTGTGGGGAGCCTGCAATCCTTAATATCAACTATTTTTCTTCATAGAAGTTTGGCGTTATCAATCATACGGAGGCTTGTTTATAAACTCTGATTCTACATGCCTTTCGTTTGTCATGGTTTTACTTATATTTATTTTTAGCTTTCATGTTAATGCGTGAATCTTATTGTTCATTGTGATTTGAGTGCTGTCGATTTTATTCAGATATATGCGCAACAATTGCACATCCTAAAGAAGGGAAAGAAGAACCAAAAAGAGAATGAGTGTACTCATATATTTCTTTATTAATGTCGACTATAAACTGATTTAGAAGCGTTAAGGTATTGTGGAATTCATAACAGCCCCATAAAGGTTAGTTACATCAAAACATATAGTACAAGAATGTTTCATTCGAGTCATATCTTCAGTTATGCAATGTGTTTGGAAAGATTTAAAAATGCGATTTTTGATCCATACTAGGGTGTCTAGAAAGTGCAAATGTTAATATAATCGTACATTTTCCAATGATTAAACTAGTTTGTCTAGAAAATAGACCAGCTCAAACGGAAACACCCTGTATTATTATTGTCGTTTTCGGCTTGTTTTTCTCACCGCTGCACGGACTGTGCAAAACCTTTCTTTACCGTTTTTAAGGGTAATTTTTCAAAATTTGAGCCACAAGCCTTATAATTACATCTCTTGCACATTTCTTACGGCATGCTTTTTCTCAAATCGAATTTTCTACAGAATCAACAGATATTTATTTAGGCCGGTTCATTCTGGAAGGAAAGCCCCGATATGTTCCCTTTTTCGATGGTTCTGACCACATCAAAGAATACTTTCAGTTTGTTATTTGTTATTAAAATACCATTACTTATATATTACTACTACGAAAGTATATTATTTCGCAAATTTATCCTCCCGGCCAAATCCTCTGAATACACAAAGCACCTTAGTATTTGGCCCTTTCAACACATAAAAGTAATTTCATTTCGTTAGTATAGCCCAACATATACACGAGCGATCTATTTAAAATTGGCTTGAAAGCCAGGGCTTTTCCGAGAATTTTCAATTGCCTTGTTTCAACGGCACGAGGTAAAACAACCATTTTTGCCGAACAAATGTGCTTTCTGAACAATGGCTTACATACGGAACTGTTATTGTAGCGGCTCGCTGATATTTTTACCTTCCCTTGAAAAGTGCAAACTTTAATTAAGGGCGATGATCACTTGACAGCTTGCGCTCTCGTCAAACTCTTCTCGAATCGATGGGAAATTTGTCTGAAGCATTAAAATATTCATCGGGAATATACTGGCACAATTACCCTTGGGTAACGGCTTCCATCAGCAATAAGCCATCAGCATGCAGCAGTCGGGCGTTAATCAGTCCAATTTCCGGGCCTGGTTTCCGATTCCGGCATTTACTACGACATCCAGCGGGTCCGGGCGATTTCCTTACCGGAGCGACAACACCCGTCCCTCAGCTTCCGCCATCTCGACGATTCCGATTTATCGAAAAGTTGTCAAGATGCAGAATTTCAATATATTCAATTTGGCAATTGACATGATTTCCCACGTAATTATTTACAGGGTGTTCATTAAGTAGGTAATCAAACGCTAGGGAATGATTTTCAAACTGATTGTAGGGCACAAAGGTCGCATAAACGTAATTCCGCAGAACGAAATTATCCATGTAGAAAACTTGAGCCAGATATCTCCAAAACTCAGGAATGATATGACCCTTTTTCCTTTTGGTAATGCGTCGCAGGCGTATTCCTTAGAGCCGTCTACATACTTGATTGAACCTTGTATATTTTTGGTACATTTGCGAATTAAATTTTATACATAAATTTCCAAAAATGACAAATCGGTGAGCTGATAAACGCAATAATTATCGTTCTCCCCCGATTCTGTAATAACTAATTTTGGGAGCCGCAGAAACTTTATTAAGTCTCGACAACGACAAAACTTGTAGACGTAGATTAATCTGTTTAAGCCAGATTTTGGGTAGATGAAATTTCCACTCTAAATGGCAGCAATTTGTCTGGAAATTCGATTGGGGTAAATGTGTCAAGATTTTAAAACGTATTCATAATCATAGTAAGATTCGATACGGCATTTTTTCAACGTTAAATTACACAGGGCCAGAAAAAATGTCCAAAAAGGTTCAACATTTGCTGAATTCCAGAACGACGAAGTTTTTTTCTATTTAGGAATTCCTTGACACGATCTATCTTTTAAAAATATTACCGCAAATGTCCCGTAGCCAGTTCTACGTGGAAACACGGAAACCTGAAAATTTAACATAGATCTCCAGGTAAATTGTCACATTTTTTGATTTTTTTTTTGACATTCTAACAACATTTCGTGGTCTACGCCCTATTTAGATTAGCTTTTTCAAGATATTTATCTGTAAAATATGCCCATTCTTGTGGTTCGAAATGCCATATTTTAACGATCTGAGGGAAAAAAGATCGAAATGGTGTCTTTGAAGAGGTTGTATTTTTCCTTTAAAGTTGTACGAACGAGTATTGACAAATGCTAAATTTACACCTTTTCGTAAATTCCCATGTGTCCCTGACCCGACACCATTAACCCTATACACATATTATGAATGAAACGTGTCACATTTCGCTAATATTAAAATGTATCACGGTTTTCTATATCCAATCCGTCAAACGCCGAGTCCATGACACCGAAACATGATGAATGAAGTACGAAAATGCGAAATACCGTTATCAGTTTTCGATTCAACTTTACCAGTCCATTAAAGTATTAACCTTTGTCGTTTTTAAGAACCTCAACACTTTCACTTACACACACTAATCTGATTAAGAGGGCAAATTTGGGTCAGACCACTATAACCGAAAACATCGCGTGTGATGTTAATCTTGACTTTTTTCATATCTACAACTCACCCTAAAATATTTATATAACCCGAATTAATATCTGGACTTTTCCTTTTTCCGGGGAGATTAAGAGGGCGAAGGATATCTGTTTAATAATGAAATCGAGGACAACGCCCCGAAAATGTTTGTCCGCAATGTGTTTGGGCTTATCACTGTCTGACCATATTAAAAATTAAATCGCCCCTTTTTACATTATGGATCAGTTGATCGCGTGACATAAACCGATGTTTTTATTACATACTTTTTAAAGAGGGCTGTTATTTAAAACTAGTCTCGGCATTGTACTTTTATTAGCGGGCATATTAGGAACAAAAAACACTGACCATCGTCAAGAGTAATAATGACAATCCTTGCCAGTCAAAAGACTCTTAATTTCCCTAATGAAGTTAACTAGGTCGCCGCTGTGTTCTTTGTGACAAAGAGCCCATTATAATGTCTCAACTGTCGCGTAGCCCTATTTAGGTGGGGCCGCGAGAGTAGATGTGTGCGGTTACATGTCAAGGGTCGTCTGACTAGCAGAGTCTGTTTTGAAACAAGTACAAGGCCCTTAATTACATAAATATTTACCGGATCGATATCACTGCTCCCCCTGTTTCATTACCTTCGTCACAGTCGAGTAAATCTTTTCGTTGGTGGGACTAACTGGTGTGAAAAGGGTTTTTTGAAATGTGGAAGTATGTAGTAAGCCAATGACCTTTAGGCTAACTTGCTGGTCATGGAAAAAGGAACAAAAAGAAGGTGAGCTTATTCAAAAAACAAGAAAAAGAACCAGTGGAATAATATTCCTCATTTCGAGACATAAGAAACTAAAAAAAAAATCAAATAATGGAACTTGAAAATTTTGCCTTTAAGATACCTGGGAGCGGCACCGTTTTTTTAACTAATCGAGATCGAAATTTTTTATGTAAACTTTTTTCTCAAATTACTGTTCCACCATAGAAATAACAGAGGCAGAATAGGCTCCATTTGAACAATAAAAATATTAAAATTTCTGTTTATGATAACATCAAAAATCAGCCTGAAACACCACTGGTTTCCAGCCAATCAAAACACAATTTTCTCTGGAAGAGGCTGAAACTCACACCAATGGACTATCATAAATAAAGTGGAACGTTTCTCTTTTTTAAAGTCTTAAAAAATTAAAAAACTCATTTTGTTTTTGAAATAACGGTTTGAAGTGATACTGGCTTTAAAGTAATCGTGAGAAGAATTTTTTAAAAAGTAATTTAGATTTCAAATTGAGACTCTACTATGAAGGCAGTGGTAAAACGCGTTTTTTATGAACAATATATATGTATTTTTCGTCGATATATCGACAGTTTTATCAAACTCATTTTACAGGGAAATAAATCAGAATTTTTGTTACTCAAAGGGAAGATCCGCAAGATTTTTGATTAGATAGGCCTTCTAGAAGATGATAAGATGATGGTGTGTTTTTACTGACATTTGTAGAAACTTTCGACTGTTAGCCATTGAGTAATTGAGCTACTGAGTGACTGATTCGTCGCGGAAATATTCAAAGCTTTTTATTTGATGATGGGAATTTGTCAATTAAGCTGGAGAGAATATTAAGAGGAAATATTGGGAAAATTGGGACTAATGAAATAACTAGCTTTTGCGGATTTAATTTGAATCTTTTAGCATTTTACGCAGAAGCACAATGAATAAGAAGGTAGTAAAAATTGCGAAAATGGAAATTTGCAAGCAAAGCTGGGTGGCGATGTTCCCATTGATTATGATTGATTATTGCAGATAGATAAAATATAAAATTAAGTACAATTGAATTTTTTTCCTCTCTGCTCAACGGAATTTTTCGGTATTTTTGACTTCGATACCTCAATTGTGGAGAACGTGCAGCCAGAAAAATGTGTAAGCAAAAAAATTTTTTTAGGCACTTTCAAAATCTCAAAATCAAGAGTTGAACCGACCAAATGTCTCAGAAACTAAAAGAGATGTACACATAACAACCTGGTTGGCAATAGATAATATGCATAGAGCGGAATAATTTGAGTTACATTTTGAATGGAATCCCTCCATGGCTTCTCGAGATACCGACGCTGAAAGCTCAAAAGCCTGGCAGTAAAATCCTGGCGAGATTATTGTGGTGACATTTTCTAGTATAACCTAATGGTACTTTGGTGTAATCATACGAACACCTGATTTTAGATGCACGTTCGAAATCGCAAGAAAAATAGGTATCAAAGTGACCCTCAATATCTCGGAAACTAGAAGAGACATTACAACCAGTCTCGCGCAGGCTTAGGGGCTCATCGTGATTACCGATAGTTTCTAAGACAATTGTTAAAGTTTTGGCGCTGAAAAACCTCAATGATAAAGCGAGGAAACCATATGACGAACCTCCACACATCGAGAGTTTCAATTTTCAACTGCTATGATTTATCACCACTTACCTAACCTCAAATTGGAAGTTGGAAATAAATTTGCTTCGCTCCCTCAAACTGCCATTAAAACTCCGCTTTAAATAATGCGCTAAAAACTGCCGGCCAATTTTCGAAGTAAATGGAGATCCGCCGAAACCGTTAAATAATTTATTGGACACTTAACCGATATTCGGATCGGCCCAGTGCCGGAGTTTCAAAAAAATCGAGATAAGATTAACCATATACACACACATTAAAAGTCCGTATAGCAGGGATGGGTGTTTATTATTCCGAACGTTACGTCAGTCACCATTTAGGAAATTAGAACGGGGCTCACGGTACGTCGTTTAATTTTGTCTGAATTCGTTGGGACGATTTGTATGGAAATGGGTCGAAACGGTTGCGTTGCGATTTTCGACTTCGAATTCTACACCTTGCGATTTTTATAAAAATGCACGTCACATCATCTTTAGTGAAGCTGCAATCATTAGACTAATTGATGATGACACGAGAGAAAGCGATCGATAGGCTTGTTCGCCTACAATGGAAAGTTCGGATAACACATCAGTAATTAGATCGGAGTTGACGCTTTATACTATACAGTTTCAAGCAAAAATCGCTTACAGGCAATACAAAGATTTTCCAGTAAATAAAGATATCTAGGCGGCAATATCACGAAACAAATTTATTCTGGGTTTTCGCATTCTTGGCTCAGGTTTGTGCCAGATATTAAACTAAGACCTAAAATGTTTGATTTTTTCTGCAACTCCCTCTGATATTCAAATTAGCTGAGAAGCACTTATTTGCAGCATTCTGGTTTCCTAGTTTACATAACCCACACGCAGGCAAAAGGACTGTTTGAAACACAGACAGGTTGTTCCAATGAATTGTTTCAATAAACAGACAAAGTGTAATTGAAATGGAGGGAGGGAAGATATGTTTAGATAATGAAATAATGTTTTATTTTTTATAGTTATTTAATTAGAAATTTCTGAGGAACTGCGCAAAAACTCCATAATCTTCGAATAAGCTGACAGTCATACAGATTAAGTAATATTTGCAAAACCGTCTACCGTTCCGCTTTCGCGTCGGCTTAAAACTTCGCCCCGCTTAACCCTGCGGAAAAGAGGCAGATTTGGTTGGAAAATAAAATTCACAAAACTACTAGTTTCCATTAAAACAATTTTCTAGGTAAAAGGATAAGTTTGGTAAATTTTATAATTCAGATATCTGCATGCATACCTCTACAATTTACAAGGACCGTTTGATAAGTCAGTGACTTTTTGAATGAAAGATATTTTTTTGGGTCAAAAAACGTTCTATTTCTCAACATAGTCTCCTTTTAGCTCGATACATTTAGTTCAGCGTTTTTCCAATTTTTTTTATCCCTTCCAAATAATAGGTTTTTATCAACGTCCTCAAAATAGGCGTGTATTTCAGTGATAACCTCTTCATTAGACTCAAATCTCTTATCGCCCAGCCATTTCTTCAGGTTTGGAAACAGGAAATAGTCGCAGGGGGCTAAATCTGGAGAATGCGCTGGATGAATTAGCAGTTCGTAGCCTAATTTATGGATTTTTACCATGGCGACTGCACATGTGTGCACCCATGCATTGTTTTGATGGAACAGCACTTTTTTTCGCCAAATGCGGTCGTTTTTGCTTCAATTCAATATCGAATCTGTCCAAAAGCTCTAAATAATATTCACCAGTGATCGTTTTACTCTTTTTTAAGTAATCGATGTGAATGACACCGCGTGCATCCCAGAAAACTGTGGCAATCACCTTATTGGCCGACAGACCCACCTTGGCCCTCTTGGCCACCTGGAGAAACCCACTGTTTCGATTGTTCCTTGATCTCTGGTGTGTTGTGATAGATCACATTCAAAAAGTCACTGACTTATCAAATGGCCCTCGTAATTAGATATACGTCCAGGATGCGTGGGTTATAAATATGTAAAGAAATTATTTAAGTGACGGTAAGAAATTGAATTTTAATTGAAAAAAGTTGATATGAAACATACTGGGTGTCCCAAATTTTCTGTACAAACGAGTATCTAAAAATTTCGTGGAGATAAAAACGATCTTAAAAATAAGGATGAAGGTACTGGTATACGGTGAACAATTTTAAACATACGGAGAGGTTCAAAAAGTATCAGATGAATAAACTTTTTTATTTTGAAACAAACTCCCTGTCTAATATTGCACTTTTAGTACTTTTTACACTTTTAATAGTTCTAATTTCCGAAAGATTATGGCGAAATGGTTTTCGCGTTACGTTACGCATATTTGCCTTAATTTAACCGATCCTGAATGCCTTATGGTTTAGAATTTCCGCTAATTTGTAGCACCCTGTACATATAACAAAACAACGTAGAAATGAAGAAAAATGTGGCAGAAAATCTAAACAAGTCCCTCCTGAAAAGAAGGAAAAGGGCACGTATGCTATTATCTTTGGGCAAAACGAAAGTAAATTTGAGGAAATAGCCGAAAACGACAACCAGTAAGAGGCAAGAGAAACAGGAGCGTACAAGAAACCGCTAAAATTGAAGATATAGATAGGAACGGAGATAGGAGCTAAGCGAATACAAATGAGATTAAGAGATGCATATAAAGGATATGTATGGATGTGGCATGGATATGATACGTATAAGAGATAGGAATCTAAAATTTAAAACCGTTGCAAATAGAGAAAATGTTAGGGAATTATTATTATCAAGTAAACAGAATTGGGAAACTATTATGAATGCTCTTAAGGCTGTTATGAAGCAAAACGAGAATTAGAAAAATTTTGAGAGAAAAATGGTCAAAAATACGGGCGAGAAGTTAGAGTGAATCTCACATTGTTCGGCCGCCAGAAGGTCAGACTTCCGATTCTCTACCACATCACTTTAACATCATTCCCGGAAGAACGGTTTATTCTCCAGGGAATGTCATCAAAATGATGTTAGTTCGTTATATGTGTATACGACGGCACTGGTTTGATACGCTATCTTAACGTCATTCCCCGGAGAACGTTCTACTTCCCAGGGAATAGAATACTCTCCTTCATAAAGTGGTCAGACCCCTTTGCTGAGACGGCAGGGGTCCATGTGAAGGGACCCCTAAGGGTCTAATTGCAGGTTTTAGCCGACCAGCTCTACTACTATTACTCGCTGTTGTCTTAGTATTTAAAATATAATGCTTGTGGCGCAGGAGAAGAAATCATAATAGCCAAAATTGAAAAAAATTGATAAGTCTGTTCCCGGAAAGTTCGCTCGAGCTTGGTGAGATTAGAAGGATGCCTACTGGTTCACGAAACTATCTCTAATTTAAGAAGATCCCATCTTAAAACTGAAGATCACTAGAATGGCAAGGAGAATCAATCTTGAGGATATCTTTTCCCAAGAAAATTACCCTTGAGGTAAAAAAACATTTAGAAAATTAATAAAACAATTAGAAGGAAATCTCTTCCTGAGAAAGTTCAAACCTTCGCTAGGAAAAATACAAACAATTATGAAAAAATTACATGCCAATATGCACAGAAAGTAAAACTATTATTATGGTCTCGAATGAATTTAACCGTGGCTTTTTGCTCAATCATTCTAAATTGATTTTACATCAGACCCGAGTAAAGCGCTGACTTTTTCTATAGACACGCGAGGCAAATGTTAAGTCAATACAAAAGTTGATTAGTTGGTTGTTGGCGTAAAGTAACACTCATATGCACCATTATACTAACTCGCATTTTAACAGAAACAAAACTGAATGCAAGCACTAAATTACCCGAGATGGAAGAAAAAGTAGATCTGGCTGTGTAAACACTACATGCAGAAGTGTTTGATCGCAGCAAACAATAAAAGTAACTTTTAAATTAAGCTCGAGTTTCAGTTCAAAGCACGTACCGAGATTTTTGTGCTTTATTTGTCTCAGCAAATAAAACAATGAAATTGAATGTACGCGGCAATATCGGCGTTTAAGTGTACGTGCAATATCCCGGTATTGATTCGTTCTGGAGGTTTCGATACTAATTTCGTTGAGATTACTCGTTTAGGCCGTTTTCCGGTCATTCCGTAAGTCTACACTATAAATAAAGGAGTCATTAAAAGTGAACAATAAATAATACGCGTCAAACGTAACGTGCCATTTCAGATAAGGGATTTCGATAAAAAAGTCATTAGAAAACAAATATTGCGTGTCTTAAGTCTGGGAATGTAAAAATACTTTGTTTTGCGATAAATGTTTCTTTCTCTAAGAAGTCGCTGGTAGTAAGATGGGGAGACCAAAGACCCTTCAATAAGGCTGAAAGTGTCCTTTCACAAACCATTAATCTCTAGAAATTTGAAGCAATTTCTCTGAGAGGCATTTCGTGAAGAATCCTTAGTTTACTATCGATGATAATATGTTACCGGACTCTTTCAGCTTTTCCTCACTTTTTTTTCAAATTGAAGAATTCAAATTCAACTCGTTGGGAATCCTCAAATTTCTGAATTGAAATTTCTTTTAGAATAAGCAATTTAGCTCTATTCTGGTGATCATGTGTAGGAAATTATTTCAGTTTTCTTCGGGTGTTTTTTTTTCAAATTAAGGATAGTTTTCCAACTAGCATCCAATTTTCAGAAACTTGCAGCAATTTCAGCGGAGAAAATCTCTTCAAAATTTATTCAATTTTCCCATATGCTAATCGTACGTTTTATTGTATAAAAAACAAACCATAAAATGTTATACATTTTCAGAGAAATGCAAAAATTAAATCAACTTTTTACCTGGATCAGACTAAAATACAATTTTATATACCCCTGGCATTTTTATCAACATGATGAATCATTTCAAATTTATATTAATATCGGCGATGACGTTATTGATAAATATTACAAAGATATTTTTAATAAAATCGAGATTATATGTTATTGGAAAATGAATTATATAATATGATGCTTTGGCTCCGGTGCTATTACCATATCATCATTATTAAAACAATGAACACAACCTGTGTTTCAAATAAAATTTGCTGATGGGTTTTATGTACTATTAATCACCAACTTAAGAGATGAAGATAGATAGGATGGTAAATCGTCCTTACCTACTAAGGAGGTGATAATATAATACCAGAATTCAGAACATTACTCAATTAACGTACCAAACTTAATAAAACCATAATATATAGTATATATTTGTTTGGAAATATAAGAAGGAAGGAACTCCCGGCCTTGATCAGCTTAAAATTCTATATTTGTACAGACATTGATGAGTCGCTTAAGTTTGGAATATTTTGCATTTATGGAAAAGTAGGTACGACGACTTTACAGCTACTCTGCCCAAAAATATGTAAGTCCTTTATCCATTTGTCCTATGTGACAACTCGGACTCACAATTCAAAACCAAACATCATTTTTTGTATAATTTCTTCAATTATCCACTCTACTTTGTCACTATTCTGCTCAATATCCAATTTTTTCCAAACCAATGGAATGGCCGCAAAGCAGATTTGCTTGCAAATTTCCATTTTGTAATTGTATTATTTCGTATTCAATATAAATACTTCGGCGTAAACGCTAAAAATTCCAAACTTAATCTATTTGTCGCAGAAAATAAATCGTCTATTGAATAATGAATATATAGGTTACTGGACAATGAATTATACAATGATATGATCGACGTGATGCTATTACGATTTTTAATAGACAAACTTTAAAGCCATATTTTCATTATTATAAAATATTCGTTTTAGGTGAAATTTACTACTGGATTTTATGCATTACTTCCTCAGCACCTTTAACCATTTTTACACGACATTTCACAATTTCTTTATTAATCTTTGAAGTGAAAAGCCTTTTGAACTCATTTTTTTGTCAGCAAAAATCCCCTTCATCGATTCCCCCATCATTCGAGTCAATCTCCTGTCGTGGTAATCAACATTAATATAGACGTTCAAGTCCATCACTCAAAGTAATAAAGAATTTTTGTTACATTAAGAAAAAGATTCGAACAATAAATACTAATTAAACTGAAATAACGCGGAAGCCTCGAACTTTAGTATAAACCCATAAAGTTTTTACAGCGATTTTACATCGGTTTGGCGTGTCTACGGACAACTTTACATTAAAATTTATATTTCCCCGTACCGAGCCAGACATGGTCCGGAATCGACGGCTAATTGACCACCGTTGGTTCTATCTCGAGTGCATTTTCGCAGGCCAAAATGGCGCCTGGACATGCAACGCCAAATGGATTCGCTGAATTTGTCTCAAATCGAGAAAAGACGCAAATTTCCTCTGAAGATCTTCTCGTACAAAGCGGTGAATAAAACTTGTTGCCAACTTACCATTGCTGCACACTTGCCCCAACACCAGCAGAACCAGAAAGGCCAGAAACTGACCACCCGGATATTTCAGCATTGCCGTTATTCGGGATCACCTGTGGGGGAGAAAAAGAAAAAATTTGTTACCACACGAGTTGTTCCTTTGGTGAGCTTGGAAGGACTTGGACGCTAAGTACTAGATTGGTAGAATTCAGCAGTTTCTTTGGAGATATCACAGATAAAACACTTAGGGGTATTGGTTTTTAACACTAGGAAAGTTGGTTGTAGCACATTATTCACAAGAGGAGGTGAGGGATCACAGATGAGACACTTATTTATGGTCTATTGTAGTTCGTATTCACTAATTTGCATGTAGTGTCAATGACGTGAGGCCTTTTTGCGATGATTCGACATAACGTCACTGTAGGACTCCATTTCGCTTGTTCAGGGAATTTAGGGCCAATGGCGCTGCATTGATTTCAGTTTTTATCTATGATGTTGAATTAGTATTAATATTAAAAAACAAATGTTTGAAACATTTAATACGTTTTTTATGCATTAGGAAAGCGTGCTTATAAATTTACAATAATGTTGATAATAAATACTGAAAACGAATCGACTTGTATGATCAGTGTTATCATCATTAGCTTGATCAAACATAAGGTAATTTGTCTATAAACATAACAATCCTCGATAAACTAAATAAAATTGAAAATGCATTAAACAGAAACTTTATGAATAAGTACTATATTGCTCCATTATATTCCATTATGGTATTTTAGATTTTCTTCTAAGGAACTGAACTTTTAAATTCATGAAATACGGTATTGAATAGAGTTCAAGATATATACTTATAGGCAACAATTTGGAAGATTATTTTGGTTTTGTGGCAGCAAATTTTATTCAAGGAGATTTAGAATTTCTTCAATTTTTAAGAAATCGACAGATCGTGGAATTACATAAAAAAACATTAGTCACAGAGGTGTTTTTAAGCGGAATTTTTAAGGGTTATATTTGTATTATCCAATAAATAGAATGTTAAAAATTTTTCAATTTTTTTTAATGCAATTCTAGAAGATTCAGAATTTCAGTGTTCAATAAATCGTGAAAATTTCTGAAAATGTAGGTTTTCATAGAGTTGTTTTCAAGCAGAAACTTTAAGAAAAAGTTTTGCTTTGCCCTGCAGTATCGAAATGCGGTATTTCTTAAAATTTAATGAAAATGTAACATTCAAAAAGGTATAACTAAAAATCCAAGAATAATTTGCGTTTTGCCTGAACACCGTTCGTTTTCGAACGTTAAATATGCCTCGACATTTTCGACACACTAAAGAAACTTGAAATATTATCGAGATGAAGCCTCGAAAAGAGGTGTTAATACGCAGAATCTTGGTGGATTATATCGCTTTTGCTAGAAATTAATCGACTCTAGTATATCCAGAATTTCTAGAAATTTTAGCGAAGTTGAACAATTTCCGGGAAATTTGCAGTATCATGAAAATGTAGCTTCGCGAAGAGATATTTTTAAACAAGAACTTTCGGCATAAGTTTTCATTCCTGAATAAACTTCTTTCTAGACAATACTTTTTGAGAAACCGATATATTCAAATTTGCTCAATTCCTTCATAATTCCGCTATAAAATAATTTTAGTCGTTGTCATCAAAGACACCCTTCTCTTCCACGACAAAACCAGCCACATTTTCGAAATTCGCTAACAAACCATCAGGCTGATGACGGTTCTGCAAACCACCAATCAGTGGCACAACCCTCATCCACCCCTCACAATTAGCAGCAAATTACCGGAGCCGAAAAGAAAGAAAACATCGTGACGCCACACTTTCGACGCACAACACTTAACACCACATCCCTCGCGGCCACATCTGTCATTCAATACGCATCCAATTAACTGTACGCGTAACGCGAAGTTCTTTTCACACTTCACACGTGCTATACCGAACGTTCGAGGGCGTCGGGGCGGCGTGCGTCTCGCGCCTGTAGCATGGCCACTACTAGCGTCGGGATGCCCGTATTTCGAGGTCCGATCGGCGGCGCTGCGCGTCGATCGCGTCCGACGCCTCGCCAAGAGCTGGAAAACGGGACTTTTGCTTCTACTTTGCCGTGTTCTTGCTTATTTTTGCGTTAATAATGAATCGGATGGCGGTGAGGATGGTTCATCGGTGAGCGATTAGTCCTATGCTCTGAAATGCATACTATTTTGTCAGGACGATATTATGTGACTGAAGTGCAAAGGTGCCATGAGAGTAATAATTATTGCTGAAGAACTTTCTATCAAGGCAGCATTTAAGGACGTTTAACGACGGAAACAAAAATCACGAATGTAAGTACGCTTATAGCCATCAACATTATTACGCATGTCTATTTGCTTGAATCAGTAACCAAACCCCCAAAATATATAGTAGTCAATGTAGAAAAATAAAATTATAAAACTCGCGTCCCCAATCGCTTTAGACAATACGGCAATACAAATGAATATAGTTAATCAATGTAGTAAAAATACAGATACATACAGAAGGAACTTGGGGATCTTGCCGCAAATAAGAGGAGCATACATTTTTATAATTGATAAGAAAGAGAAAACATCTCATTTTAAAGCTGCCGTTTTACTTCACTGAACAGTTAAATTTGTAACGGAAAAATGTACCATTAGAAATGTTAATGGCTATGTGTCACGCAAATTGTATTTCAGATCAGCAACAAAAAAACAATAAAATGGCAGTTGCCCTCACCTTCATCTAAAGAAATAATAACTCAAATAATGTCAGAAAAAGTGGTGAATGAAAATGTTTTGTGTTAAGAAACTTTACTGAGTTTTAACAAAATACTACAGTTAATAACCGACATATTTTGGGGCTGCTCCTAACTTGTGCGCGTTAGGACTCGTTGGTGCAAATTATGCTCCCAAAATGTATTTAACGTGCATACTTACTATGTGATGATCTGCTTCTTTTCTGGACCAAAAAGGTTGGATACTTTTTTTGTATATAGTTGGAAATATGTCTTATTATGTATTTCTAGAATATTAAATGCAAATAATTCATCGACGTGCGTTATCTGCAAAAGCGTAGGAACTTGAAGAAATGGATGAGATTTTCAGCTTAATTTCTCTTTTCCCTATAATTTTTGTGCGCGTCTGGTTATTGTCAAATAAATTCGTGCATTTCGACAAATTATTAACGATTTTTGGTTTATTCAATATATAAGACTCACTGGCGTACTTTGTCTCCAAACACGTAGAAAAGTAAGTACGTGAAAGAAATTATTTGCTGTTTCATTCCTCCGTTCTTTGCCCTTTCCCACACAACACTGGTTTCTACTAGATGAATTTATTAATTCCTAATAAATTGAAGAACCTTAGAGTGACTATACAATAAACATAGCTTAATGGCGAAAGTAATATTTGAAAAGCACTAAAAATTGAGGGTGTAAAATATGTGAAATTTAACAAACAAATAAAAAATTTGAAATTATTAGATCTACATAATTCATTGATGTACGTTGTCTCCATACTCAAGAGTACTTAGAAATTTGCAGAATTTTTCTAAAGCTCTAGAAAATGTGACTCAATCCAAACGACGGCTAGAAATTCTGGAGACATCGTAAAAAGTTCCTCCCTTTTCTCAAATTGGGAAAACTAAATATTAAAGATGATCCCAGATGTTGTGAAGAAATTAAAAGAGAAATTTTAGAAATTCTGAAAAGAAGAAAATTTTAGAAAATCCTTGCATTTGTAGTATGAGACAAAACAGAGTGATGGAAAAACGACAATTTATAGACCAATATGTAGATGTCTTTAACTAAGGAAAAACACCGTTCTTTATTTTTCAAGGAAGGAAAACATTACAACTGCAATGGTTGAATTAAAATTTCCAAATGCCTCCTCTGCATTTTTAATAAATTTTGCGATGGCTTAAGAAGAAAGGTCGATCTTTCATCGTTCCATAATTTAGCTCGCCAGATCCGGCTTCATCTCTGGAAAATGAATATTTGGACTGACGGTACGGAAGTTAGAAAACAAAAACTGTTTGTTCTCTTAGCCAGGGCTAGCCGTCCATTATTAACGAAGCTGAAATTCCTCTATTTCAAATGACATTAAATTGGATCTCTTATTTATGACTGGATCTCGCGGAGTATCTTTAGACCTACTATAATGAAAAATTACCAGAAAATATTAAGAAAACGACTAAACTAAATTTACAAATATGCGCAATAAGAAGTAAACATTTCTTGTTCCTGGACCGCAAAAAGTATTTAATGCGGTAAATCATCACAAAACAAGAAAACTATGGCCTCCGTGCTTCATAATAGGTTTAGGAATATTCGATGCGCGTCTCCCTTTGAACTTCGAAATCGCATTCGCAATTATCCGATGAGCTACAATGCCCGAATGAAAACCGAAGCAAATCGTTAAAACGCAAGATAAATCCAACCTAACGATCCTGAAGGGTTAGCGGAGGTTTCCATCTAAATTTGGTTCTGAAAACATTCTTTTATTAGCATCACAAAGCAATGTCCACATACATCCGTATTACGGAAAAAGTTACTTTGACACGTTAACACGTCTATACGCTGACGTGTCAGTCCACAAATTCCCGGCTTATCTCTCAACTCAGTAACTTTGGCAACAATTCAAGCTGAAATTTCGTTTCGTTTCCTTGCCCGTCGCAAACTTCTTGTTGACATTTGAAAAGTGTCTGTTTAACCGCAAAGAAAACTTTCGGATCATCCCAATTAACATTTGAAATTGTTTTCGTCTGCCGGGAATTTGTTAAATTATCACCTCTTTTCGAGGTACCTGCTCCACGGATTTCCCAGATGTTCGTTAAAAAGTGGACACGAGTAGATTATGTAACTTGCTCAGAACAAAAGTGGATCTTTTTGTGCTGAACCCAGAGGTTGAAGGCGGAATCGAGGCTAAGCCCTGCCACTAGACTAAGCACAACAAAAGCCTTCTACTCCGAATAAAATATACCATTTTTCTTCAATTATCAATGAATCTGAATAATTCATGTTTATTATTAATGCAATTATTGCAACGAGATTTTAATGGCATTTATTCCTAGGAATATTGGAATATCCATAAGCATTATGGAACCATATAATAAGACAAGTTGTCCCTATGATATAGCAATTGATTAGTAGTAGTATTGCACTACCATGAAGTGCAGTGAGTTTATGAAACAACTTTTACTCCTGAGCATGCAGCAGCATGCAAAAGCAGCGCTTTATGTACGTTTTCTGGGGTAAATAAATTTGCATTTTAAGACCGTAAATTTAATTTTGGGACTGATTCAAAATGGTAATAATAAACATAAGTAAATATAGAGGGTGATATTTATGTATCGAGACAAACTTTAAAAGGCAAGTCCTTGGAAATATGAAGATAAAAAATGGATATTAACATGGGTCCGTAAGAGTTAAGTTCTCGAGATACAGGGTAGTCAAATTCAAATTTCGATTTCGATATTTAATTATATTTTCGAACAAGAACGCCGAATTTTGAGGAAATTTTGTACATTGGGAAAGTTGGGTATGTGAAACTAAAATTTTCACCCAGTTTTTTGATTTAATGGAAAAGGACGCAGCATACTGTTATATATATGAATTATATATGAATTTATACAGCTATAACTTTTTATAGTTTGCAGTATGTAATTTTTTTGTAAAAAAAATAATTCTTTATTTATTTTTATCGATAAAAGGCATAACAATGGTTAAACAATTGAAGTATCAAAATAACAAAAATAAATAGTATTACTCGTAATAGACCAATGATATTTACAATAATGTTCAAAATTACTGCCGCCTATTGCAATACATGCATCAAACATTGGTAGTCCGACTCATTCGAATATACCTGGTTAATAATGGCAAAGGACTCAAAAAACTTGTTACTTAGAACGACTTCAAGGGATCTCACAAAAAATATCTAAAGAAGTCATATCCGCTAGTCCGGGAGGCCATGCACACCGTCCTAGTCTTCTTATCCAACGATTAGGGTGGTTGTCGTCCAGAAATAGACCGACATCTAAACTCAAGTACGGTAGTGCACCATCGGCAATGAACATCTTCGGCTGGACAGTTGTTCAATCTTCAAAGAGATCGTACTCTAAAAATCTTTGATACTATTTTTGACGCCAAAGTCTATGTGGACGAATTCATGGTCAAATATGGTGATCATTGATAATTTCTAACGTAAATGTTTAGCAAAAATTGTACTTGTAAAAATTTATGTTTCGGCAGGCATTGTCAGGTTTTTAAAATGCCCTGTCAATAAATTTTCTTATTTTATTGTCAAGAAAACGTATACATTGCTTTCAAAGGTTTGTATTTTATCATGTATTTCCGCTTTAGGGGCAAATTATAGAGTGTATTCTGTTATCTTGATAGAAAAAGTTAAAATTTCAAACTCGTTTTTTTTTAAACAATTATTTTAGCGAGAATTCTTAAGAGTGTATTTTATCGACAAAAATGACTGGAGAATACATTTTTTTTATCTAAAAATAATATACTGTGAGCGATAAAATGTTAATGCTCTTTACGTTTAGGTAATCACAATATGCAGCGCCCTATATCGGTAAACAAAAAAATTGAATAATTATTTGAGTTCCCCATGATCAACTTTTCAGGTATGCAAATATTCCTCAGAATGTTGCGTTATTGTCCAAAAATATACTCAGTACATAAATTTAAAATTTTAATTTGAATACCCTGTATCTTGAAAATTTAACAGTTTGCGAACCAATGTTAACGTGAAATGTTTACCTTAAGATTCTTCAAAAATTAACCCCTGAAAATTTACCTACCAATTTCATTAACGTTCTATGCATGTATAGAATTTTTCATTCAGTTTGGTGTATTTATAAAAGTAGTAGACCTCATCGAAACGATTAAAGCGAAGTATTTTTCGATGCAATTGTTCGACGAGTTCCGGATGGTTCGGGCTTTAGGTATGCATTGTTAAAATAAATTTGAAAAATTTTCCATAACAATCCGAATAATATTCAAACGCATAATTTGCAGATAGTCGAATGCAATTATCTAATTATAAGGAAATAAAATATTAATGCGGGAGATCTTTTTCCAAAGTACGAAATACGAATATAATA
The DNA here is from genome assembly GCF_039881205.1 of Euwallacea similis. NCBI lineage: Eukaryota > Metazoa > Arthropoda > Insecta > Coleoptera > Curculionidae > Euwallacea > Euwallacea similis. Next base: position 2,938,768 of record NC_089625.1, read on the forward strand.
ACTCTCCTTGATCCCTCTTAGTCTGGCTGTAATTAAAGTTGAAATGTCCAATTTAAAAAGACTTTGGTCAGCTTAAGCTGAAGCTCGCATTTAATCAGCGCGCGTCAGGAAATGATTACGTAAAGTAACGTACGAGGTGTATTCACGGGTCAAATCAATTAAAAGTTTCACAATGCAGATGTGTCGTAGTTTTCAGCGTCCATTCGTACAAGTTTATTTAAATAAAACAATCGCCGAAATTTAATTAAACCGGCTAAGCAGAAACACATCATACCGGCGGCGGTTATGGGAACATTACAGCTTGTCTATGCGAGCCGGTTGGCTCAGTTAATTTTCCAATCTGGTTCACAACAATCAGCGCATACAATAAGCTCATCTCCTGTACACCGACCCGGTAATTGAAGGTTTTAATCTCGCCGCTCCGAGAAAATCTTCGATGATATTAAACACAACACCAGGAGTCAGCGCTAAACATGACGCCTCACTGCTTTCCGTAATATCTTTGTCAGCTCGTGTTTATGTTCTATCGACGGCATTTGATTGTCTTTTGTCCCGGAAAAATCCCAATTTTCAAAATATATAACAAGAACCGGCCGAGAAGTTATCACAAACTGCCATAATTTCAACAAGCAGGAAAGTAATTAGCTTAATAATTTCTCGAGTCTGTTCGGCGTCTTCGTAGTTTTGGGGCCTTTTATCATCCCAGTAACTTCTTACCAGTCTCGCCAAACTTAATTTCCGACTGTAAAGGCACATTTTGGACTATTTAGGAGACCACAAGTTAAAGCCCGTACACACACATCCGCGGTTTCCAACCGTTCCCCATGAAACTTCTGACGTGTTGCTAAAATGCAAAATTAATGCCTCAATTTCGAACGATGAAAATCGCCGTCTGAAAGTGTTTTTGTGTGATGCCACCCGCGCAAATCGGGTTGTAACCACTGTTTCGGTCTCTCTGATCACTTCGATTCAATATTACTTTCGAGCGTCGTGTTACAAAACGTGGAATTGGAAAATTCCCACCCCTCATCACTGGGATATTTGGTTATAATCCGTCAAAAAGCCGTTCAAGAACTGGCTTGCACCTGAGCAATGTTCCGAACCGTTCAGTCATTTGTACGTTCACATAAGCGCAAATCAGCGTACACGGAATACAATGGCTCTGCTGGTTCTGCTATCACTTCGATTCAATCCCACATTCGTGTGAGAACAGTAATTGTTGCGCACTCCGTTGTATAACGTAGAATTGGAAATGTCGCGATTTTCATTGCTTTAATCGCTTCATTGCTTTTCGTTGCCATCGGTTGCAGAACCATTCCAAACCTGTTTTGAGTCGGCGCAAAAATTACTATGATACTACTTCCAACTGAACCTCCAGTTACTTGTATGAAGCTACGGAGTGCGCACTCCAGTTTACGAAACTCACCGTCCAATTACGATTCAGTTAAACGTCCTAACTGAACATGGAATCTGTTGGGAACCGTTCGTGCACGGTTTTACCGGTGCTCATTTAAAAGTTCAAATCGGCAGAGAACTGCTCTGAAGGCTTGCGCATTTCCATCGTTATTGTTACACACCCAAATAATTTAATCTGACATTCGTTGTCTTCTGATTCCGAATTTTTTCCGTTTTGGCGTTGATAATTAATGATGGTTTAAAAAGGTTCTGTTTCGTACTTTGTTCACCAATCCTTTTCAACTTACAATTACGTAGACACCTTAACAAAACAGTTCTGACGTGTGCGCACAAATATTTCGCGATTACTAAACGATTCTAGAATGGTTCACAGTGTAGGACGATAGCGAACATACATATGACTGATGGAAATTAATGAACTTAATTGCTGCCAGGAAAAATATCTTAAAAAAGTTTTCCAATTCACTTTCAAGATGATCATATACAGTGTGTCAATTAGAGAACGAATCCATTTACCAGGAAACCTCTCGTAAAGCCACTGCCTAAGAGGAAGAAAATGATATTGTGGAACTCCATCTTGTTGAAAATGAAGACGATCTTGTAAAACGCTATTACCAGCCGCGTCAACGTGATTTCCTAAATTCGTTGTTGTTAACTGATCTATTATCTCTTCTAGCAGATTTAAGTAAAGCTCACCAGTTAAGTTTTCCTTTACAAATAAAAGGTCAATTACGGCATTTCCAAGAATATCAAACCAAACATTTACTTTTTGTGAATACTGTGTATTATCTTTTCTAAATAGTCGGGGATTTTTATCGCTCCAATATCGACAATTCTATTTGATGACATGTCTATTAAGGAAAAACGTAGACTCATCACTAGAGCAAATGTTCCTTAAAATATTTCGGTTGTCATCTATAAAATATATTATTGTTGCACAAAATTGGATCTTTCTTTCAAAATCGTCGTCAAAAAGTTGAAGGATTTGCATTTCATACGGGTGAAATTTATTTAACTTTAGCGCTTTTCTTATTGTTTCATGAAACATTCCTACTTCATGTGCTACGGTACAAACGGAGCTGATCGAATCGGTAACGAAAAAGCCTACAACTTCAATTTGAGCTGGTTCATTCAAAACAGGCATATGAACTCTCTTTTGTTGACAACGGAACCAGTTTCAGTAAACTTAGCAACTAATTCCAGCACGTATTTATGTTTCAAATTAGTATTAGAATTCCTTTTATTAAAAATTCTCTGCTGTTCTTCCTGCGTATTTTCCACATTCTTCATAGATGAAAATAATAATCTCTGTTCTTTTTTGTTGAAGCGTGTGTACCATTTTTTTAGATAACCTTATAAACACACAACCTTTAACTCACAAAAACAAGTTTACAATAATAATTATCTAGTAATTTTACAAAAAAGTCAAGAATTCTCTTGTCCTTTTTTTAATCGAGTAGTATTATTATTATTGTTTTTTTACAAGTAGAATATTTAAATAAATGCATTAACAAATACAAATAAACAAATAAAAGCGAAAATAATTATCTGTTGTTTATAAAACCCAGCTTCAAGATTTGGAAGAATTGAGGAAAAAAATAACTGCTACGTGTAGAGAACTTAAAGTAGAAGTTTTTGTGAATTTTAGAATGAAGTTTGAAAACAGACTTTGTTACTGTTCAGAAAATAATGAACATTTTGAACACTTAAAATATTAATTAACAACTTTTCTACAATACAATTGGTACCGAAAATTGTTTATGGTCTGGACATGATTTTTTGAAAACCTCTCGATGGAAAAAAGGTACATTTAGGAAGGTAATCGAAAGACCTTTCAAATGAGGTATAACTCGGCCCCCCTTCCCATTTAAGATTTTAGTAGTTGTTCCACCCCCTCTGGAGGGGACGTGCAAGTTAATAAAAAAACGATTTAAAGAAAGTCCCCTCTGAAAATAAAATAGGCGTGTTTTTGCATATTTACATATTTCCCATAATCACCGAAATATCGAGGGTGGTTAGTTTTCAAATTGACACACGACACGTATGTATGTATATTGAATTTTAACTACTACTTCTTCGTCAAACTGCAATACAACTATTATTCAGCCAGATGCACAAACTTTAGAACTTTACTGAACTAAATCCTTCAAAAACACGTATACATAAATCACAACCAGAATAGATATGAAGACTTACTAGTTTCATCCCACATAAGCTGCCCTTCCGAGTTTAGAAATGTAGGTACTTTTAAATCTTTGTTGGCCAACGAGCATCATGTCGGCTTCTGTTTACTAAGTTCTAACGAACAGGGATCTTTTTGAATCGTATCGGCCAGTTTGATCTGCAGCAAATTATTTTCCGCAGTATGAAATGTTCCCTACAAACGGAATGGACAAGTCGTGTTTACTCGAAGGAACTACTTTTGAAAAGAATCTTGTTTGCTTTTGTGTGTGCCGGTTTGAAGAAATATGTGTAAGTCAAATGGTATTCAAGTTAGCTTCTTGAATGTCTGAAATTTTAACATGAGAAAGGACTATTTTCATTTAACAGATGCTTCTTCACAAAATACACAATTCTTCATCAGGTGGGCAAATACGTTGTAAAAATAAATAAAGTAAAAACAAATCTTTAATATATCGTAAACGCCTTCGGAAAGGGAAACGTTATTTTCATAAGACCAAACTTTGCCTTTGAAAAATAAATGTGTTCCCAACAAGCTGGCAGACAGATGAAAGAATGACACGCCAGACTAACCACAGAGTTTCAGGAATATCATATAAATCCCCAAAGAGTCGGGTTTCATCTAGAGGTTTGACGTTTTGATGTGCTTACACGAGTATTTTAAAAACATGACATAACGTTGCAAATAGGAAATTAACTTCAATTTTTCTAGCACGAAATATGGGGAGAACGCTCGAATCGTGTTTCTTTCATCTAAAATCCACGATAGAACACAAAACTACTTTATCGGAGAAAGTTGCACAATGAGAGCTGAAACTTTTTGAAGACACTTAGAGTAATTTGATTTCTTTCCGATAAAATCGATAATGAGCATTTTACCGAGCGATAATGATTAAGATAATTCCAGATCGTGTGAGCCAGCCCTAAATATGTGCAACGAGTCCCGATCGGCCTATGGACTGATCATATTTCTGGCTGTGTCTGACAATCCTGAATCGGTTTACTGTTTTGCTGAAACAGACCTATTTAAACCGAATTTAAATTAGTAAAGGTGTTTGAACTTTACATAGCATTTCAGGTCCGCCAGGGGATTAAAGAGATTGCTATTTAAATTGCAAAATTTGATAATGGCACTGTTTTTTCAACAGCTTCTATTTTCGGTTTATCTGACGGGATTAGCATTGCGCCCACAGTCTAATTAGTAACACATTTATTTTTAATTTTCCCCGCAATTTCCTTTCAACCCTAAGAAATGTACTATAAATTTTATGTTTTCTCGTTTCAGCACAAAAGCTTTTATTAGCTTTTGTTTAGCATTAAAATTAGGTAATTTAACTTCCAAGAAAGTAATTTGCATTCAATAAACATTTTATCCCCCTTTGAATAATAGACCGAAACTTTTGATGTAATCCGCTAAACAGTATATAAAAGTACCTAGTATTCACTCGCTGCTGTACAAACTCATCAACCTCTTGAATTTATAATGCTGCTCTAAAGTAAATTCATAAAACTTGCCATTGATGAGGTTAACGCTAACTTCCCTTATACAGGAAATCGAAGGAAGTTGGCGCCTCAAGCTGCAAAATTAATCTGGCTTTTATACGTCGCAGTGTAACTTTAGCAGGACGAAGGTAAAAATTGGAAGTTCGGTCGGAAAGTCAGGCTTTTCATTACTTTCGCAATGGACACGTTCCTGGTTCCTTTTATTGGCTCTTATTGTCAGCTGTACCGATGCCTAAATTGCCAATAAGACCCATTTACAGACACAAAAGTGCTGCCAAAAACTACGTTTAAGGAAAATCCCCGTTTTATAATTAGCCACTACGTGGCGTATTCCAGGAAAGTCTTAGTTTTTATCACTTTCATTAATTAATTGAGTTCCCATAAAACTTCTTAGAAATGGTAATGAATGGAGGGCTGGGCTATTTACATAGTGCGTGGCTTGAATGGCGATAGGAAATGCATATGGGGGCTATTCTTGTCTAATTGCCATGAAATACTGCAGCAGGCCTCCTGCAAGGGCTTGACGTAGTGTATGTGTACATATGTAGACGGAAGTGCCAATTTACATAATATAGTAACGGTAATAGCGATGACAAGGTTGGTTACACTTTCTTCAGCAGGCGCCGTTAATGTCCAAGAGAAACGCGAAATAGATGTTATTTTACGCGTATTGCGAAATATCCGGAAATTTCAGAAATTTCGCTTCAGCTCACTGCGGGATATTAAATATTAATAAAAAGTTCCCTTTGCGGTCACTTTTTGCGTTGCCCCAAATAAAATATATTCCTACGTTTTCCGGTAAATTAAACAGCGCTCTTCTGGTAAACCAAACCTGACACATTAAACAGTCCTGTCGTCTATTCGTAAACAAAACTCGCAAAGATATATATTATATAGAAACTGGAAGAGCTGAGGGATAAAATTTTAAAAACATACATTTTTTTTGGCCCTGCATTTCAATTACGAAGAATTTTTGAATACGTCTGAATAATTTGCTGCTTGACTCCGGTCACCTAATTTCGGAGCACCCTGTGTTGTATTACAATATGACATTGTTCCCTAATAGTCCCCTATGCAAACTGCGGCAACTGTGCAACTAAAATTCCTCCCAATTAAAATTCCGTTTCACCCAAAGGCGGCATTTAATTAAAATAAGCGCAGTGCATTTTAAAGTTTCGCAACGAAGTTTAATTAGTTATTGAAAGGCGACATTTTTTCGATTTCATGTCGATGAATCGTAAAATTAAACTAGATTCGGCAAATAATTTGCAAAATGATTTCTTCTTATGCGGAAAAATATCCATTTAAGTTTTAATTGCCGCTGAAAGTTGACCGTTGCGGACACGAAGAAAGCATAAAAGTTGACTGCCGCTTTTATTTGCATAGATCCTCGACATGCAACATTTTTTTTTCAAATATCTTCGCGAGACAATTTTAAGTCGAAGTCTGCATGAAGAGGTTATTGTCGGTAATTTCTTGCAGTGGCGGCAATTATTCACGATCGAATTGCGAAAAGAAACACGAACGAAACATTGAACGTTATAAACGAGGTGGGTGGGGCCAAGTTTAAGGAAACTTGTTTCGGAATAATAGGGTTCATTCGGGGGATCGATGGAATCAAAGCGGAAGACTAGGGTAAAGTAATAATAGGCTGGGATATATGGATAAATAAAATAGTTTAAATAATGGACACTCGGAAATTTTAATGAAGCCCGCAACGGGGTTTTATTAAAAAAACAATGAAATAATATGTTTGAAACCTGCAATTGATTCATTGATTGCCGGCGGTGAAATGCTACAGGCGAATAAATAACCTTTCATTTTAACAGACGCGCCCCATAATAAATCTATATTTTAGAATTGCGCTATTATCTTGACTCTGGGTCTCTGTTTTTCCTCTATACGCGCTACATCTTGTTCCAAGGGCGTCTAGTACTGGTCCGATTTCAATTGGCTCAATTTCATAATTTTTGTATCCAGGAAATATTCCGGCGGAATTTATCAATGACTGCTTCGACTCAATTGCCTCCTAGACTGAAGGAGTAACCTAATACCTTTTAAAGCGTATCGCCTTACAAAGATACACTTTTCTCTATAAGATCAATATAACGAAGTACTTCGTCGCCCGTATTGTGTTACTTCATTGTCAGCTAAGTGCACGAAGTTTATGTTTCAGGTGTCGTAAAATTTAGAACCTCTGAATGATGCGTATTACCATGACATTTACATAGGAAGATGTTGATGAAGATAAAGTTACCGAAACCCTTGTACGTCAAAACGAACGCATTCGCAAATACATTAAAAAAACTTCGTCGAGATATGACGTGTTGTTTATCAACACTCCCCAGTTAAACACGATACTTTTAAGGAAGTCAATTTCGCTCTTTCCAAAGCAAACAAACATGTTCCCCACATTATCGATCGATCCTTGTTTAATTCTTCCCTTTGGATCGTCTCATTCCAACTCTAATAAATTACACTTTCCAGGTATGTATTAGTGTAATTGAAAGCCAGGCGATTCTCGTCATTAAACGTGGTGGAATGAGTTAATAATTGTAAATATGTGTGTTATTCCTAATCTACGCTAGTTCGTGAATATAACGATGGCATCGAGCTTACTAATTTCCATTAGGAAAATTGCGAAAACATCTTTTATTTTTCATTTGAAATTCCCCCTAAACGGTAAAAAAACGATTTATCCTAAGCCACATTTGCTGCATTTCCGATAAATTTTCTGGATTTCGGTACAATTTCCGAAATTTTGTCACGTTTCGGCTCCTCTCTTCTTAAATTTCCTGAAGAAAAAGATAAAATGGTTGCTAATGACTATTCACAGAGCAAAACCGCCAGGTGTCTCCTTTAACAAAAAATGTGCCAATATGATCGAATTTGATATCAGAGGCGCACTGGTCACATTCTGAAATGCGGGTCGATAAATTGTCATTTTGTGCAAATGTCCTGGAAACTAAAAAATTAAGGAGACACACGTGATTTTCTACCAGGTGAAACCCCTAAGTGTTTTCTTTTAATTGAAAAAATTGGTAACTAGTAAAAATTGAAAACGCGGATGTTCTAGACGCCCACTGAAATATTCGTGCAATAATCCACTGAATTCTAATTTATAATTCTTTTTATCATTTTTTCAGGTAAGTAAATATTTGCGCAGATGATTGGACATGTTAGGAAAGAGTTGGAGGTACTTCCGCATAGCGATCAAGTATTAGAAAGGAAAGAGGATATTGGGCAAGCCAGCGACGCGTATTTCTCCTTACTGGTTTCATCAGGCATGTGTTTGTACAAAGTAAGTCCGAAGATATACGTACATGCGGGTGTATGCTAGAAAGGATCGAAAAAGAAAAAACTTTCTTAACATGTCCGCTCATCCGATTTGAAAAGAACTTGTGCCGCCTCTTTATTGGTTAAAAACCAGAGGAGTGCATAGCTGACGTTTGAAAATATTCAAAAACTGAACCGAACTCTTGAATCCTACTGCAAACAGAAAGTTTAGAATGTTGTGTGACTTGAAAAAATCTTGTTCCGCATCCGATTATTAGAACTGCTTGATGAATCTGATATTTCCATAAAAATCATTTTTCGTTGATTAAAAATGAGAGGCGTAGAGGGTGAGCAACTTGAGATATTTAGGTAAGAAGTCTCGGAAATTATTAGAGATACAGAACAACAACCAAAGCGCTCTCGATGTCTTTTTTTGCATCCAAATCTAATGAAGTTATCAAAAATTTTCGATCGAAGGTTGGCACATACATACATATTTTTCTTATCAGTTAAGTACGGTACTGAATTTTAACATGAATAATTAAGGAAATTTTCAAAACCTAATCGAGTTTCGCTATGAGAAAAATAATCAAAACCATCTCAACAAGAGTTTTCACGCACTGAAACAGGGCAAATCGCAAATCTCAATTTGATCACCGGATCCTACGCTCCGATGCGTACTATGAAAACGTTTTCCATTTCGGCGAACATTACAATCATCATTAACATTGTCTCCATACTCATCATCATTGTCATAATCCTATCCGCCACCACTTACAGCATCAACATCGTCAACCAGGTGCATTTTATTCACTTTACAAACTTTGACGAAGGTAAGGGCCCGTTATCCAATTTGTTAAGACAAAACGATGGCCTGCGAAGGGGTTTTCATCATTGGCCGGTGGTGCCCCTGGGACACTTTATTGCGAAAAACACTTAGGCGGAACGAAATCTTTATTTAGAAGATTGCACTCTGCTAGTTCGTACCGTCGTCGCCAGGGTGATTCGCATGTGTTCGCCTTGAAACTTTTATGGACTTTCCAAAGATAAAAAGAACCCTGGTTTGGGCAAACTTCCCCCTTTTCTAACGCCTAATGGTCTCCTCTACCGGCGAATTAAAAAGTTTTTTCGGGGATGATTATTACAAGATTTTAGGTGGGGAGCTCGCATCATACTTACAGGTCGATCTGCCACTCCTCCTTAGGAGCCCTGCAACAAAAGACCGTGATAATTAATGGAAGGAAAAACAAATGGTCCACCTACATCTACGGGCTGCTTTTAAGTATATTACGGCTAAAATGAAATTTTAATATAGCCACTTAAGCCGGCTTTAAGCCTCCAATTAGGCTCCTATGTATACAGTGAAAAAAGCCCTACAGATAATCTTAACGTGAAATATTCATTTCAGCCGCGGACCTCGCTCATAAAATTCCTCTTTGCAAATTTTACTTAGACGTTAATTACTGTTTAATAATTAAAAGAGGGTTTCTTTCCATTAAACTTTCAACCTTGTCCCTATTTTGATATGAGCACTTTGCTACTACGTGAATAATAGAGGCATTAATGGTTAGCATGAATGAGTAAATTATTATAATTAAAAAAAAGTGTTATTGGAGATAATATTTTTTCGATGTATCATGGAACTCTAACTGACATTTTCAGAGACGTTAAAAGGAAGTTAGTTGCCTAAAAACTCGTTAAAGAAACCAAAAAACTATCAAATTATGCTCAAAATATTGAATATTATTTTTATTATCATACACTTTTTTATTTATTAAAGGAAAAAGTAGCATTTTTTCAGTAGCAGTTTGAAACTTTCAGGATGCTGTTGATGTCAATCAACTTTATTCCTGTAAGAATTGGTTAAATAAACTTTTGAATTTGAGCTTAAATCAGACATTCGCCTAGGAATAATAGAGAAGCAATGTCACAGTCTTTCAATTCATTGCAGAATTTGATTTGAGGGTTCGATAGAGGTTAGACGAAGTTATTTTTATACAAAGTTATTTTAAAAAACCTCTCGAATGGGAATCAGGTTGTTGAAATGACGAGGTTATTTTTTTACAAATTTGTTTGCCAATTTTTTTGTAATTCTTACTTCCTTAATGTTCGTTTTCGTCCTTTTTTTCTAACCTTTTTTTATGATATGTTTCGTAGTTCTGAAAGATGAATTGAAGTCAAGCATAATTTAAAATTTTGTTATTTAGATTTAGATAGTTAAATGGCACTGAAGGAGCAAGCGCACTTACGCACCCAGCAGAAAGTAATTTTTCTCTCCAAAAATGCATAAGTTTTTGATCAATGTATTCGCTACGTTGATTGTGACTCACATTTCGAAACCAAACCTCAATTCTGTGTTTAAATCCTTCAATTATCTGCTTTATTTTGTGGCTACATACTCAATTTCATTCTCTATTTATTTGTAATAATCAATTACAACCAATGGAACGGCTCCAAAGCAGATTGCTGGCAAATTTTCATTTTGTAATTTTATTATTTCATATTCAATGTCAATGCTTTGGCGTAAGGGCTAAAAATTCCATACATAAATTATTTTTCGCGAAAAATAAATCTTCTATTCGCTAGGTATCGATCTGAAGCATTTTTGGAAACTTAAAATTCCTAAGATTTTCAGGTCTGATGGTTTAAAATTGAGAAACCGGGTCGCAATTTTTCCATCTCAATTTTGAGAAAATTAGTAAACAACTACCAACCTCGAAATGAAAAAAATCATCGTAATTAAAGCTATTTGATAGATTTTTAGTCTCGATCTATCGAGTCGATCAAGACACCGATTGGACCTACCTCTGCTTAAACGACTGTTGTAACTTTGAGTTGTTGCTCACAACAGGAACGTAATTGATATAAAATTTAAAAACAGTGAACTGTTTATAACATTCACATTTCCAGAGAAGTCTCCATATATGATTTGCAACAAATCCCCGCTTTCCAAGAAGGCAAAACGTATTTCAAATCAAGCAACTGCAAATATGAAAATGTAACGTCGACTTTTTAAGCCGCAGCTCGTCTACTCCAAATTGAAGTATACACATAAAGGCGGTATTATTCTCCGCAAAATTTCTATCTGTATTTGCAAGGCACTTCTCTCATTGCGCAATGGTTTATTTGCATACATTTCAAATTATTACTCGAAACCGGAATTTTTCTATTTCAGCTCTCGACGTTGCAAAAAAAGTCTGAGTTTTACCCATCAGCGAGTTTTTAAATTAACTCGAAGGCAAATCTGTGTTATACGTTGTCAGTTCGGTTGTCAATGGAAACGACCTAATGTTTTAATCATCCCAGGATCTGAACAAACAAAAGGCCGAACCCTTATTAGATGCCCTGAGCTGGCCGGTTAAAACCCGCAAGTAATTAATTCTGGATCACATTTCACCCCATCCGTTTACTGGTTTATTAAAATCAAGCCAGTATGTTTTCGAATCGGATTGCGCTCATTTTCCAGACAAACCTTTGTTAGGACACAAGACTTATGCATACTTGTTTCAACTGCCCCGGAGCTGCTTTAAAAATCCTCAACGAGATAAGCTGGCAAGTTATTTTCTGGCTCATAGAGCTAAATAAGTTCCGTGTGTTAGCAATATATTTTGTTGCTAATGTCTGAAATTATTCGAGTATCTCCAGACGTCGGAGTTCTTCCATAATCTGGATGTGAGTACATACGTCGTCGTAAATATGGATGGGAAAACACAATATACTTAACAATAAATAATGTTCGTGTCGAGAGCACGGAGCAACACAAACGAAGAAAACAAAGATGTTGAAAAGCTTTGGACTCATTTTTCACCCATCAGTAAATTCTCAGTTTTACACAGTAGCGTACCGTGTTTCTCACGGCTTCTAGAAATTTTTCAAAAATAAAAGGTAACATGATACTTCATTTTCCAGGGCCTCGCGATGCGACCCTGTCAGATTGAGTAGACAACTCTTTGAGCTTTGAAAGCCTATGAAACTGACTAGTGTACGTCGGATCCTAAGTTGGAGTTTCGTGAGTCCAAAACCCGATGTCCGAAGAATCTAATTCCTAGTTAACTCGAGAAAACAAATTCTCAAATCATTGCAATTCATCTGGGTCTAAAGTGTCTAAATAAAAAAAATCTATAAAAAACATAGACTGTAAGAATTTTAAGTGAAACGCATTGTAAGATTCCCAATAAAAACTTTTTTCCGGGCAAAACAAACGTCTAACATCAAAACGAACTAGGAATATGATTTTTCGGACATCGGATATTTTGATGACAACGTAAAATGATTAGCTCTATCAAACCCTCTGCATTTCCTGCTTGTATAGAGCAGCACATTTATTGTCAAAATTCAAATAGGTTGATTGAGCATACATAATGATGTCAGCAGTCGTGACACCGTAAACAAATCAACGGAAGCGAGTAACAAATTTTAATCTCAAACGTCATTATATTATGTTAAATTTAATGCCAATTTAATGGCGTAGTTCGTCGGTTGACGTCATCCAGAATGCCATAAGGAATGCTTCTTTGCCAGCTTCTCAATGATAACATACAATGGTCGGCAACGTACCTCATTCTCTGATATTTCCTGAAAAGGAAGCGGGAAACAGAGATTTATTCCTTTCATTTTATGACTCTTTGCCAGATCCTCATGATACGACCCTGATTTTTCTAAATCGGATTGCAGGAGTCGGATTTTTGTAGGCAATTGTGTAGGCTTTCAAATCCTATAAATAGTCTGTAGTGTACCTTACACGCGCAGTTTCAGGAAGTTTTCTAAAACTAAAGTGACAAAAAACGGTTTATATTTTTTTGAAGCCATATTTTTTTAGAGCCCAAAACGAATGAAAATGTCTAAAAAAACCCACCATCCAGAAACTGGCATAGATCAAAAGAAAATTCTTGAATAAAATTTTGGGTATACAAGAATCATTACAGAACAAAACCTCTTTTATGATATCAAGATTTTAGGGAAGCTGAAGTTCACACGGAATTTAGAAAGAAATTCTCAAAAAGACATGTGTGCTATATAATAATATACTGAAAACTTCCAGTAGATCCTCTGGATATAAGGAAAGCTAAGGAATCCCTCGTAAATCTGAACAAATCTTTCGAAAACGAGGTTGGGAGGAGACGGTACCTCCTTCTTGGTTATTATTCGCGCTTTGATAGATTGAACTTAAAAACCTAGAAATCTTTCGGAATCCTCGACTTTTTCAACGGATCAAAAAAAAAAAATCTTTAGAAGATACAAGAAATCCTAAAACGTATATTATATGAAAACTTGAATTGGTACCAGAAAACCTTTCAGAAACCTTCCGCAGAATGGAACAGCTTCAAACTGCAAATAACAACATACCTCTATACCTCTACAAATTCAAAATCGTTCTCCGCACGAAACAGCCGGGGATTCGTAGTAAATTTTTAAAAAAATTTAAAAATGGCAAAAACCCTGGGTTCATTAATTTCAGAACTTCTGAATATTCACGCGAAACAATCATCGAATTTCCCTGACTATTTACGAATGGTTCAAACCTTCGTTTGGAAAATTCGCGACTCATACATTACCTAATTATATCCATGTTAATTTAAAACTAATTAAAACTGTTTGCTTGAACGACGAGAAATGGCAGCCTCATATGGGAAAATAACAATTTTCGCACTCGTTAGGTAAGTACCTATTAAAACTTGTAGTAATATATCTAGAGTGCCGTTGCCGCTGCTGCCGTTGAAGTAGCCAAAAAATTATTAATGCGGCCCATCTGTATCTATTCACGTCACACAATCAAACCAAAGCTGCTGTTGCTGATGTTCATACTTTTTCATCGTTCTAAGTAAGAATTTTAGATAGCAAAGAATTAAGGAATAAACATACTCCTAAGCGGATTATCTTCTTTGCTATTCCTTTTTATCTGTTTTCCGGACACGAAGTCTAACCCAAATCCTGTCGCACACTAAAGTGTAAATCAAGGGAAAGGCTCAAGGATTTCTCCGGATATCTTCTATAATTCCGAGCAATTGCTAACAGTTGTCCTTCTGCGTGTAGTAAAAGTAGAAAATCGATGGAGCCTCCGCTGAAACACACATAACAAGTTTTTAGGCACCAGGTGGCATAAGTGACAAGAGTAGAGATATGCGGTAAAAGCGTCTTTACTAAATAATGGGCATCTTAACGTCGTTATTTACATTTCCTTAATGTACCTTCTTCAATTCCCGCTTTTACTAGACTCTTCCCGTTGTTTTAGCCGGAATATCCCGCTACAGAGTGTATATTTAATTCTTAAATGGATATTTTAGTACTGAGTTTTATGGCTTTATTTACATGCATGCGCTATTAGTTTATTACTACGACGTTATAGGCACGTCAAGGGAGCACTTCAAAGGGTTACGGCTTCTCCGATAGAAAGTTTTCTTCAAATATTTTGTTCCCGTTAAAGGTAATTAAGTCCTTAGTTAAAGGAAGTTTCAGGCCGACGTACATCACCAATTAGCACAACTTGCTTCTAAATTAATTTCGACTTGACGTGTAAATTCCACACTTCGGTTTTCAGATTTCATATTTCAGACGTAAGGGATTTACGTTAATTTAGTTGCTGCAACTGTATAATGGAATTAATATCTTGGGTTTAGGAAGTTTTAGGCCACAATGCCCTTATTAGTTTGGCCAAGTGTAGTTGCACTGGGGAATATTAAATAAATATATCTTACAAATTGACACAACCGAATTTGGTTTTGTGAAGCAATATATATAATTTCTAAGCGTTGTTCAGGACTTATCCTGGGAAAAAGTTGTTGTAAAAAATATTTGTTGCACAAATGAGGTTCGGTGTAGGATTCACATTACTCTCTGTTGACTGAAAAATAGGGATTCAGAATTTCCAAAAATTTCTGACAATTTTTGGAGGAAAATTATCTGCTTTTCGTTACTGTTCAGTCTTTGAGTGCCAATATCGCGGAATCCATAGAGATACCTAAAATAAACTGGAATTAATAGTCTTGATGACTGAGCTTTATTAAAAATCTGCACAAACCGGATCATCTTTTTTTTATGTACGGGGTCTCTTTGAAAAGACTTTTTGAAAAAATATTTTTTAATAAAATCACGGAATATACCTCGATACCTAGAGACGGCGAAAAATTCTGAAAACTGCAATATCACATCTGATTTTTCATTCTCGGAATTGCGTCAAAAGCTCTATAGCTACGTTGTTTATCCTTCACGAATAAAGGTCAAAATTTCTGGATATGTAAACCATCTGGCTATAAAGTTGCTTCAATTGATTTTTCTTCATTTCAAGGATTATAACTTGTAACCTCCAAAGTGAAAAAATTCAGTGGCGTACTTTTTCTGAAATTCAGGTTATGTTTTTTTAGTTCATAACACTTCACTCGCGTACTTTTGGTTTTGATTTGTAATTGGTGTGTTAAAGCTATCTTCGATGCGTCTCCGATGGGGACTCCTGGTAGATTTTTGGAGATATAACTTAAAACATTGTAAACTTATGATTTTGAAAATTAACAAAAATTTTAACTTGCGACTTCTAACGCCCAATTCACCTCTAGGGTTAGGCAATGGATTCTTGAAGATTTAAGAAGCTGTACGTAAAAATTAAGACTTAAAACAAGAACTTGAAACGTTAAAATTTAAATGTGACTAGCGTAGCTTCTCTTCAAACGCATTTGAAAAATTTACTCCGATTTTTAGTCATGTCAAAAATCTTTAAAATTTCAAATGATACTTTTTTTAATTCCCTATCATTACCCTTCTGGTCTTTTACAGATAAAACTGGAAGCTCAGGCTACATAAAAATGTCGTGTAAGTACGAAATTTTGGACTGCACATTGATGTATCTCGAAATTCTCCAAATTGTCAAATCAAAAATTAATATCTTATTTTTGAAGTTGTTAGAAAATTACTTTCGCCCCAACTTTGATTTTTTACGAATAAAATTGGAACTTGCAAGTCGAGTAGAAACGTAATTTGGCTATTAAATGGCGCATAACATACATAGGGGTACTTCAAACTTTCTAAGTGTTAGAAAATTATTATTAATTATTATTTAATTGTAAAACAAGAAGTGATTTTTTTCCAGGAACTACCTTAAACTTCCTTTCACCACATCTCTGATTTGTCACAGATAAAATTAAATTTAAATGAAAATGACCTAATCTTGCAATTTCTAAACCGATCACCCTTTATTTTCATCATAATAATTTTAAATTTAGTGTTGGGACTGCTCCAAATTCGTTTTTCTTTTTTCAGAATTAAAAAAAAAAAATTAAAAAGTTACAGGATATATCCTCAATTTATGGTTATTCATTGGTATCATTCAAAATATTTAAAAATTTATAAAATGAAAAATTGAATGTGTTCTAATGCAAAAGTGGCATTACGGTTTTTAAATCTATTCAGTAATGTTCTTCCACGGTAGTTCACCATAATCAAATATTTTTAGCAACAAAGTCGTGACCATTATCATTAGTGGCTTGGTCATTGTACTCGCATTAATCCGTAAAACACTACAATATTTTTGAAGCATTCAAGTTAAAGTAAATACATAATAGAATACGTGCTAGAATTCTATAGAGCTGTTAAGAAACGATAGAAGATTTATTAATAAAAGTGTTTTAAGCTCTTCGGTAGCTTTTAATTAAATTAAATTTCCGAACGTGGCGCTGTTCTGTGAAAATTTCGCTTTATTAAAACTTTGCTAACGATGCGAGCTGCGGGATTCCTTTGGATATATTTAATTTAAGGCTCCGCATGATTGCGAGATCCACACCTCCGGCTTAAGAACATAAAATCCTATGAGATGGCTCGAATAGTTTAAGTTTCTCGAGAGTAATCAAGCCCTTGCAGTCAGTATTTCAGCTATTTTCCATTTTGTTTGATGGTGTCGACACAACTCGTCATTGTGTGTCTACAAATTCACCTATGAAAGGCAAAAAAAGCACTAATGGCATCATGAGTTACATTTAAAATTAATAACGAAAGGAACAAGTGAATCAAAAAATTTCAACGATGTTAAAATATATTGAGAACTTTTAAAAATCATCCGTCGTTGATGTGAAACTTTAATAGATATTTAAACTATATTCGAGATTAGATTTGAAACGGTGTTACGCGGTGCATGTAATGATATTGGGCGCATTCAGGGAACAGATGCGCTACAGTGCTGATTTAAAGCGGTAAAATGTATTCCGTCGCAAATCTGGAACTCTGAATCTTCAATTTTTACCAGATCTAGGAAACAAATAGCAGTCAGCCAATTTAAACTTCGAATGCGGCAGCACCCAACCGCCGTGAATTCCCTGAACGCGTCCACTCTTGCGACTGCTGCCGCTGCTGACGACGATGATAATAATAATGATGATGATGATGACGACAATGCCGCTGCTGATCCAGTCCTATACGATCTAACGAATGAATAAAATTCCTCGTCCGAATCTACAAACGCATGCCGGACATACACCATTTAACATATTTTTGCACGAGTAATGCGACACTCTGACACATAAAATCCACTTCAAAAAGTGTTGGATTCAACATCAGAGACATGAACATCGGTCAAGCACAAACAAAGGCCTCTTTAGCAATAAAAATCTGGCGTCAAGCATAAAATAAACATAACCGAAACTGCGCGATAAGATGATGACAAACGTTCCATTTTTGACGTTCGGAAATCGTTTAACA
The DNA here is from genome assembly GCF_039881205.1 of Euwallacea similis. Taxonomy (NCBI): domain Eukaryota; kingdom Metazoa; phylum Arthropoda; class Insecta; order Coleoptera; family Curculionidae; genus Euwallacea; species Euwallacea similis. Next base: position 2,956,825 of record NC_089625.1, read on the forward strand.
TATTTAAAGGGCTTGCGCATAATGCCCTTCAGGTGGAGGCACGTTCGCTGCTCATTGCGTCACGTGTGCGATTCATATTGGCACGTCAAAAGGCGAGGCCCTAAATACGCGAAAAATATTCATTGGCGGTGACGATGTATGAGCATAGTTATTGAGTTTTCGTGGGTTTTTATGCCTCCGATTTGTCCTTGTCAACGAGTTGTTTTATCAACGAGTATTGGTAATTTTTGAATGGATCGAGGCCATTTTGTGTTTTCCTCATAAGGCTAGGTAGAATCTCTAAGGCCCGAACATATTAGGGAAATTTAGTAGGTAAAATTGAGCCAGGGATAAACCCGGGTCCCTTACAAGAACACCGCATTATAACGTAATATTTTCTACTATAATGGTTGCACTAACGACACAGCCCAGCGTTGAGATCGGCTCCCCTGATGGCGTTTTATCTTCATTGACTTGATGCATATCTCAGACTATCGGCTAACTTTAACGTTAAGCTAGACAAATGCTAGATATTCGCGTCATAAAATAAAATCGGATGTTAGTCCGAAACCAAAGCAGCCGAAGGAAAAACCGTCGGAGTATTTGGCCCCTAGGGGCTCATAAAATTCGCTCGGTCGGTCGAAGCGCAGATTAGCACCGGCCCGAGCCTGATGCATATTTCATTCCAGGGGGACTTCTCGCTATTATTGTCACCTTTTGGCCGGGAAGCTCCATCATGGAGCTTTACCGAAAAGACACTTAAAAGTCCGCCATTCCCGACGGCGCTGCTGGGACTACTACACCAAGTCGTTTCTCGGTATTGGCTTTATTTTACATAATGTGCCGAAGCTTTTCTTTATAATGTGGTTGGACCTTTTTTAGATTTCCAATCCGTTTGTCCTATATGGATTCGTTCGATAGTGCAGAGAGATGGAAAGTGATGGTAATAATGGAGACATTCCCTGGCTTTCGGACGGGAATGGGGAGAGGCAATAATAACTTTAAAATATCGTACGTTACGTCCCACATTAACTGTCTCGTAAATCGATTCTGGACATCTGTAGGACGTTGGTTTTTCGCGCATTTAAATTTTCTGGAAACAGCCGAATCCTAAAGCGAGTTAACCTACCATGGGACGGTATCGAAATGTGCCCCGTTCCCATCATAAAATATTCTAGAGGTACATAAAACCAAACCACAAGCTTTTCCCCAATATATCCTACCTACAAAGGTCCTGCGCTGGATTGTGCACCGCAGAAGAAAATGTTAAAATAACTCGGTCTTCATTAATACCGCCACCGAGAATATTCCACCAAAACCATGGAAATCCTCGAACAACACAATATGTCGACATCCATCAACCCCTTTCGTCGAATTTCACGCACTAATACGTTTCCATCTTTTTTTCCGCGGCGTGGGCTTTTTATCACGTTATTTTCTGATAAATACGGAATCATAAAAGATCAGCCAGTGACGTGTATCAAAGCAGGAGAGATCCTCCCCTATATTTTACTTTAAAGCCCCGAGAGAAGTTATTTTTGAAACATCAATGGAAATCGTGAATAACGAAGAAGGACAAAGTGACGGCAAAAATTGAGGTTGGCCAATTCGTTTGGGAATTTTTCTAGCATGGATGTATTTAGTGATAATTATGTTTAATAGAGGTCCCTGTGGTAAGGAAAAATAAATAAAACATGGAAAAGTAAACGGAGGAATAAGAATCGGAGAACAAATATTTACATTTCAAAGGAAGTCTTGTGTGCACAACGGTCCTTAAAATAATATCAAAAATTACATTTTATCAGTAAATTTGTTATTAAATCTAGTCCTATGCTTATAAGAGTAAAACACAATAGCACTTTAGAGGTCTTTTGCATGAGAGCACTTCTATTTATAATAATTTAAACATAAAGTCTATTAAAGCGATAGCATCGCCACTAGGTTAGAGAGAATAGCATTTTCCGGTGTGAGATTAGAGTTTGCTTAATGTAGTTTAAAGTTATTTTACTTAGATAGTACACTGGAAGAAGCGTGATTTAAAAATTTGTTTACTATTGTGCATTTTGCGAGGAATCGATTTCTAGTAATCTCATCGAAGGCTGTTAATTTGATCAGACTTAATTAGGGCTGTCAATGTTTTTATATCCGCGCTAAACACCGTAAAGAAAACAAAGTATTAAAGGAACTCCTTAAAGTGATCGTAAAACCGCTTAAGACCCTTATATCGGGTTTAATAAACACGTTTTATCGTGCCCCGACCGGAAAATAAACGACTTGCTAGATCTTAATTGGCTTAATTTAATGAGAGAGCACATTCTGTTGGCCGCGAAATATACGAGCGAGACTATCCACCCATTTCTAATAAGCCGACGTGCATTTCGAATGATTTAAGTAAGGGTCAAAATATGGTAATGTCCGGCAGGAATTCCTAGATGCATTCGCTATAAAATAGCACTGGGGCCGGCCACGGACCATCTATTGGCCGCAAATTTAGCCCGATCGCGTTGTATTCAGGGATTTCCATCAGTTTTATTGCTGATTTATTCGATCCGGACTCAGTTTACATGGTTCAGAACGTTCTACCTGATTGCGGACAGATTTGTCCTTCCTTTGGTTACCTAGACGATAAAGCTATTCCGTTCTTTCAAGAAAACCTAAAAAAATAACCTAAATTGACGCTACATTTTTTAGCTTTGAGAAAGTCCAAATGTGGGTCGACAATTTACTAACTCTGCGGGTTAATATATCAAACTTATGGTATCTTTACGAACAAGATATTTTTCATGTAGCAGACAAAACCGAACCGAAGTACTGCCGGCTTCTCGCCATGCCCACGGAAAATATCAGCTTGGTAACTTGCCGGGACCTCCATGTATTACACTTAAGGACGCTTCAGTTAAAACCGAAAGATTTCTCGATTTTTTCATTAGAAAATTTATTACGCCTATTTGTAGTAGTCGAATATTTTACTCATCTAAATCTGGGCGTTCAAATACGACAAATATTTGAATAACAGTCAAATTCTCGATAGCTTTAATAACTTCGAAGACATCCCTAGAAATTACCAGTATCTTCTTAACGTTCCCCGGGACAATTAAGTCTTCAGATCCTTCTGTGGTCCGGTAGAGACATCTTTAGAAATTTTGAAAGCATTTTATATCCTCAAGATATTGAAACACTTCCTAGAAATTATTAGTAACTTAGTAACTTCTCTAAACTTGAAAATTCCCAAGAAAATTGAGGGTCTCTTTTGGGACGATAAATTACTGAAGGTTCCAGGAGACTGTTCGGATATCTTTAAACCCAATCAAGTCCCGGAAAGCTTTAAGACCTTCTAAAAGGCATTTTTAGCTTAGCACCGACGTTAATTGAATTGATCAGGAATTCACCAAACTCTTCAAAATAATTAAGAGACTTCTGAGGTATAGTTTTTATTACAGATTTTGTCCTAAAAGTTTCTGAACCTCTGGCAATTTATGTTTTATTTGATCAGATCCTTCTTTAAATTTGGGATCTCTCCATTCGCATTAAACGTCCTTAGAAATACTTGGGTGTTCTAAGAAGTCCTCGACAGCTTTAAGATTTCCCTCCTTTGATAACAACTAGTTTAAATTGGAGAATTTCCCAAGAAATCGATATATTCGAGTAATTCGAATGATTTAGATATTCGAATTGCTGAATGGCACAGTACATCACAGTGTTCGAATTTTAAGGTGTAGATTGATTGTGTAGGAAGGAAATATTTTCACGATTTTAATCCTTAAGTGCACTATTATTTGGTTTCTGTTGAGATTTCGTTAATACATCAATGAAAATTATTTTTAGTTAGGAAAAGTAATTTAAAAAATCCAGCAGTGCTGTTTACAAAAAAGAGTTTGATGCCAAATGGCTACAACATGCTTTTAAATAAGGATTAAATCAATGATAAAACTTGTTTAAACCGTCATTAGGTTAAGCCTGCAATTTTTAGCGTTTACGCAGAAGCAGGAACAATGAATATGAAATAAGTAATAAAATTACAAAACGGAAATTTGCAAGCCAATCTGCTTTGCAGTTATTCCATTATTATGTCCATTAATCGGTTGCAATTAATTATTACACATAGGCGGAGGACGAAATTGAGCATAAATAGCCGCCAAAATAAAGCGGACAATTGAAGAAATTAAGTAAAAAAAATTATTTTCCTTTTGACATGCAGTGTACTTTAACGTCGGTAGGAGTATTAGTTCTCCAAGTAGTTGTTTCTGTTTGCCTCCTCTAATTATTTTCAGCCCTACCTTCTATTACAATTAATGGTATGTCCGCAAACCACAGTTTCTTGCACATTTTCATTTTGCAACTTTTAATTCGCCCACATTGATTTTTGCTCTATATTTCCTAAGCTTTTTTTATGATAACTTTGATAGTTCCAAAAGGTGGATGAATGTCAAAGATAATTTTAAATTTTATTACTCATATTACGTTAGGGAATCGATACTCGAATTAACCTATAGAAAATTATTTTACTGTCACTCTGTTCCAAATTGGGCGAGCTTTTTTTATCCATTGATTCCATATGTTAACCTTGGCCCACATTTCGAAACTAAGTCAGTTTTTTTATAATTCTTCTTTTTTAAATTATAAATTTAATTTTTCCAATTATTTGCTTTTTTGCTTGGTGTTGTGGTAATGTCTCTCCAATTTCATTCCTCATATTCACTGTACGTACTTGTGTAAACGCTAAGAATTCCAAATTTAAACTATTTCTCGCAAAAATTGAATCTTCTATTCAATATTTAGTTTTGTTTCCACATCAGTCCACTCAATTTTGTGTCGTTGCCAGTGTTCTGAGAGCCACATTATGTATGTGCTATTAACTTTAAATGAAAGCTAATTTCCATAAAAACATTGAAATAGAAGCTTAGAATTGGTCAAGCTCTTTGTTTCTACGGAAACTAACTTTTAAGCACTCCTTAACTTCTAACATCAGTTTCCTATCCAATAAAAATAATTTTCTAAAAAAGCGTCATTGTTTTTACATATCTGGGTGTAATTATGCGATTCGAAGCAAAATATGGAATATCGTATAAACACTTATTGCTGATGTTACTGTTACATTTTTATGTTGGTCTTTACCTACAATGACAATAATGAAAACCGATCTAAATCATTACTCACTAGAAATTGTGTAATCCTGAATACGTTGCTATTTCACAACGTTCTTGAAGCATTATGTCTGGAATACATCCATACCAACTCGTGGTATTAACTGCCTTTGAAATGAAATAATCTGAGTGACTTTTTATGCCTTTTCAACGTCTGCTGGACGTCGGGCGGTTTCAATAACGGTGCTTTCTCGACCCCGCATGATCGGTCAGTGTTCATAATTCGTGAGGACGTGACCCACACTCGAATCGGGTGCATTTTCTGCGGACCGACAGGAAGCATGTTTTAATAATCGATTTTAATGTAAAAGTCGAGTTTCTCCATACACTCCTCAACGAGGTTTATTTGTGTTTTATTGCAGTTGAAAAATGCGGGCCTCAATTGTGACGAAAGGAGAAAATTTTGATTAATCCTCGGAGGGAGGATTTGTCTTGTCGAGGGGACTTAGGGGATGACACCTCCTTTGAACGTTTAAGAAAAACAACCTTTCGGGGTCTATAATAATGGAAAAATTAATACGTCCGCAGCGTTTCTCACACTAATCCAAACATCGGGATATTTGCGTACGTTTCAGCAAAATTCCGACGTATTCCGGGCAAAGCCCGGATTTGGTGTTTACCGAAAATTAAATGGCTATATAGAAATTTTTGGTCTGGTCACGTCTCGGCCTATTTACATTACAAATCATATTCCCTGGGTTTATTGGCGTAATGAAAATAAACGTTTTATGATCTGACCATTACTTTAGCGCCCTCCAGTGAGGCGGAGAAAAATTTACCGCTCGTATAAAAAGAGATTTGAATAAAGGAAAATTACGAGTTAATTTTTGTTTGATGGTAGTTTCGCAGATTCGGAGTTTACGAGAGGTGATGGTGCTGTAATCTTCTAGTTGAGCAGAAGTTCTATTATTGTTGAGCGAATGGCTTTTGTGCACAGTTTATACGATTATGCTACGTTTTTAATATTTTTCTAGTTTCTCTTAGGAGTTGCGACCCATAATCTTTGGTACCAATCTGAAGATGCTCATACTCAGGGGGAAAACTTTCTCCTGGTTTATATATAACCTCACTTGAAAACATTTGCACATTCAGCGAGCCTGGGGTACGTATGTGAATTATTCGAATGTTCCAATAAACTGCACCCTAAAATACGAACATTTTTAAATTAATAATTGGGACATCTAGTCGAATTAATCACATATAACAGTCGACTACGTATCTCTCAAAAAGGTTCGAATATTTTTCAATTTTTTTGGGGAATTCCCAAATTCAGTTAATAAAAAATTCTAGAAAGTTCTTAAAGCTCTCGAAGACTAGATAAATGATACAAAACATGTCAACGATTTGAAAAAATCTCCAAGAACCTCAGAAGCCCGAAAATTAGTAAATTTCATGGGCAGTTTTCACAATTTGAGTTACTTACTGAACTTATAATATTCTTTTATAAAACTTTCGGGATTCACACTATGAAGGGCGTGTACCGAGGAAACAACTTAGTAGATCATTTTACAGATTTTTTTCAAGATGTCAGCGTCATGCTATTCCAGTGAAACTTGAAAGTAAAATTATCTCAAAAATCAAAGGAGTAGCAGTAACCATTAATAAATTGAATAAGCGATATACTTTATTCCGGCTTTCATGACCTTTCAATGAGTAATGTGTCTCATATAATGTCTATCTTTGGGCAGAGAAACGATGGCATATTTGTACCTGCGATAAGTCAATTTTGAGTAAATTTTAAAAGTGATGGATGTCCCTAAAATGAGGTAAAAAGAGTTAGAGTAACGCACCTTATCGTTTTATTAGGTATCTGAGATTTTGGAACAAACTCTTTTATTGGTAATCTACTGTAGGCCTTGCTTTAACACTGAAAAATTACTAACTTCTGAACTGAACGTGAGCTGTAAAACCCTCTAAAATAGCGGAAACTCAATTTAATTTCTACGCAATCAATCTATACCTTAAAATCAATATATACTACGATTTGGGCTAGGAATTTTCCAATAACAACTAGCCGATGTTGCCTGCTGCTGCTGATGGAAATTAATAAAGGAATATACACATTTCAATACTTCTACGTTCACAAATGTTGCTAAGACCAGTCTCAATCACTCTTACATCAATCTCCACACCAAAAGAGGCCAGCGATCATAATACAACAATGAGGAGTATTATCCAAATGCAGGGTCTATTTTTCACGCGTTTACGCTTTGTTGGATTCCGGTATATTTAGCTTTGTATTCCCGACTTGGAGATCATTTATAACCAATTTCGGGCACAATGTAATGGAGATAAGAAGAAAAATTTCTTTGGCATGTCTGTGGAATAAAAAATAGAGCACACTCGACCGTAATAATGGTATTTGCTTAAGAACGCGTGAGATTTTCAATGGTGTAGCAGAAAAGAGAGATAAAGGTTCGTGTTTCATTATGGAACACAAGCTAGTTAGGATAGACAGTAAACTGTTGAATATACGCGACGTCCGAAGTCGATAAATCATTGTGTCGCAAAAGGGGCGACAGTTGGGGCAAATCTGTCGCCCGATGAGAAATATGGCGCCGATTAAAACTATTAATGACCATCAACGGGGTGCGTCATCGACAACTATTGGGAATTTCGAGATTAATGCACTCCACTCGGAATATTTGCTCATTCACGGTAGGACCACAGAAAATTTTGTCAGTCAAATTTAGTCAGCAATGTATTTCGAAAAAATCATACAAAAAAATGCATTCAATATTACTTTTAAAAAAGGGGGTTAAGTGTAAACGGTAAGTACCTACTTTTATAGGAAAACCAGATTATAAAATGTGAATTCAGTCCATATAATGCATCTGGTGCTGATGGCATAATCTCTGAAATGCTGCAGAAGGCTCGACACAATGCTGCCATTTATCGCTAATTCGTATGTTTGAGACTAATGGTGCTACAACATAGCCAAAAAAGTGTTTTAACAAATGATCCAGAAAAAGTGGATGTGGCATTGTTTTTTCGCAGTGCCGTCCGATTTTTTTAATAAATTAAGGAAACCACCAGAAACAAATCAGGGCCGAGGGTGGCTATCCGCAGGCACTTGACGAATATCTGGCAACAAAGTAATGCTGCCATCTGGGTACCAATACATGGCGGCTTTCAGTTAAAAAACAGAACCACTTTTAGAGGAACGCCGGCAATTGTTTATCACATCTAGCCCTTCTGGCTCATTGAGGGAAGAGATAAGATCTTTCGTCGTTGGCATTTACTGCGGTAATCACACCCAGAGTGTCCTACGAAGACATGGTTTGGAGGGCAGCGATGGATGAGTTCTGTTACGTACTGAAATTGACGAGACTACAAAGAGTGGTCTTCTGGCTGACTATTGCCGGTGCCTTCGGGATCACATCGGAAAAGGCGCAATCGTCATGCTGGGTAGCCGGACCTTCCAATCTGCCTTCGTTAAGAGTATTAAGTATACAATCCCGTCATCCTTGTATTAGTCTTTAAAAACATTAAATTTTCAAAATTAATACACTCGATCCGTGAGACTCACTCGTGTAAGAGTCTTTCCAGAAAATATTTAATATTTGTTAATTTATCGCCTCAACTTTATACTTAACCCAGTTATTTCAAGCGGGCGTAAGCTCAACTTGAAAATACGGTTGCTGTTGCTTGAGGGCAACACAACGATTTATCATCCGCGATAAATCAAGTGCTTCCTCAAAATTAAAAAACCTAATGGCACGAATTTTTCATCCGGGTTAATCTCCGAAATACAACTTCATAGTTTCTGCTGACTTACAAAATTAAAACTTTACGAGATATGATTTACGGTGCGGCAATTTCAGGATTTCAGCGGTCCCCCTCCCCCCACCCCCCTGACTTTATTACCCTCATATATTTAAACTGAGTTAATAAAAAATATCTAAAAGATACCTCTACCAAAATCCGACCCAATATAGGAATGAATATTTTCGACATTTTTAAGTTAGATGACACGGCAGAGGCGTGCCAATGTTTCTTGTAATAAACGCATAAAATGAACTAAAACTTTCCTCCGTCGCTGCTTCATTCCTCCCACGACCTCTGCAGCTTTACTTGCCAGTATTTTTTAATTAAAATTATTGTATGTAGATAGTTTCATATTTTGAACTAATTTCTTACATTTTAATATTCGATGGTGTTCGTGTACGCTTCTGCGTATAAAGACCTTTCGCCGAGACAAAGAACTTTATTGCAGCTGCGAGAAATCCCTTCAGATTATGAAAAAGGGTCGAACTAAAAGAGTTTAAAATAGGGAAGAAGCCGAAAATATAGGTGCAGTATTTCGGGAAATATTATCATCCCTGGAAAAAATTCCTTTTGCCCCTTTTGCGTTTTATCTCGTCACATTTAAGTAGCCATTAACCGTTAAAAGGTCCTCGTGTAAGTAGTTTAAAGCAACGACTCGAGAGCTCATTAACTTTGAATAAACAAAAAGCCTGGCCCAATTTTCTAGCATATCTAAGCCCATCTAGTCCGTGATTAATATTCTGAGTCAAGATCGCAATAGGGCTGTTTTCCCTAATGCTTCAGTGACGTTTTCATTAAAACATTAACCGTTTGGTTTCATTACCAGCGGTAGTTCGGGAACAAAACCAAAACACCATAACACGGCCATTACCGTAAAGAAAATGGTCTGAAAAAGGGAATCTTCATTTTCGGTTATTACAGGTTTTACAATTTAATGTTAAGCTTAAAATGTTCACGGTTAGTCTTCACTGCAATGCCAAATTATTTTGATTAATTAGGTCGAAATTAATTTCTGTGCTCTTTCTGGTTTATTGGGCTTATCGAGTATCGATTCGAGTTACACAAAGTAAACTTTCATAGCAGTAGAGGATATCTATTTTTATTCGTTTTTCCTCCGGTAAAACTTCCCGAAATTATTGCCCAACTTTTCCAATTGAGTTTTGCTTAATGGGAACCAGAAAAATGTCAAATGCGAGGGAATCTTCCTTGCGTTATCCAATTAAGAATTGAGACTGTGAGTGCGGCGGCGTGCAGACAAACACATTAGCTTTGATTTTATCGAAGAAGCGGGAAAAGCTTTTGGAAGATTTCGGATTAAATACGTACAGTTTCGGAAAATGCTTGTCGACGTGGATGTGTGTGGGGAGAAGGAGTAGTTTATTCCAAATATAATTGGGGCAAAGTAGGACGCAAAGACCTATGAAATGTGACAATCCGTGGGGAGGAAAACACACGCAATTTATAAGACGCAAATTTCAAGCTATTCTTCTAAATAAACATTTCATGTTTTTTACGTGAGAAAGGGACATGCTTCGCCAATGTATTTACGATGAAACGTTGGTTTGAGGTCTCAGTTAATTCCACAAAAAATTGTGTTTACATTGGTTTAAAACCAGTGGCTTTCCACGCCGGAAGCTTAAGGACAACATTTCCGAGTTGTTTACAGATTTCTACCTTTTATAGTTTGAAATAGACGCGTTACGCCGCTGTATCTACGGTAAAACATTGATTTGAGGTTTCGGTTGCTTCCAAAGAGTTGTGATTCATCGAATATATGAATACATGAATATATGAATATTTATTTGAATCTATAATTTTTAAGCTCGATTTTTGAATTTATTGCAAACAGAAATGTTCATTATCCGAAAAGGACCTGCTTAGGACATTGGAACACAAAAACACTGGAACGTTGGTTTGACGTCTCAGCTACTTCCCGAAAGATTTGTGAGTTGATTGGCTAAAAACCAGTGGTCCCACGTAGGCATTTGAATTTATAATGTTTAAACTCGATTTTTGAATTTATAGCAAAAGATATTTTGAAATCTTTGGTATTCATTAGTTTGAGGTATCAATTATCACCGGAAGAATGCTCGTCTTAATTAGCTGAAAAACAGTGGTTATCCGACACGATATTTAAAATTCAAAATTTTTAAGTTTCACAGTTTTTTATCTTAATGGTTTGAAAGTTGCGTGTTCCGCCATTACTTCTATAGTGGAACGCTGATTCAAGGTCTCGGTTTTAATATTTTCACTGGCCCGAAATCAGTCGCTTTCCAAATCGTTTATTTGCAATTTTCGAATAACTTAAAATCTGAAACGGATATTTTTATTTTTTCGTCATTTTGTGCCACGATTTCTGTGGCGAAAACGCTAATTCCGCGCTATATTTAAACATGCTAACACTGACGAAAAAATATGCGCTGCTCTCGATTCATTTTCAACGAGAAAATAAATCGTCAAGTTCAAGACGTAAAACAAACACCTCAGAAAAAGTCTCTCCCTGTTCACAAAACTGTTTTGTTTTCTATAACAATAAAGATTTTAGATTCGTTTAACCGGCCACGTAGGAACGTTCAAGGGGCCGTAGGATAAATTGCGCTCTACTCGTATTTTCTCTTTTCGTATAATTCAGACTGCCGGCACAGTGACGGTTCGTGAAACTAAACTTCTCAACAAGCTTCTGCTTACGGGAATCAATAAATTTTATACGGAAAATGTAAATTTAAGTTAGACTAAATCATTCAAAGATAGTCGTGATTATCCGCGTTCGTTGAGAATAAGAAATAAAGTTCTAGAACATTTTTCCCCGACACTGACTGTGGAACACGGCGTGACCCAAGAAATAAAGTGGACAGCTGTAATGACCATCATATAAATGGTGGCGGTTTTCCGGTTGGTCCCACTGGCAAACCGCGTCTCCAACTTTGGATGTTGAGATGTTAACATCGGACTTGGCTTCGAATTTACGGATATGGCACTCGTGTTTTAATTCCCTTTTAGGACGTTTCCAGATCAATATTAGTGCCGACAGTCTGGTGTATTAACAATTTGTCATTATTTGGCTTATCTTGCTATCCATCCTATCAAATTACCAGGACTAATTTCACTAATTGAATGCCCAGAGGCTTTGATGTAAAGGATGGGATTATACGGCTATAGAACGCCTAAATTATAATGGATATTTGATGTTGCATACTTTCCTTCAGTGGCCGGAACCGTGGAATTAATTCTATCTTTCTTGGAAAATACTGCAAAACTGCTTCATTAATCGGATATTCAACGTTAGAAAGTTTAAATACGCTTTCCGGCGAACGTGCATAATAAATTGTCGCCGTAATTAAATTTTAATATAAAATTGCGGTCTAATAGAATGCAAGAACGAGTATATAACGCAAACTTTCTACGGGTTCATATTATTCGCTGTGTGAGTTTATAATGATGAATCGTGCGGAAACCCTGGAGAACAAAATAGACAAATTAATCAAAACTTTGAGTTCGCCGGTAATTTTATAATCTGTTAGTTGATAGTGCTTTGGAATTTGTTTTATGGTAATTTTTAGATAAATTTAAATAAACGTAATTCAAAATTCATAATTCATTTAAACCTTGTTGTGCTGTATAAGGTCTGTATTGCAAAATTCTGTCCAGGATTTGTTTATGAAACTGTTGACTTCCAAAAACCACCGGCCTACACGTTATCGGCTAGAACTTTGGCTTCAGTGGAATATCGAAATGAGAGGCTATAAAAATCATTATTCGGAAGTGACTATAAATAATGCTCAGCTAGTAGTATGGGTATCTGTGATTTATTAAACCGGATATTAGGCAAATACCGTGTCTATCAACCTGGGTATACCTCGATTTACGCAAAATTGAGGTTTTCTACTTACAGGAATTTTAGTTTTTGTTCATCACAAAATATGGTATGAATTAAAAACAAAAGAGAGAAAGCTTAGCTGCTATCGAGTTAACCTGACATTAACTTGATATTCAGTCAGTGTTACTGAATGCGACTGGCTTCTGATGCTTTAAAATGAGGTCTAGTTATGTTCATTCTCGTGACAAGGAAAATAGCAGTTCAGATATCTCAAGCACAGAGACCACCTTAAAATTTCTTCTATAAGAGTCTAAAATTTCTAATTTCGAAATTCGATGAATTTTTAAATTTCGTATCGAAAAATTCAGCGAATGATCAAAATTTTTCGAGATAAATACTCAGAAAACTTTGACACTTTCAGTCGGTCTGAGGAGATTGAAGAGATCCTCTTTAAAAAAAAAAGCGAAGAGAAATTTCTCCAATTTCGAATTTTTGGACTTTTAGTAGATTTTTACATAAAATAGTATTTTAATTTTTCTAATGTCATGGGAAAGCAATATTCCAGGAATCTTTCTTTGAAATTGTCCTATTTTATTAAAACTTTCCTCACGCTGAAGTAATCAACAATCGTCCCAGGAAGGTGCTTCGAAACTTTCGTGAAAAGTGGACGTTTTTCTTTTAGTTTATGCCCTATTAATATTGTCTGTGTTTCAATTTAAAGTTGGCAGTGTTACCGACTGGGAATATTAAATCGCGTTCCAAGGGATTTTATTAAAAACTTCAGCATCCGTTTCGGAATATTTTAAAAAATTATGCGCGAAAATGAATTTTAAAAGTTTCCAATTAGGGATTTACTTTTTTGCAAGTGCTCTTAATAGAATAGCTCTAATTCCGCTAACATGGAGTTGAATCAAAAGCAAAACTAAATTACATTTCCTTTAATCCATCCAAATGCCCACATTTAGGTGGTCGGAAATAAATAAATGTTTCTGGAGATTACTGAAAAGGACCGTTTGGGAAAATAATCTTGTGGTATTAACAGTTTTATTTATAACATGTGGAAAAGGGTTGAGATGGGGAAAAATCTAGTTAAAACAGAGGCGTACAAAGAACGTTCAGGTTAGTTCAGTTAGAAGGCGAATTTCGATTTGAAAATGTGAGTAATGCGAAAACTTGAAAATAATCATCTCTAGCTCAATAAAATATTTCGAAACTATGTTGTTCAAAAGCCCTAAGTTTCTTTCACATCTTTTGTAATTTAAAATATGGGATTGGAGAGGGTAGCACAGATTTAAAGCAGGGACGTACAAAGACTGCTGCTAAATCCTAAATTTTTTAATATCAGGACTTTCAAAATCCTCGTTTCTAGTGAGATAAAATGTTCGGAACTATGTTACCCGCCCCTGACAAAACTCTGCGCTGCCTGCCTCAACTTTCCTCTAGTTTAAACCGAGACTCAAGATGGTGGGAACCAACTAAGTAGAGAACAGGTGCAGATGGTCGAGTTAACCGGCTAGTTCGGATAAGGGCCAGTTGGAGGGACATATGCACTGCTGGATTTCTACGGCCCAATTTTCTTTCGTGGTCGAATTTCGCCACCTCAATTACCCACACGTGAAGGAAGACTGTCTTGGCAATTATTACTTCTCCGTTTTACTTCAGTTGGATAGCTATACGTATGGAAAGTATATCTGGAAAATTTTAATAATTTTTGGTATATCAGGAATAAAATCTCAATATTCTTGATCGGAACTGGGGACTAGACGCGCTTCATTTCGCAAGTCGTTTCGTAATGAATGCAGGTACCTTCATCAGACTCGTTGATGACTGCTCTAATTCTACAGAAACGGTCAAAATCTGTTTTAAAATAGTCAGAAACCACACCCGTTTCGATTACCAACCATTCCTAAACTGTTCATTTCGTGTGTATGTGACATTATCACATGTGCTGTAATCATGCCTATTACGTATCCCAATGGTCCTTTGACGACATATTAACTTAAAACTTACCAAGAAATGATTGCCACAAAAGTAGCAGTATCGTCCAAATGTATGTCGGAATAGCGTTTGCTGCGTTTTCCATTTTGGAGGAAAGGTATCTCTTTAAAAGTCAAAGAATGAAAAGACAGACTAGCGAATTCACTACCCCACGACCGCTCTTCTGCTCGTCAATCTATTAACTGCCAGTTCTTTGTCCCTGTTGTCTTAACTTTTCCAGTTCTGGTGAGTCCTTCAGAACCGTGGAAAAAGTACCTGCTAGTCCCTATTACAAAGGAACCAATAGTTTAGTGTCACTCAAATAATTAGCACACATGGCCACTTAAGAGCGTCGTGGTATTAGTGACCTCGCTCGACAATGCTTTTTCTTAAGAAGGCTGTCAGCCTACCCTTCATCTTATTGTCTCTTCTAATATTACATCTACAGAACTTAAAAACTAATAAATCTCCGACATATACAAATCGCAAATGTTCGGTTGTCTAAAATATTCTGCATTTTCCACTGCAAATTCTAGCTTTCTTATGGAACATTTCTGATTAAATGTTTCAATAGTTTCACTGAAATTGACTTAGTCGGTAGCTGTTATTAGAAATACTGCTTCTCATTCGACTGAATTAGATCCTTTTTGTATTTAATGATCATTTTAACGTGATCTACCTTGGACACCCTGACAGCATACTTTATTATTAATACATGGTTTTGCCCGGAAATCGTTAAATAATCAATGGAGACACATTTCCAAATAAAATTACATATTTTCACGACGATGGTTGGAATAGCCAGGTCTAAAATATTAAATCGCTAAGCAAGCGTTAACACCGAAACTAAACCAGCGCAATTAAGATGTAACGCGGTCTCATATGTGGAACTAATATCGCCTCAGCCTGGCTCCTGTTTAGGGATTAAATTTCAGTTTAAAGTTGTTTTCTTGTTCGCTGTTTGTACGCGAAACATTATCGTCAGGTTGCAGCTAGATCGACCCCTCCATAATGGATGTTTCCTTAAGGTTGAATAAACAGTAAATAATAATAAACGTAAATCCTCATGAACGGAATCTGAAGTTTTCCGGTGCAGTAAATTCATGTAGGCCACTCGAGAGACTCTACCTAAAAAGAAAAGTTTCCGAGACATTATCAGAGTGACTGTCGAAACTTGTTTTATTGGCATGATTTCGAAATCGATACAAAAGCCGGAGGCCTGAACAATGTGTTTTCCACTCAATATCACAAAAGTTTTTGGGGAGTTAAGGCATTAATATAATTAAACACAGGGCGTCCCGGCGTACCAATTCCCCCGGAACAGGAATTTGATAAATTATTTGGTTTACGCGGATTTGCCCGTTCCTTCGACTACGCCGACAAGAAAATGTACCTTGAAAGCTCCTCCCGCTCAGCAATTTCAGTTGGAAACTGATCACTTGAGCGCGTGAAAGTAATTAAGGTTCTTTGTTGCCTGTCTCGGAAAATACCGACCTGTCTCCTCTACTTCCACGTACAACTTTTTCCTATGCCATGTTCTATTTACATCCCCCTCTTATCTATCAAGCATCAAGGATACGTGACCGTCATACTTTTCTCGGTTGTGCGACTGAAAATAGGGCCTGATTCTATTAAAAACTTCAATTTTATCTCATTCGCAATTGCGTTTGTTTCCATAGTAGTTGTTTGCTGCTCGTAATTTACACGGAATTACATTCAAATCCAGTTCCGAGGAAGAAATAGAATTTCTACGATTCTGCCAAAACTGTTAAATTGTATTACAGTGGTTATTTTGAATTTCGGTTTAATTAACGGATAGGTGCGCCATTAGCGCCGGCAGCAGTACAAAACAGTAATGTTCATTTTTGCGCAGAGATTAAACGTCGGGATATGGGGGCTCGAATTAAATGCGTTAATATTTCACAAAATTATTCTTTGCAGCGTTCCACGGATATTGCCGTTTGTTCGCTTTTTTTGGTTTAAGCGCGAGCGCTTTACAATGATCCACTCGAGAATTATTCATTCTTTTTATATCGGCGGGATGAAACATTTTTAATGGGTTTTTCACTCGAGCTTTAGGTAAATATTAGGGTTTTACCTACGTTGAAGCAACAGGGATTACAAGTATCTACAGTTTTCCAGGACTTGAGCGAAATTTATTTTTTTTCTTATCGATAAAAAATTAAAGCGAACCTGGAATACTCACGAAAATAATTTTTCCGCATAAACTGATACACAATTTTAAATGTACCTATAATTATTAAATATTTTTAAAGTCGACCGTAGCTTGTTGACAAATTGAATTCCTAATAATTGGACCCTTAAAAATTTCTACCAAATTAAAGTAAATTAATGGCCGAGATTACTCGCGGACGAAACGTCTTTTTACGTATGATTTTCCAGAGGACTTAAAGCGGCTATAATAAGCTTTCAATCGACTATTTGTTTGGCGTTCCCTTTTGGGGCAGCGCAAAAAACATATTGGTCGAAAGACCCTAAAAGTGCTGAAATTTCGATTGTTTCGATGATTTTTGTCACCCTACATAGGGATGCATTGCAGGTCATCTTTATGAGATGCAAAACCGGTCTATTAAAGCTCAAGTGAAAAAAATTATCTCCGAAATTATGAAATTAGTAGTTCTTGTTATTTCAAGCATCGATCTGCAACTTACGTCCATTGAAAATATTTGAGTAAAATCAAAAGAGTTTCCCTTGATATGCTAAACCTAGAGAAACTCTCAGTTATTTTAAAGAATTTGCCTGGCCATGAATCTAAAATTTTAATTTGTCCCTTCAATCTTGTTCTCGAAGCGAGTCTAGTTGTACCACAGACCATGCCAAAATTGTGCTAAATGGATAACGACTATGTAATTTTCTTGTATATATGCCATATTTAAACATAAACACTCCAAGAAATCTATACAAAAAATGCAATACAAAGCAAGAAACATACAGAATGTCCCAAAAATAAACGATCATATATTAACCATGAATTCTACGTTGAAAAATAACGCTAGTTTGCTATATAGACTATGACCCAAAGATGTTTCGTTACAGAAAACAGCGTTGAAATAAAATTTAAAAAAAAAACAAAAATTTAATTATCTTCAAAACCATTATAGATATTGTAATAAAATTTGAGTGGTGTCGATAGAAACGTAAGTCGAATATTGTGCTTTTTAAATATTTATACTTTCATGACAGTAATGCAGTGTATAACAACAATTTTTTTTTTTTACTTAAAAGCGGTGCCTCGTACGATAAAATGTTAAGGGAGCTATTTCCTTCCGAATAGAACAAAGAATTAAACAAAATAATTTCTTTATGGAAAAATTAGTGGCGTATTTTTTTTCTTCAAAAGTACTACCAGTGGCGTTACGCTATGCGCGCCACTGATAGTTCTGAAAAATTATTTTGCATTGAAAAACATTCAGCTTACATTTCTATTGACACGACCCAAATTTTATTACAATATCTACAACGGTTTTGAAGATGATTGAGTTTTTATGTTTTTTAAATTTTATTTCAACACCCTGTATTTTGGCAACGAAAAATTTTTGGACCATGATGATGATATAGCAAACTAGAGTTACTTTTCGACGTAGAATTCATGGTTAACGTATGGCGGTTTACTTTTGGGACACCCTACATAGAGAACGACCCAAACAACAACGCTTAAGCGGCTGAAGTTGAGAAAATTGAAGGTAAAAATTCACTTAAATCTATTTTTTCCGGTGTCACTTGAGCCACTGGGCTGCCACCGTGCCTTCGTGGGGGCAATAGTGTCACTTTTTGGACAAATCTTCACCAAAGTACAACCTGAGCTGTGTTGTTAAACTTTACTTACAAATTGAAATTATGAATTATTTTATTTACGCTGCATTCAAATGAATATTTTCTTCAAAAACCATCCGCAACACCTGCAGTAGGAGTAACAAACTTCTGTATTAATAGCCCATTAATAATCTCAACTCCATTAAACTACCCTTCCGCTTGTCAGGCAATCGTCTTCATTAATACACTTGTTGGTTAAATAACTAATAATCGATTGCGCTAGGTGATAAAATTAAGATTAAAACTTTGAGTAAAATATTGCTCTGTAGACATTAAGTAACTGGGTAAGCGCAGTTATGCCAAAGAAATGTCGCCAGGAAATGTAAAATTATTGCTCATACTTGAATAACACGTACAAGAAAGACGTCTGCGCAGCTGAACTATACTGCAAAAATAGGAAAAGATTAGCGTCACATCTGTACCCTCGAACGTTTCGAGATAAATTTTTACGTAGTCCCGAATGGATTCGTAGAATAATGTTCGCGTATAACTCATTTATTACACCTACTTGAAACATTTCCAAGATATATTAACCGCCCTTGTTACCGAACGTAATATTGTTAAGTTTGCCCTGAAGGCAAAAAATCTGTTGCTTTCGCAAAACGGTTAATTAATCGAGAATTTAATTGACGGTGGGATTTTTAATTTATTGAAAAGAAAACTTTTTCTTATCCGAATTGTTCGAGTATAAAATTTTTCCGTTCGAATTGACTCGTCGACCCTCGATAGCGATATTTGGTTCGTTAATTAATTATCCCTTAAGGGGATCCAAACTTTATTTCCATCTACGCTGAAACGTAAAAAAACTCAGGATTATTATCAACGTACGTATTCTTGCCTGAAGCATCCCTAAAAGCATTACGGAGAGATAGCAGATGGCTGTCGGTTAAAATCAGTGCTTCCCAGTCCCTTATTAGAAACACTTTTGCGATAAACCAGCCATTTGCCTTGCCAACCGGGTGGTGCCACCTGAATTTTATTGAGAGTGCTAATTCTCGAGATGAAGAATAAATTTTTATTGCGCAAATTCCGAAATAATGTAGTACTTTATCATTGCACAATCAATACCCACATATATTAAACCGGAATCGGCATTTAAACAGCCTAAACGCAATCCGTAATGCTGTAGGGCCGAGCAGTTTACCCAACGTTCCATGAAAAACATGTTTTAGGCTTGATCCGCCTTTGTGTGGCATCGACCCTGATGCACTCTGGTTACCCAAACGCCTCCGCTTTATCCTGCTACGTTGAAATATAGCCAGAATGAACAGAACAGCGTAAATAGAGTAAATTGAATAAGTACCGAAAAGCGGAAAAAGAAGTTAATAAACCATTGATCTAAAACGGTGAAAGTGTAATCGGTGTGTGTACGTTATCGGGCCTGCAAAGAATCTCATGTCATTAAGTGTATAGCACAATTTTTAGATCAAAAGAGATTGTGGAACTTTCAGCGTGCGAAAACGTAATACTCTTTCTGAAGCAGTTGAAAAGCAAAAGAAGGGGTATGGATTACCAATGGGGATTAGAACATTGACGAACGGAGCGGAAGAAAGTTCGCCCACCACCATCTTAATTTCTTATCTCGAAGTCGGTTCAGGTTCGTGACTATTATTACTATGTATTACAAGAAAAAGTCTTTTCACTCCTCTGCAGGAGGCGATGGGGGGTGGGGGTGGGGCCGCCTCATCCCAGATACCACAGACGTTAAAAGGATGAAATCCGGTAGGATGGGCATGGTGGTAGCGGATAGGTCCCAGGTGGCACGGTGTCCTGCCTCCTTTCCTAGAAATTTGCGCACGTTACGAGCTGTTGCTAAGAGGACCGCCTTCTGCATGGGCCTAAACAAATTTCTGTCGCATCCCAGACCTTTTAGATTAGTCAGAAGATTTTCCGGAATGAGTCCAGTTGTAGACGGGATAACTAGGACTATGCGCACATTCCTCACTCCCCATTTTTTCCCAATCTGTTCCTGCAAATCCCTCTATTCACGGATTTTCTCACTGCGCTTTGTCACCAGATCGTTGTTGTTTGAGATGGCTACGTCGGTCAGGGCGACATGCCTAAGTGTCTTATTCACAAGTGTTACGCCTGGCCTATTGCGAGCTACTGTAGGATCTGCCAGAACTGTACGGTCCCAGTACAACCTGTGGCTCTTCTTCTCCAAAAGAAGCTCCGCTACGTACCCGTAGTAGGGGACCTTGCCGGCTTGAAGGAGCCCCAGCTTATCAGCCAGTTCCACATGCAATATGTTGGTTTCGGAGTCGTATACTTCGTCCCCTCAAACGCCTGACAGCCCCCGGCGATGAGCTGAATGATTTCGGATGCGTTACATCCATATTTGCACTCATCGTTCGCCACCGTGGCGTCCCGAATGACACGCTTCAGATAGTTCCGGGTTGGCACAACCTGGTCTCGTATTGCCGTAAAGTGGCCCTCGATTTCAGGGAAAAGTTGTCCCGAGATCAGCCAATAGTTCGACGCTTTGTCGTCCACCTGTTGTTAACTAACCTCATTTGGGTGTTTTCCGTGCAAGGGCTTCCCTTTCCAGACCTGAACCTTCTCGGCGCTGTCAGGATGTCTGGACCGAATGTTCGGTTACCCCAACATAAGTGGTGCCTCGTCATCCGCCTGGCCCAGGCCCCGACGAAACGCCGACATCTCAGCCTGTTCGTGGAAAAATCGTTTCAAGTTGATTATTTTTTGGTCTGAAAGTTTCTTGAGATACGTCAATCCCCTTCCTCTCATTAATCGAGGCAGAGTAACTCTCTCAACTGCACTTTTCCGTGTGTTTCTGCGATGTTTCCGTGCTCTCGTCATAGAGGACTGCACTTTGCATTCCAAGGTGTTGATGTCAGTAACTGACCGCTTCGCTGTTCCAAACGAGTAAGTAAGCACTGGATAGGCACAAGTATGTGAAACAAGTTTTTGCTGTTAAGGGTAAATCGTAACGATTTCCTCGCCCTCCTGAGGAATTCTGATGTTAACTCGTTTATCATAGTTTTGTGATCAATGCGCTGAGCCTACCTCATTCCCAGGTACCTGTATGTGGAACCTTCCGACGGTATCGTCTCTATATTATATCTATCACATGTAGCATAGATCGAGTCTTCTTTGACTTTTCCTCTTATTATTCCAATGGTGCAACATTTGTTTAAGTCGAATTATATTATTATTATTATTACTATCATTATAGTAGTGATTATTAAGTGATTTATTTTGAATTTTTTTTTGAGTTACTACAACTGCATTTTCAGGAACGTGGATTAAAGGGAGTCAAAGACTCATTCTTCAATCTCTTTCCTAAGCTTCTGAGCAATTCTATTTTAAAACTTATATTAACTAAATTTTCAGAGATAAATTAAAGAATTTGATATATAAATCGAATGTTTTTATGTCCCCACGAGTCTTGTTAATCCCCGTAGAAGATTTAGCGTAAATAAACATCAATACAATTTATCTAGAACTTTGCCTCTCAATAGAATAACAGTGCCTATACCCGAAGAAAGAACACCACTGATTTTAGGGCAGTTCCAGTTCTCAAAGATGTCTGTAGAAAATTGGAGATGTACAAGTTAATTCCCGTTAAAACTAAAGAATGTATTGATTGATGGAAATGTTTATATGAATCACTCAATTCCTGAGGTTATTGAGGCCCCCAGTTATATATTGGTGTAATTTCCCTTAGCAGAACCTATATATTTGACAGTTGTAGCGTTTTCTACATCAGTGGAAGGGCTCGCTTTCGGTTAAAATGACAGTTACGGTGTAATTTTTAAGCTCATAAGCGTTGACCATAAAACTAAGTTTACCTAAATCAAAATTGCCAGTTGAATCATCCCACAGATAAGGCATTGCTATCGCCGAGTGCTACAAATGAAATTAATTTGACAACAATGGTATTCTTATAGGCTGATGCAGACGAATCGACTACCATACAACGGGGTCCTAAATTGTCTAATAAATTGCCAAAAGTTATTAAATTAACACATTGTTAAATTCCTAAATTTAAATTATGTTCCTCTGGGTTCTCAAGCAAAATATCCGATTACAAAACGAACCGTAGGAGTAATCCTATATTTGTTGATGCCGTTTTAGATTAATCTCAAAAGTTCCGCGTATTGTCTTTTAATCTCCTCCTTAAGCGAGCAGCATTAAGATCTTAAGTGATAAATCGTTTGCTGTTATGTCAGATTTAAATTCGTTTCAATGGGATATTAGGCACGTTTTCGAACGAGCTAAAACATCAAAAGGTGTTAATTTAAACTCATTGATGTAAAAGCTTCAATAAAAATGAAAGTAATGCAGCAGTACTAAGAAACGAGATCATTAAAGGCGCAAGCGAACCCACGCAATCAAATAACTTCAAATAAAGCTGTAACTTTAAGAAAATTGCTTTAAAATGAAATCTAATGATCCTACCCTATTCTTTTCAATTCCGGCAAATTCGTCGGCAATTTCAGGCGTGAGGCTTACCTGGAAAGTAAAAAAAGGAAATTAAATTTTGTTTATTGTGTCGGAGACGGCTTAATTTAATCATCTAAATGGCTTTCAAATTTGTTGCCCTGTATCAGACGTCGAAGGAAAGAAACCTAGCCAGCGTTCATGTTGCTGCATATAGAAACAGAAGGGGTCGAATGTAGAATACTAATAAGACAACAAGAGAACAAGCAACATGGCCTCCGTTCCTTTCCAGCAGCAGGATTTGCTCAAGTGGAATTAACATAGCAATTTGCATTTCAGTATATCCCCTTGACTTTATGTAACTTTAATACGTCCAAATTCACGGGTATTTACGGCAGATGTCTTTCGCCAACTTTTCCATGCCCCGAGCCATCGAATAAGCAAAGTTTTCGAGAAATAATTTGCTTAAATCCCGTGCAAAATTCGCGCAGTACAACCCGAGTTTCCCTAATTTGATTTTAATACAATTACGCCGGAAAATGGGGTAATAAGATAGGACGCAAGAAAGCAAAGTTGCTGCACAACATTATTACAACGTCGACTTGAGTCTTACAGTGGACGTGAAATGCAATTTCCAAAAGTACAACTCTATGTGACGCCTGGGAAAAACCTTAAAGGATATTTGAGGTAATAAATTAAGTTTTGAAGTTTAGATTAATACAAACATTTTTTTATTTACTATTAACTTATTAACGAGAAATATTTTCTGAAGATTTCTAAGAATCTTAAAACACGGATTTTAGGGCAGTTTCAGCTCTGGAACATTCCTCTACAAAATCGGAGGTTACAAACTATTGCTTATCGAAGATTTGAATCGAAAATGCAAAAAAAATATATATTTTCGAAAGTTTCTGACAATTTTTCGACGCTAAAACATCCCCGATTTTAAGAAACTTTCGAGGATTTCTCTTCAAAATTGGAGATTTGAATTTGCAAATCAAAGTACTATGCAGGGTGTTTCTTAACTACCTGTAGAAAATTTAAAGACATAATCCTGGATGCATTTCAAATAGAGAATATATAATAAACAAATGTTCGCAAATGTTTCATTTTCAAAATACGTAGTTAGAAAACACCCTGTATATTTATACCATACACCTACAGAATGTTGAAAATTTCCATCCATTTCACTGACGTTTCTATGAGGCAAGAATGTTGTCACTATTTCCAATGTCTGCATTTCAAGCAAGACAAAACGAACCCTGAAAAATAAGTATTTAGGAAACAGGAGTTCACATATTTCTTTTTACTTTTCGCCCTGAAATTATTTATCCAATTAAATTTCCATTTCAAGGAACTCATACAAGGGCGATTGTCAAATAGGGCCCTCCAAATTTAAACCATCTTAAGAGCGGCTCGTTCATATATTTTATACTTTTCGAATTCGTGATATATGTATGTATAACAATCTTTTGTAACGATTCGTACGGAGGAGAGAGAAACACGCTCGAAGTTGTAACCTTTCGGAATAAAGCTAATGGCGAGCATGGAGAAGGAGGTACTGCGTGGGTCCACTTTACTGCTCTCCCTATTTCAACATATAGTACATACATACAGTAAGGTATTTTATCTCTGAACATACCATGTTATTATCCTATGTTCAATTTTAAAAAACACATCTCAACACATTGGAATGCGGACAACCAAGATTACACAGCGAACGTTTAAAACTGAATTTTTTTAAAAATGTAACGCCAAAGTCAAGAATTTATGATTAAAAACTTACTCTTTCGCTTTCGTTTAACGACATTAACCTACTAATAGGTACAAAATAATGTTTGTATGATAAAAAATGAAATTTTAATTGAAACAAAAATCTTTAAAAGTTAAACAAATTAAAAATTTACAATAAGTGTTTGAAGTGCCCTCCTTCTCGTTCCAAACAATAGGCAAAGCGGTTTTTAAATTCCCGCACAGAATTTCTTAGAAAAGCGGGATTTATTTCATTACAAGCGTTACGTATTCGTTGTTTTAATTCTTTCGCATTTTGAACTTGAACGTAATTATAAATCTTAGATTTAAGATAGTCTCAAAAAAAGAAATCATTGCGGGAGAGGTCTGGAGACCTGGAATCCCATAAAATTGGTCCAAATCTATCTATTCACCTATTCGAAATTCCTTATTTAATAAATCTCTAATAGCATTTTTAGAATGGGGAGGAGCACGGTCCATTTGAAACCGCGGATTTTCAATATTTAAATTAGCAATTTCTGACAAAATTTGATTTCGAAGAAAATCCAAAAATTTAGGTGAAATTTTTGGATTGAGATTTCCTGGAATAAAAAATGGTTCAATAAGGACATCACTAATTATGCCGATCCGAACGTTAACTCTTGAATTATATTGTATGTGGGTTAAATTTTGTATGTGGGCATTTTTATGTCACTAATAATACCTAAGCAATAATAAAAATGCAGATATAACGAGGTTCAACAGAATCAAAATAAGGTCTTACCTATATTTTGAGTATTTACACAATCATTTAGGGAGAAAGACGCTTCATTAGTAAAACACATTTTTACTAAAATGTGCCCATTTTCATTGAGTAAATTTTGTATACGTTCGCAAAAATCTGTTCTTCTAATTTTATCTTCTTCGTACAATAATTGATAATTAGAATATTTATAAGCTTTGTATTTGAACTCTTTTAGGGTTTTAGGTACAGAAGATTTTGAAATTGCAAAATATTCAGCTACGTGCTTCAAAGATGCGATATGATTTTCTTCCACAAAACATAAAATAATTAGCTTCATTTCTTCAGTAAGGCCATGTGAGATTTCAAGTATTTTTTATGTAAATGGACTACACAACCTTCCAAGTCAAACGATTTTATAATGTAGCGTATGGTTCCTATGGCAGATATAGATTTCCTGGAAATTTTGCTGCCAATAAATCCCGCATATTTGTGAAACTATTGCCTGTTTGGTATACATCGAGTATTTCTATTTTTTTTTCTTTATAATACATAATTTTTGAAAAGTTCGGAAATTCTTAACCGAAGACTGATTTTGATTTTTCAAACATTTGCTGTGTAATATTGGTTAATTACGTTGCAATGCGTTGAGGTGTGTTTTTTAAAATCGAACATGGGGTAATAACACGGTATGTTGAGAGGTAAAAAACCTCATTGTATATATAACAGTATGTTTCTGATATTTAGCGAAAAAATCTTAAAACACGGATAAATTTCACAAAACCTGTACAAAAACCAGAAGCCTTAAAAACATTCTTGCTGTTTCTTGAGTGGTAAAAACTATTTTTCCCTATTTTGACAAATCAAATAATCCACTATTACTTATTTTGTGGTAACAAAACGTTTTTTTTTCTATTTTATGTGTTTCTTTGTGAAAAATATTTTGTGAAAATGCTAAAAATTTATCGGAAGTAATAGAACTACATTGTAACCTTTACTATGTGATATAATCGAAAAAAGGTATGTCAAAAACTCAAGTGAACGACTACAAATTCGATTTTCTTTTCTCTTGCCTCTTTATGTTTTATAGTAATGCGAGAATGGAGGAATGACGTAATCCGATATGACTCTAGAAAGCAACATTATTACCTACTATTCGACGTGTAGTCTTAGTGGACGTGAAACTCAATTTTCAGTTCATTCTTTGTGCGCTTCGCGTCAAAAAGCCAAATGCAAGTTTTTTATTCGCCAGCACAAAGACTAAAAACATATACGGCATATTTTCCTTTAGTGGCAAACAATATTGGATTTAGTTCTATGCATGTGTGCCCTCATAAAATGTCCTTTGTATTCAAACGAACTCACAAATACTCGAAACCCTGGTAAATAACACAAAGGCGGTGTAATATTTGCTTAGTTTAATAAGGCGAGAACGTTCTGGCGAGTCAGGTAGAATAAAGAGACCTGATCGGCAAGCGAAAAGCTCGAATTTCCATGCCCTCTCTCTGTAGCTAAAAAGCCGTAAAATATTCACTGCAAGATTTCCGAGGCATAATAAATGATGTATTGAAAAACCAATATGTGATTGATACGGTTTTGAGCGATAACAATGGAATTTTATTAGCGGTTTACTTTAGCCAGATTGGCTCGGGAGAACCGCACGTAAGTTACTCCCCTCCCCAGGAGGATCCCTGTTTCAGGCCTTTATTAAAAACAAACACATTTGCTAAGGGGAAAGGTAGATTTATTTTTGCACCAGGAAGCGTTAAGTGAACGTTGAAAGGCAACGCGACAAGGGGATTCACTATAATGACATTTTACATTTATATTTGAGCACACTCACGGCACTACTCCAATGTTTAAAATAAATACGTTTCTTTAGAGAACATCAGATTCAATTCGAGTCGAACTGTTGATATACCTGGAAATCAGTTATATCAAAGTGGATAAGAGGATTTCAACCAAGACTGGAATTCGTATGTGAATTTTCGAATACTCGAGCGAACAGTAAATTTCCCAGAAACATCCCAGAATTCCTAAATTTTCTACAAGAATTCCCAAATTTAGTTAATAAACAATTCTAGAGAGTTCTTTAAGCTCTCGAAGATTAAATAAATAATGTAAAAAGATGTGAAGGGTTCTAAGAAATTTCCAAGGATTTCGGAAATCTAAAAATCCTTAATTCTGAGGAGTTTCCTAAATTTGAATCACCTACTGATCGAGTAATATTTAAATAACAAACGGCTCATAATATAAATAGTTCCAACGGCGCTTAATCCTAACGGAGAGATTTCAAATTTAGAGAAAGGTTTGATCAAATAAAACGTAAATTCCCAAGGATTCAAAAATTTCTAAGAATATATCTGCAAGAAAAATTATGCTTCAGAAGTGTTTCAACTATTTGCAAGAATTCACTTATTTGAATGAATTACTAATGGGTTCAAAAGATGTCGGTTTTAAGTTAAAGATACCTTTTGGAAGTTCTTAAAGCTTTCCAGAGTTAGTTCAGGTTAGTAGAGAGCTCTTCTAAGTTAGAGACATCTTCGAAGTTATTAAAACTCTCGAGAATTGACTATTTTTTAATAATAATTCGAATAGTTGAACCATTCAAATTTAATACCCGTTTATTCAAATCATTTAATTACTTTCGAAAATTAGTTCATTACTGCTGTTGTATTCGAACGTCCAGGTCCAGATCACTCAAGTACACTCACCTTCAAAAGTCTTGCACCCTCATGTTAATTACACACATAAATTTAACATATTCCTAATAGTATTGTTGATAAAAAGAGCACTTTGTTTACAACTGTAGGCAATAAAAAGAAATTGAAAACAACATATCACTAGGAATTTAAAAGGTTTTACAAAACGTTGCTAAAACCAATATAAGTAGGGTACAAGACTTTTGACACTGAGCATATTTAAAAAACCGTATATGCTCAAATAAATTTTCAAATTACTATTTGAATCATCAAATCGAGAAATGCCTCGATTTTAATTTAAACTTCAAACGAGAAGAGTCAGTACTTAAATCAAAAAAACAGATATACACGTCATCTCCTCATCTTCTATCCTTATGAAAACCTGAAAAAGACATGTCGATCCCGTTTGTGTATCATTATACAGCTTATTGAGACAATAAATTTAATCTATTTTTTGGTCCTCATGTCTCCACAGGCTTTTGAAATTCGTCGAGACGATTAGTACGTATTGACTCCACTAATACCGAAGCTAGAAAAAAACTGGAAATATATCAAGTATTGTTTTCCTGTTAAACGAATTATTTACTTTTTGCCACTTTGTACATATTTATGGAGCTCGTCCACATCATTACTTTGAGAAGTTTTGTAGCACCTGCTGCAACGTTATCTCGAGAAATTAAATTAGCACTCACAGTTTTAAAAGCAACAAAAAGTAGGGGAAAAACTTGAGGATAATTTGAACATTTTGGGGGTACTGATATTACGGTTTAATTGACTGATGTGAATCATATATTTAATCTGAATACGCCAATTTAGATCCTGGAACCGTGGAAGTTCAATTTGAAGAACTTTCATTTTTAGTAAGTAAAACCACATCTCAGAAACTAGGGGAAATATTGCAACCCGGGTTGTTTAAACATTATTACTAATTTTAAAGAATTTATTGTTCTTAATATTGACAAGATATTTCAGGGATTTTTAATGCAATATACATTTAGGTCTATACATCTATCTACTCTGCTATTACGCTTAAGTTCTACAGTGGTATTCAAAGTTCGTTTAGTTTAGGAAACATTCAAATTTTGAGAATTTAATGCTCCTAGATATCTACTGATTTTGATGTACTTTTATCTCTGCATGAGTGTGCTCAACCAATATAGAAAGTGTAATATATACTAATTTAACAAACGGAAGTGTATCATGCTTGGGTTCCTGAACCTACCCGGTAACCTGAACTAACCTAAACCCAGGAATTCAATACCTTTTTTATAACAATATCGAAATTTTGAAAATTTCTTGCAAACTAAACTAGCCAAGATATATCAATGTGATTTATTAGAAGCATACTCTAGTACCAACCTCTTTGTGTCGCCAGTAAACTTCAAAGTATGCAGCAGGGTTACTTAATAGGCAGTGGAGTATCACAGCAATGCCCAACACTGAAACTCAGGAATCTAATGTTGTTTTAGTGATGAAGAATTTAAGCTTTATGCATGTATTGCTAGTAACGCAGCCAAAGTATGTAAATGGATTTTGGCAAAATGTAGAGGAAACCTTAAGACTTCTTTGAAACGCTTACTCCCCTGATAAAACACGTAACTGATTTTTGGTTTAATCAACGGTTATGGAGGTTATATTGAAGCTTAATACATGAATTTAGTTGCTGCGTAATCTAAGAAATACACTCGCACGAGCCTTTCTTAAACGGCACTTCATACGGAATCTTTGCAGATCTCTAAAGAATTTTCAGACTTCACGAGTTTTCTACCTTAAGTTTAACATATTTCAGTTCTTTGAATCATTTGAATAGTCTTAGAATTAGTTCTGTATTGTCTTTAATTCGAGTTCAGCAATTTTCCTGTTATTAGAACCCTACGAAAAGTTCCTAAAAAATATTCAGCCTTCTGTTAAACTTTTGTTCGCTTTTTTTCTACCTAAAAACTTACTACAGACCTTTTTCTTATATGATTTTTCATCCTTCATGAGATTTGTGAGTTCTTAGACACCTTTTACTTTAGAAAATTGCATCATGGAATCCTTTTGACGGCTAAAAAAAAATCTCCCCTTCTCTCTTTTCAAATCGCAATAAAAGGTGTTTTAGTATCTTATTAAAGCAACGCGGCGCGGCCATAAAACACCACCGTCTCCATGATACAGCGTGGTATCGGTGTTGTATAAATATAAATCAAGTCATAATTTTTGGAGGCATTACGGAACCCCATATTTCACACCCGGTAATATCGAACTTAATTAATAAAGAACAGTTTTATGAGCCTGCATGCGCACTGTCACCGTGGGGCGCCTTTATCTCAACCCGGATTTACGAGCCTCGCGCAAAAACGTCTGAAAACATGTACACGAATATTTCCTCAAATAACCGCCAGTATACTCAAAATGTACCATTAAAATTAACTCTCCCAACGTCTTTCGAGAACAACATATTATTTAGGAAAATACTCTGCTGCTTCCAGACTTTTTTCGCGTGCTGTACATGTTTGCAGAATCTTGTACAAAACAGCAAACGTATTATAAAACTTAAAGCGTTGCTTATCCAAGAGTAATGAAACCGCCGTGAGCTGTTGCTAAACGGCCTGTGCGTGTTATCGGCACAAGACACCATCGGCATCCAAATGCCTTAATTAGCCTCCGAAGGAAGTCGCTTACCGGCAGCTGAGCTGTCAGCGGCTGAAGCTAATATTGCGTTTTCCACATTCACATCAGTTTTCCAGAGTCGCATCAAGGTCCCAAGTTTATTGCCCCGAAGAGGGTTTTTTTAATACAGTCCTCGAAACTCGATCGCTAAAATACGGCCGGGCCAGGTACACCTTTCCCATGTAATTTTGTGACGAGGTCGCGTTTGAAATATGACTCAATCGGCTAATGCTTATCAATACAGCGGACCGGGGAAAATGGGAATTTTCTCTGGATTTTTGCTTTCCCCAGCTAAATTATGTAAATTGGAGTCCGTGGACGGTATTGCTCAATTAGAAAACGCTCCAGAGGCGCTTAAAGTGAGGCGTAAGAGTTGCCGAATTCAAAAGATAAAAACGTGGGCATATTACCCTAAAACTAATTCAATGGAGGACAAATTGAACAAAATTTCATCTCTTTCGAGAAAAGGGAATCTTTATTCTCATCTTGGCATATTCCCATTTCTGTATTTCTGCTAGCTATGAATTAACAATTTTCTATTTCCGACTTTTTGTGTATTTCCCAGTAAATTTTTGTCTGTGACCTGCTTGCCAGTCAACCGACTGTGCCTGGCATATATTTACCAACGGATGAAGTCCTTAATCTCTGCACCTGTATATTCACAATTCTACATTATTTCTCCTTTAGAAGTTGAAATTTTCTAAATTTGCCTTCTTTCATTTATTGCGTTTTTGCAGCTCTGTTTTTACACTCAATTTTTGGCTACCATGTGTCTGTGACTCAGACCACTGCGTTCAGACTTCTTATCAGCATTTGAAACTCTTCACGCGCAGCGTAAACATTACTGAAAACTTCCAAAAGCTCCTTCCAACAAATCTTTAAAAAAACCACTCATATTCAATTCAAGTTTGTAACAACCTCAAATACATAACAGGGGTCTCCAAATGGCATCCACGTTATAAAATTTACCAAACTTGGATCTTCGACGTCTCGAAAATTTGTGATCACTTGAATTCCTATTTTCGAGATTTGAACGTAGTTCTGAAATAAAAGTGGCCAGTCATCTCTGTCCTGGTCTAGTGTCCATGTTATTCATATTAATCACCGCTAAGTTTCACGTGTTGATTAGTATTTAAGTTTGTTTCTATACTGTACTATACTACAGTACAAATAAAGCCGTATAGTATAGGCAACCTACTCTCTATATTAATATTAATTAGTTGTTGACTGTTCGCTAAATTAGTCCCCCCTAATGCGGTTATTAATTAAATAATGTTCGAAACGTAGACATGCCCTGAATTGTAACCGATTTTAGTGTTTCCCTTCTTGTAGGTAAATAAGATTCAATCAATACAACTATACGCCACAAGCGATGTGATCGTCGATGCTCCGTCGAAATCATAATGCAAAAGTGGGAGTATAATGCACTAACAACACGATTATTCAAATGTAAATAATTAATAATAACATTGTGCCCGATAATGCAATCCTGGCAAGGGAATTGCGATTTCTGGGATGAATTATTACTATATGATGCAGAAGATAGCTGCGAGAACTGGCGGAGTTTATCAATTAATCATCTTACAGGTATCAGGGGTATATTTAAGTTCGACCAGGGTCTTTCAGTCTGGGCTACATGCTGGGTTCTTCTATGTATGGCTCCTATGGGATTAAGGACAATGCAATTGTATCTGCAACTTCAACTGCCAAAAATATTTATATTTCGGAGTTTACTATTCAGCGTGACATATAAAGTACGAATCACATGGGAAATGTGTTTTACCTATTTTCTTTGCGAGTTTAGATAAATTTCGACTTTGTCTTCTGTTCCTGCTTAGAATTTTTTTCATGTCAATGAATCGTTAAGTTATGAGTTATCAAATTATCGTAAGCAATGTGCTGTCTCTTCGAGGAAATGTTGAAATTGTCTTGATTTGCGGAGAAAGTACACCGCATCGAGAAGTAGATGCTAGCTTTAATGCCCAGCATCCAGGAAGAAAGGTTCAAATGGCTAGTTTAATTAACTAGTTCTGTAGGTAATAATTTAAAAAGGCATCATAGGCGATCAAGAACAGGTGTTAACTGTGACAGTATAACACGCATTTTACATGGAAACAAATAAGTTCATCCATACAGGCCAAAATTTATAAACACCTTGAAAGAATATGATTTGGATGTGAAAATGATTTTTTTTTGGTTTGAAGATATACGAGAATTCTCGAGTTTCTTCCAAATATTACGGACAAATCATCAAGCCTTCTTCACATCTAATGGAAGGATGAGCTCATTAAACTGTAGATGGTGGACTCAAAAAAATCAAAATTTTATAGTCGAATGTCGCAATTAACGTTCTTTCAAATGTTTGATGCAGTATGTTGAATAACCAAATCATCAGTTCTTACTTTTTTAAATAGGATTTATATTTCTTAAACTCTAAATTAATCGAAGTTCTTGATAGTATATCCCTGGCCGCAAGGAACACTTTCCGGTACCGGTGCGACGAAGCACCTATAAATAATAAAAGGCGCGTTAAAAATCGCTTTCTGGAAATGTGGGACAGAACACGAAGGAATTTTGGACCTTAAGTCATCTGATATGACCTGGCTAGACTACTTTTATAAGGGGTTTTAAAGTGGAACGTTTATAAACAAAGACCCTTTCGCAA
The DNA here is from genome assembly GCF_039881205.1 of Euwallacea similis. Taxonomy (NCBI): domain Eukaryota; kingdom Metazoa; phylum Arthropoda; class Insecta; order Coleoptera; family Curculionidae; genus Euwallacea; species Euwallacea similis. The sequence continues at coordinate 2,990,237 of NC_089625.1, forward strand.
TATCGATCATCTTGAGACAGTTATTCGAGAATGTGTTCTAAACATACGTCCGCAAACCATCAAGAATTCAATGATGGAGGTTCTAGATGGACAGAACTTTGTACTGAACGCGATGGACAGCACACAAAAACCTTTTTTTTTTCTTTTTAGCAGTTGCTGATAAGCAAAGATTTTTGTACTGTCATGCTCAACGTTATATCATAAATCAAATTTCCATAAAAACGTATGTTCTTGACATAGGTGTTGCTTATTTTTTTATACAGTTCTATAGTAACAATAATTATTGTGGAATATATTTTCGCCTTTCTCTCCTAACATTATTAATTTTATGACGTGTAATTAATATCTGTCTGGATTCATAATAGCTATTCAATACATAATGTAGCTATTTTAGGTTGCTATTTGTTTATAAATCTGTTTCTGTGTCAATTAACTTTATAAAAATAACGCAATAAGCTGACTTGAATACTTGCTTTATAAGCTAAATCAATTTTGTATCAAGGCGTTCGTACCCTCTTTCATGTATTTTGCATTTCCTTTAAAAATATTTATTTATTATAACTTTAACTAATTCATTCAAATAATTACTTTCTTACAATGAAATTGTTATTATAAGGTTGCTAATCGATTTCAGTACCTCGGAAATGCAGAAATAGAAATAAAGTCGCCCGAGAAACTTGAAAATTGGCATCTGGATAAAAAGTTGGAAATTAAACAACTCCTTCCTTTATGATCTTTCAAATTTTTAGAAAATAGTTAATTAAAATGTTTTTTCTTAAAAAAATCTATTTGATACTTAGAGACAGTCACTTGTTTTTTGACTTAAGTGTCATTTCTCATTATTTTCGAAACAGTACCCAAAGGCAAAGTCAAAGTTTACCTAAATTTATAGCAAAAACTTTTCCCATATGATACGTACTTTATGCGAAACCCTGTATATTAGTTTTAAAATATTTTATGAACGATGGCCTGAGGGCTATATCGTTCATACACAGAAATATCTAGGCAGAAACCGGAGGAACTACTATATAAACATTAATTTAGCTGTGCACACATGTCGCAAATAGGTTTTACCTAGATTTCGCGTTAGAAAGCATCACATAAACTACATGTTAAAATCATAAAATTCCCGTTCGAGGAATAACCTGAAATAATTAAAGGAGTTCCCAAGCTGGAGTTAGAACTTTCTCAAAATTACAACCATTCGCTGGAGCTACTGAACCGTCTTTGGTCGCCGTTAATACCCGCTTGCGGCTCCTCAGAACTGGCTTTAAATTATGCAAAGTGGTATCACCTTTTCTACTTAACACTTCACTCGTTGAAATTCCTATAACTCCGCTCTCTAATTAATATAGAGAGACAATTCGTTAGGCTAATGAGAAAACTTTCCAGAGGGTGGAATTATTTTGTTATTAATGTGTCGTTTGCAACTAATAAACACACACGAACGGCTCCATTAACCAATCAGAAGCGCGAGTTAATGGTTTTCCTCAATGACGGTTATTGACTGGGCGGCACACGTCACTGCTTGTTAGTTTATTTTCAAAGTGGTCAAACGGCAAAACAATGAACACCCTATTAGCCCGTTGGCGCCATTATCTATTCCAACCAATCAAGCAATTTCAACCGCTACTGCGTTAATTAATTCCATTCCGAATGTGCTATTGTCATTATTAACATACCAACAAATAAACAATACAATGCGATGTTGTGTACTTCACGTGATTCCATCATCTCTAGGCGTTCCGGTACGATTAGATTTTTTTTCTCTTTTACCATCGATAAATTCGAGTTAATCGGCATAAATAAAATCAATCGTCTTATTACCGGGACGCTTTTCCCTTCGTAGTTCGACACCCCGCCACCGTCCCGCCACGTTCCAGATCCTCAACCGGGATATTCAGATTCGACGAAGGTGGTCAAGATTCGTCGTGTTTAGGGCGAAAGCTCGACGAATTCCCAAGGCATCGGCACTCTAAATTTAAAAGCCATAAACGCAATAGTAATTAGCAATTCCCTCGTATTGAATCGCATGTTTGAATGAACCGCAACAGACATTAATCTTATGTAACTGATGCAAATTTCCCATTTCTACTAACGTGAAAACAAAAGATCAATTAGTACATTACAATTGTCTTCTAAATGGCAACTATTCGCATGATATACATTAGCTTGTTATACTAAAGGTTTTGTTTAACCACCCAAACTAATGGACATATTCAGCATTCAATGGATGTTTGTTTACGGATTGTCTTAGCCCTATAGTGTAGAAGCACTCAGTGGCGATCAATATCCTTTGTATCAAGGCTAATTATAGAAATTTTAAGTGGGATCTTCTTCCCTTTCCTCCTCTTAATAGACATTGAAGTCACTTTATATATTCCTAACAAAACAGAATAATAAATTCCAGAATTCTTTCCAGAATTCTAGAAACCCAGAAGCACTCGTTAATTCGAAAAAATCTGGAGGATTACTGGGGAAAGTTTCCCCTTAACGTTGTCCTTTTGACAAGGTTCTTTAATCTCCAACTTTCGGATTAAAATGTGTCTCTTTAGAAAGAGACGTAATTCAATTATTCAAATGAAACAAATTCATTAAGAGGCGAAGTGGATTTTAACAAGATCGTAGCATTAAAGAACTCTTACTCAAGAGAAAACTTTGTTTTAGATGGTTCGACTTTCCGGTCGTAATTGCAGGTAATCGATTAAGGGTTTTGAATACACTCTTAAAACGTCTTTCGAGTGAAGAACAGGGGACAAGGGACAGGCAAAACCGAGGGCAAACGAACTATTTCTATTCTCGGTTACAATTAATTCATTAAAAGCGATTTGCTCGAGCACGAAAATGGCATGACGAATTCCAGAGGGATAGAGGGAACGTGGCTAATTAATCAAATGTAAGACTCTAGGGGATTAAATATTTGAAGTCCTTTAGGTGTGTGTACAGCATGAATTCGTAGGATTTTGAAGGAAAATAAATGTCATTGTCCGAGATTGGAGGAACACACAGAAACGAGCTCGTGTGGGACAAATCGCACATCCCCTTTAAAACAAAAGAAATTTCTTGGAATTTATTTTCGCCTTTGACAAAAATGTTTTCTCGCCGTTTTTTAAATTAAACATTTATTAAAACAAATCAAATTTTCGATTTATCTTATTAAATACATTAATAAAAGATAAATAAACACAGAAACTACATTTCTATAGCCCGTTTTTTATAAAGTTTGGTATTCGTATAATTCTAAAACGTTTCGCTTGTCAAAAATCACCAACCGTTTTTTAAATACGGCCCTAGTAAGTCTTTTTTGCGAATTTTAACGTAAATTATTATTACTAATTTGCAAATTGATTGCTGTACCACACTTATTCTTTACTCATGTTTCTGTTTCCTAGACCAAATTTGATTATTTTGCAGTACATTTACGTACATCACATACATTTTGTGGTCCTGAAAACCAAAATTTAAAAAAGAGGAGAAAGTATTCTCATGGTTTCATTTGCGATATTGAAAGTCAAAAGTTTTCAAATTCAAAATTGCAAGATTCTGAGTAAACATCTGTGGTCGTATTTTGTCGATCAAAACGTCAAAAACCCAACAATCCTGGATTGAAAACTAAATCCTGGAAGTTCAAATTTGCAGTACGAAATGACAAAAGTAACAAATGAAGAAAGACCTACACATTATCTGGCGAATAAGTCAAAATTCTAAATTGTCGATTCGGGACAGATTGAGGCAAAATCGCATATTCTAAAGGTTCATTTCGAGGCAGGAAAGCTTCGAAGGCTTCAATTAGTAAACAACAAAGTAAAATATAGTCTAAGTATAAGCAAAAAACAACTTTTCGCGTTTATATTTGCTTTCGGAAATAAAATTCTCTGGTTGCAACGTGGTTTTCAAGTTAAGGTTAACGTTAGAAAATAATAAAACTGTTCATGTTGCCTTGACGAAACCGATAAAACTCTGTTATTTTATTGTCATAAAAACACACTTTAACTGACACCGGAACCACTTATTCGGTTGTATATTAATGGCTGGAAGAGAATCGAATGTTTCTAAGAATGAGTGCATTTATCGTGATAAAATTTCTGTCAATGTCGATCACTATGGTCTTATTAATTACTTAATAATGAAATACCTGATTTTTAATGTAAAACGGGCGGTGAATAACATTCTCTTAAAAATATTTAAAGTATTTTATTTCAGTAGGGAGCAGGCCGTACACGCGAGCAGCCGTCGACAGGAGATTTACGAAACATTTCGAGGCGTTCTACGAGAACAGATAGATCTAAACTCCGCCTCTCATGCCTTATGTGTGTACCGATAACCCTATTTGTAGCCTAAAAGGATGTTTGATTTTGTGGATACATGACAATAATGTGTAGAAATAAATTAGAAACCACCTTCACCGGCAATATCCGCCGACAAATCCCCCGACAAGACTCACGGTACGACATCTAAACCATTGTTCCAACGATCCATTTTTGAGCTATTAACACTCGAGATACCTCTGAGGTGTATCCCCTCATGACAATGTTGTAAGACATAGACATAGATTCACGAGCGTTCATATTACTCCTTAGGGAAATTATCGAATAAAAGGTCTTATTGAGCTTGACGCAAACGCTATCAATTTGACTGACCGTGTCACACACTCATCCACTGACACCCCCAACAGGATTGTAGTTTTGGACATCGTTACCTGATGTCCATAAAAATTTCAGTTAACATTGCAAAGAGGGCATCGATCAGATCTAGCTTCTATGCACACAGTCTTGGTGTGCTTTATCATCAACCTGTTTGCGGAACAACAGAGGTAGAACTCTTTTAAGCCAGTCCCCGCGTTTCCATTCAGCTCGAACTCATCGGCCCCGGCAACCATGATCGCATCATCGGCATGCGAGAATGCCCTGTCTGCAAAAGTGCAGTCCTGTACATTGTTTAACGAAAATCAATAAAAATCGTGGGGTTGAAGACTCCATCATTTCTTACTGTACCCCCCCCCCCCCCCTCAAAAAGTGATTGATTCCGTCGTTCGGCTGACTATTAGCTCTCAAAAATACAAGTTAAGGGAAACTAAATTTCATTTTTACGAGCAAGATATCGAGCCGTGATATTTTCATCATTTGTAATATTCCTAAGCCGGTTTAGTTCTCCAAGGCGTTTGAGATCGACGCCAAGTCCCCGGGAGAACGCTATCCTTTCTTTCCCGTACGCGCAAAATCCTTCACCCCCTTAAGTGGGAATGTCCTGGTAAAGCACCAGCAAAACGTACCAAAGACACCTTTAAAATTCTCATTAAAGTAAAAACTCGAAATAGTCAGGTGCAATAAATTGAATTGGCGCAAAAATTCATTAACTGAATGACCGTTGCAGTGTCCGTCCAGAGCAAATTTTGTATTGGTCCGTGCCGTGCCACGTGGAAACAGCTGAAACTCGACAAACTGACCCGGATCATCCGAAAAGTATCACTATCAGAACTCGTTAGGTAAACAGCCATTACCGCAGTCGATGGCACCGGCAATCGCCGGCCGGTAAAGTACCGCTTTCCGCATTTGTTGGCGAAATATCTATTAATTTGCGTAACTATATTTATGTAACACGTTCCGGGTGCGTTCGCAGGACATTTACGATTAGGATATTAAAAAATGCCCCCGAGCTTGCGATACGACACGGCAAACCTGCAGCTACGCGCGAACACACCCCGCTGCCACTGCTGTATGGCCGATGTCGCGTGATGCCAGGCGAATATTCGGTATTCGGCAAAATGCCCGTCCCGGGCATCACTAATATTTTTCACATAAAAAGAAAAAAAAACACTGCAGGTAACTTAAAATATATGCAACATTCCTGTTACCGAAACCATTTAAAACAAACACACATATCAATCGACTATTGACAATCTCAATTTCATGTTTGAACGCACACGAAATAAAAAATCCACGGCAACTGGATAAAAATCCCGAAACAATCACATCCCGAATTGCGAGCCTAAAATCGTTGTGAAATTCCCCAATATTCCAGGACGGAAAAGCCGGTTCATTTATAATAAATACCGACCGCGTCTGAGCCCCTGACATCCATCCTACCCTTGTCTGTTTAAATATACAGGAATTTCTTAAAATATCTTTAGGACGTCCATAGTTATGGCAGGTGTCAGTTTATTAGGCACGTTTCCAATTAACCTTTGCGAATGTTGTATTAAGGGGAATCTCTCGAGGACACGATAATCCATCACCCTTTTTTTAAGATGCGACACAATAAAAATTTCTTGATAAACCGCTGACAACGGGAGAGCACAGGGACGGCACCATCTCTATATTAAATCGTGCATATTTCATGAGAAAGTGCCACATAATTCCGCGAAAAACGCTTCTGCCCTCGGTTCAGAGGCGTAACCTGGAAAAAAGCTATTAGATGATCTGAAATTGGAGTTGGGACAGACTATGCCACTGTTCCTGCAAGCAAAAACGTATTAATCCTTTTCCGTTGCGATAAATTTAATTCTCTTTATTCCCGAAGGACCTGTATACTTTGTGAATTGCCTTCAGTGCCGTAGAGAGTTCGTCAACCCAGCGAAATACATATCAAATAATGTTTGCTGATGCCGAATAGCAAACAAGCTAAATTCATGCAGAACATCATTTAATAGAGGACTTTAACTGGTCAACTTAACATATTCTGATTTTGCCATTTCATTTTTGAAAAATCAGAATTCTGTCCGAGGACGCAGCTTCTCAGGCATTTCCTCGTTTTTCCACATTGCAAAATTGTTGATTTGGTAATTCATCATTGGAAATCATCAGAACTCGCCCACTTATATTAACAAATATCATTCATCAACATCAGCAACACACTATTTAATAATTACACCCATTGAATCGAGATTTAATTAAAAAATGCCGCCACATTTAAATCGCGATACCCAATAATTTATTAATAATAACGTCAGTGCGGCCGCTATTTTGACAGCGCCACATTTAAATTTGATACAGGCTAACGCATTATTGACAACAATGCGGCGTTGTACGGAGTTTAGAAATTCAAACCTGAAACAGCCCTCGTGTGCTAGGTAATTAATTTATAATGCGGCCGTCCCACAATGTAAACTTTGATGCGGAACGCTACTAATGAAATTGTCCGAAACTTTATGTGTAATTCATAATATGAAAATCGAAGTTCATTGATTATTATGATATCAAGGGATAAGGATTAACGTCGGTAAAGAACGTTGGCGTCCTCTATGTGTAAAACTACGAAGGAACGAGAAAAACTGGTAATCCATGCGCCGCGCGCCGCCCTCTGTTGAAAGAGAGCCCATTCCGCTGTCGTCAATAAAGGAAACGCACGGAGCATCGCAATCAATAAATGAGGCGCCATCTCTGAACCGGCAGCTGAACACAAATGCCTGAGCGCGGATTCGCAGATTCCTGCGGCAGCGCTATTGAACAAACAGTCGACTGAAACTGGAAGGGACATTCACAGAGGGCAGCATGTACCACTCTAGTCGATAAACTCGGTGATGTTCCAGAGTGGTTCCAACGAAAAATCAATGAAACTTTTAGATTAATGATTGGATTTAAATTGCGGAATATTAAAGTGCTTTAGATCTAATCAAAGCGAATTTCGAGGTTGGCCGAAAAGCTATTCTGTGTCCTGCAGATAAGACATTAAAACGCGTCATGCGATGTGACGGCTCATCAATAATTTACGAGGTGGAAAACTGATTTTGTGTGCACAACATTTCCCACTCGAACCATATTTTTCCAGTCGAATTGGCGTTCGTTTTACGATGCAATCATCGAACTGTCTGTTCGGATATTCACAATCACAATCGATTGTTGCCCGCTTCGACACAGGCTTGCTGCTAGATGGACTGCAAAAGGTTGTGCCACTTGACGTGTTTTCCACCTTGTTATCTGGATCGCGTTTTGTTTGGTTGTTGACGCCCGAATGAATATGTTTTTGTCAACTTATTGTACACTTTCAAAATGTAGACGCCAAAGGGAAATAGCATAGTCGGAAGTTAACTTACCGTGAGAAGTAGGGGAGAAATGCGCGGTCCTTCACGGGAGGGACAACACGCTCCCCTGTGACCTGAAAAAAATGTACATATCGTCAGGAACTTCATTGATGACGTTCAAAATTCGTCATAACTCCGTAATAAGTCAAAATATTCGAATACAAGCAGGTTAAATTTTTCCTCTTAAAGTTTCAGAAACTCCGTATCTTGCATGTGATGTCAGTTGCATTATGAAATATCGTGAACTCGCGCCAATCGCGAACAACAATCCCTCAAAGCAATTTCCTATAGTAAACTTGATCAGTTTAACAGGGATTGGAATCTTGGTGAAATCACGAGCCAAGACAGAATAATTTGGCAAAATAACAATGGAAAACTATTTTTACACGGTTCCGAATGCTAAAACGCTATTTGTTATACAGGGTGTTTCCTAACTCTATGGATAAACTTCAGGCGGCGATTCTACAAGCAAAAATATGAAGAAAAATTCCTATCAACTTGGGTCCGGAGCTGCTTCTTAAGGGAGCTACCGCTCTTTAAAGACGGTGGTCAAAAACTGGTCACCTAACCTAAATCCATTAGACTTTTTCCTGTGGGGTTATTTAAAATCCTTAGTTTATCAAACACCAATAAATACTGAAAATGAACTTAGAATGCGAACAATCCGTTGTTGTGAAATAATTAAAAATAATCCAGGAATTTTTGCAAGGGTGCGGAATTCTTCATGAAGAAGATGCGAAGCTTGCATCGACGCTGGAGGAAGCCATTTCCAACATTTGCTTTAGATAATGAAATATTTAAAATGTTCTGTTAAATAAATATTATTAATATTGTTATTAATTCTTTTTCAGTTAGTCAAAAACCAGTTTTTGACCGCCATCTTTAAAAAGTGGTAGCTCCCTTAAGAAGCATTTTCGGACCCAAGTTGAAAGGAATTTTTCTTCATATTTTTGCTTGTAGAATCGCCTCCTGAAGTTTGGTCATAGAATTAGGAAACACCCTGTATAGAGCACTCAGTGTATTATACGATTTTTTAACATTTTCTTTTCATTAAGATTAATTCACCTACCGAAAGTCTCTATAGAGTAATAAAACGATTAACGAGAGCACATTTTCAATGTTTTTATAACACCTAAGAGCTCCATTTTTTCTGGGTTGTCCTGGATATTACTTAATATTATAATCTTTAGGGTCACAAAGAATTCCTTTTTGTGAATCCAGAACAAGCCGTCACTGATTCGTTCCACATAAATTTAAGAAACCATTGCTGATTTATTTCAATTAAAACTAGAACCGTATCATATCACATTAACTGATTATTACCAACAAACTTTTTAAGCGATATATTAAAAAAGATACAGAGTGTTGCTGAATAGACGGTAAACATTTTAATGAGTGAATCCTGAGCCAAACTTAAGACGAAAAGTTATAAAAAAATAAAAATACTTCGTCTTCGATCTGCAGGGTGTTAAAAAACAATTTGTTTTCGTTTTTTTTAAATTAGTTGTTTATTTTTTATCGAAACTTGCTGAAAATGTATACATATCATACGCCGAGTGTTTCTTACAAACGGAAATTTTCGGACTTTGATTTCATATACGAAGTGATTAGTATTGATGGATCTTGAGCTCTCATTTATCGCATTTTTTTTTACATTAGGAGGTGAGGGTCATTTTCGGCAGTTGTGATAAAATTAAAACACTATCATATTAAATAAAGTTAAGCTCTCATTTGAGCTTCGTTGATCAACATTAATGTTAATAATTGCTTTTGCAAGAAGCAGTTGCTTATTATCACGAATAATACCTAGACAATCGATTTAAGCGAAACTCTGCAAGAGACTGAAAAGTGAGAAAACAATACAGATTCCAGAAACTTGTCTAAAAGAATTAAAATGTTAACAGAAAAAAATGTGATAAATGAGAGCTCAAGACCCATCAATACGGATCACCCCGTAAATCAAAGTCAGAAAATTTCCGTTTGTAGGAAACACTCGGCGTATGATATGTGTACATTTTCAGCAAGTTTCGATAAAAAATAAACAAATAATTTAAAAAAACGAAAAAAAATGTGTTTTTAACATCCTGCAGATCGAAGACAAAGCATTTTCGGACATGTCTTTATATGAATTTTTCGTCTTAAATTGGACCCAGGATTCACTCTTTAACATTTTTATCATCTATTCAGAAACACCCTGTATGTATAAACCAGGAAAATCGACTTCGGGTTACCTCCCTAATTGAAATCATCATGATTTAAACATTTTTTGCAAAATCATCTTTGCTTAGCTGCTTAATGCTTAGTTCGAAAAACTCTTTACTGCCATTTGACAAATGACACGATATAAAAACTAGTGAAATCTACGTATTAATTGAAATGAAATGAGTCACCAGCAGATCGTTATTCACTTGGGGGAGTTGGTTTTTTTCAATTTTCCTACACCTAGCTGTTAGTGATCCGAACTGGCTTGTAGAAATATATTAATGACCGCGACGATTGATGTAGAATTAATTACTCTCGCCGGGTCCCGTGATAAATTGTGACACCTGGGCCCCGAACAGGAAAGTGGAATTACCGACGAGACAAAAAGTTAATTAAATATTTTGGTTGTCGGCCCCCTGTTTTACGAATTATTCCCATTTTTCATCGTAATCGCCATATTTTAGCTTCAAGGATTGTTTGACAAAATTCTTTAAACAACTTGACCCAAACTTCAAAATGAAATCCAATTCGGCTCAACTTCTCCGCAAAAAAAGTTTCAAATTTAGGCCGGATATTTGACAGTTGGATCCGAAATATGTGATTTATCGCGGGTCCTTACAAGAAATTTAACCAAATCGCCGTTCGTCGGGGTTTCAATTTGTGGATATATGAAAAAATGCCAGCTATAAGGTGAAATTTCTGAAGCATTAAAATAACCCACATTCGAATGGGTTTGAAAGGCGTGAGTGGTACTTTTATTTCTCATCTATTTGTACTCGTAAGCTATAAATATAATGCCCAATGGAAGCCTGAATATGAAATCGATGGCTCTCTATTTATAGCTTCTCACTCCTTTCGAATTCTGCCTAACAATTTTTTTTAAGAAAGCCTTCCAGTGATTTTTCTCAGTTCCCGACCTAGTCAAAAGAACACCATTTTCCATATATTCCATTCCACACTTGAGAAACGGCATTTATTTATTGTTATGTTATTCAGAAAATTTATTGGAATTGAAAATTGCACATAGAAGATTAAAAAAGTTAAAGGGATTTGCTTGGGGATTTACGCTTGATACAAACTGAATTCAGTATTAAAACTACCATTAAAAATTGAAATTTTGAATAATGAAAGAGTTTCATGCCGCATTCTATCTCAATGGTAATAAACGTGAAATATGCAATTTAAAATATAATAAATCAGAAGTGAAATTTTAACGAGAGTTTATTGTTTTATTGCTTATGAATAATTAATACGGATATACAAGTTTAATAAAATAAGTACAAAAGGCAAAACAATATATTATTTTATTGATGCTGATTTGAAGGCACTTTCGAAATTTTGAAAACATAGGTATCTTGGTCCCTATCTTCAGTTTAAAAACTTTTAAAAAATTAAGACATTTTGACATTGAAAAGCTGTTGCTGATTACATATAGAATATATCAAGATACCTCAATTGAGGTCTTAGAAAATGGTTGAGGTTGAAGAATTTTCATTTTAACACACAATTAATTTAATTGATTGATTTTAAAAAAATGTGGATTTATTGAACCTTGTTTCAAAGCTTCTCATTTTATTTATAACAGTATCTGTCTATAGTAAGAAACCTTAATAGCGCTGCCCAATATAAAATGATTTATTAGATTTAAAAATAAAAAATACAAAAATGTCCCTTTGAAAATTGAAAATTATGGCCAGTTCCAGTCAAACTAGGATTAACCTAATATCAGAATTATCTAAAACAAATCTGTAGCATTGTCTTATACAAAAAAAATTAAAATTATAACAAATCAATATTAAAAGAAGTTGGATAAGCAGTAGTGTAGATAAATAATAGGGATTACATAAGTAAAATGCAAGAATATCCTTAGAAATTGGAGGATATTCTAAATAGATCTAAGGAAGTTAAAGAAATTTGAAAAATCTAATGATATTCAACTGATGATCTAAGGAAATGTTGAGATATTTGAAGGTAACCAAATAGATTTTAGAAGATTTTTGGAGGGAGATAATATTTTTTGTCCCAAATATTGGTAACTAGCTCCTCGACCAAGGGATGTCAGACATCACTAAGGGTTGGTAAGTATCAACTATCATCACTGATTTTGAAACTCTTTCCGAATAAGGAATATCGGTGTCAAAATAGCTCTCTAACTCAAATACTAAAAGAGATGTGACAACTCTTGTTATGTAACCTGACAGAGAAATAACGCATACCAAACTACAATGTATACCATAGTAGTTGGCATTTAAATGTCTACATAGACCCAAGCACAGCAAGAATATTGATTCTTCAGCTGGAGGAAAACAATTTCGGCAACTTTTCAGTTCCTTTAAACGCGTTATAAACCTTCACTCTGTCACTTAAACTAGAGCGGGACCACGAAATTTAAACAAATAATTGTCACATGTGCAAACAATAACAAATAATAAAAAATACATAACCAAAGTATGGCAAAACTTACGGGATTTTTATGGAAATCCGTCGGTCGTAGGCACTAAAACATCGCTCCTATTGTTCGTACACAAAGAAAACAACACAACATGACGGGAAAACGAAATTATTTCAAAGAAAATCAGAGAAATTATTGGAAAATTTATACAATAAAATTATTTGTTGTTTAAGGTTGATGACGGCTGACGGCCATATGTCAAACCGCTGCTTAATGAGCATGCGCATTATATTCGTTTAATAATAATTAGGAGCACGACTAGATTTTTCGCTTATGAAAGGTGTACATCATAGACAAGGAGAGCGATATAAACTACTACATTAGACTACATTGGAGACTAATATCCATGCAGCGCCCTCTCGAGGCGAATGGCTGAAATATGTGCAAAAGATCGATGTCGATATGAAGCAAACTGTAATATCGCATCTCTGGTATTCATGAGGAATTTGAATCTAGGGTTTAACTAAATTTTATTCATTAATTCTTACAAGGGCGGACTGAATAGGATTTAGGTTAACCATCGAAGACAAAGAGATATTCGTTTGCGACACAGGTCTACAGATGATTTTCGTTTTTAGGATCAATGTCTCTGCTAAAGACTTGTTAATTCAAATTATTTTTTCTGGAAAGATTGCTTTTGATCTCCTTTTTATTTTTTTATTTTCACAGATTTAAAAGGTTTTCTTGGGTACATTTTCGAAACTTTTTATGTTATCTGAAATTTCAATTAACAGGGTACTTATCTTGCCATATATTGGATAAATGGATACTACTTAATTAAAAATATTTGATTTTTAGAATTTACACATATAAAAATACAATGATATAAAGTAGTTATCAAACCCTGGAAAATTTTAATAACATATAAAATGAGGCAGGAAAATCTGCAGGAAGCTTTGCCAAATAGTTTCCAAAGATATTTTCAACGTTTATAAAATGAAATGATGATGAGTTGTTAAATATTGAAAAATTGGCAAGTTCAAAGACTTTGTAAATGATGTGGCCATGCTGATTTTCTTTTTCAAAATGTATTGAATCTGCATTACCGTTTTTTTACTTAGCCGAAGTAATCCACAGAACTTTTCAATGTCAACAATGACGATAAGTAATTCTCGATATAACTATATGCATTTAAAAAAACAACAATTGGAAAATAAATTTAAAAAATCATTATTGCTCCATCTATCAAGTGATTCTCTCCACATTCAAGCCTCATCAATTACCGCAAGCGACATCTATCACCTAATAGCCACCTTACGACATCACCTTCCACAGATGGCGCCGTTTTCATGGCAGTCTAGCACATGAACGTAAATTTTGTTTTAAACAAATTTTTGCAAAACTCTATAACGAATCTCATACGTACACAGTGAAGCCAATCCCGTGAAAGACATACACGTCACCGCCAAGATATATCCGACGCTTTATTGGGTTTCGCAGCCTCAGACGGGGATGGATTCCCCGGGGGATGCTTTAAGATAACAGGTTTAGAATGAGCTCGGGGTGAAGACTTCGGTTAGTATTAAAATCTATAGAGAATTGAGGAAACGGAAAAAGTCTGTTTGTTTCCAATCTGCCTCGAGGCGAGAGAAAGTCGAAAGTTCATATGGATGGTTGTTTTGCGAATATTGGTTAGCAAGATACAATGAAAGGAAATTAAGCAGTTTTGCAATTTTATCCCGACAAAAAGGAGAATTTTCCGTCTGGCATCTCCGTCTGCAGTACCAATTTTCACTGTAATATCAACGGTAAAAGAAACGCGTAAAATGCGATGTCATCTCGTTAACCTATTTCGCAAAAGACCACAACGAGGGCGCATTTAAATACTGGAGGAAGTTGGAGGGAAGTGCGACGAATGCCAAGTTTTTCGGCTGACAAAAGGGTCAAAGAGCAAAATGTTTTCGAGAATTTTGCTTCATTTTCTCATTGAAATACCGGGAAACTTTGAATTAGTTTTAGATTGGTAAATTTCTGCTTTGTTAAACTCGGCAAATATAACCAGCAAATTGTTCTCTCAAATGATAAATATAGCTCGTGATTTCCCTATGCTACCACTCGATAGAGGGCCCCATCGTCTTCCCGCTAATAGGCGAAGGATGGCGCATTTCTAACAACTCACCTCTCTAACGACTGCTGCTTAACAAATCAATCTAATTTTCAGACTAGTTGAAATTCAGCAGTCTTTTCCTAATTAAATAATCCAACAACAGTCTTTTCGTTTTTAAATCCTGAGTTAATTAGAAAGTCTTTTCTGGGAAAAGGGGGCACGTCAGCCGCTTATCTGTGCCACTGCAGCAATTTGATTTAGTTTTGCTTGGAAAGCAGTAATTTCCATTCGGGAAAAAAGTTGGAAATAATTGAAACACACTCTCTTGTACCTTTTTAGCCTCAAAACAAAGATTCGCAATTGTAAGCGAAGCTGTGCCTCCAGGGGCGGACTAGGCGAAATTATGTTAATGGGGACCAAATATATTTTTTCGGTGGTAGAAAATTTATATTCGTATCATGATTACTTTTACATAATGTTTAATTTTTGAGTGATTTTGCCACCGGGGAAAATCCGATCCGGTCCGCCCGAGTCTGCCTCTGGTCGGATATGTGTCACCCTGGGACTTATATTACATTTCTGCGTTTGCCAGCCTGGGAGCTGCATTAAAATTGATAGCAATCTCATTAGTGGGGACGGAACGTACACATAGAGCGAATGTGGAAGGTTGTAACAGCAGAAGAATTGAAATTGAAGATATTTAAGTGTTTACAAAATTCTGCACTCAAAGCCGCTCAAGGGGTTGTTACTTAGCCAAAACCGGGTGTAAAGGGCGTTCGACATCTAACACAAATCGGTGATTAAACAATGAAACAACTCCCCACAATGAAAACCTAATTAAAACAAATCAATAATTCGCTTTCACAATGGAAGAATTGATCGTAACAGGCATTAGTGATCGACAAACCCTGGCTCAAAGGTCGGTTACATCAGCGTGGAACGTAAAAGCCTCTGATATTATTTATAGCTTCTCTGGAACACAATACACCCGAACACAATGCTTTATTTTCCCAATAAATTTACTGACTAGTACAACAAGACCGTTTGATAGTCATATTCAAGATAGTGAGGCATGAAAAATTACTGCAGCCCTGCTGCTGCATTGTTATGTTAACTTTCCGATATAGGGATTTTTGACCTCAAACTGGTCTAGTTATTCCACAAATTTTAATCCTCCGAAAGCCGGAGAAATTTGTCTAAATCTCCCAAAAGAACTGGAAGAAATAAGTTATAAATTCCTAATGGAGCGCTTATACGTTTTCTGTATCTTAAGAGATTAGTTTCGGAGAAGATGTATTAATAACCCTCCCGAATGGAAGCAGTAAATGAAATTGCCCTTATTGGCGAGACAGTTAAAAGTCGTCTTTAATCCGGTCGGTTTAATCCGGCCCCATAACCGCTGACAAGACTGGAAAGAAAGCAGCCACAAGCCGCGCAAAAACGTGACTGGATACGTCACGGTTGAAGAAACTCCCGAACAGGAAACTAATTAGAACTCCCGACACTTTGAAGTAATTGTTGGAGAAACGGTCTTGGCTTTTTTCTCACTTTTCCTTCGTTGCCAAACTGCCATCTGCTCGGGCTGAGCGTATAAACATGGCTTGAATATATTACAATGAAGAGAAAGTCTGATATGATAATCATTAACCTAGAGATTTTCAGTCTCTACTCTTATCAGGAAACAGGGAAATTTATATTTTGGCGAAATGAGACCTACGGGCATAGTGAGTCGATAAATTCGAAAAACCAATCCAGAAAAATAGCCGAGCTTTAAAAAGTTCTAATCGTGAAAATAAGTAAGGAACTCCTCTGTTATTTTGCCACGAGTTCGTTTTTAACCCTAAGCTTAGTATAAAAAAAATGTAAGTTTGCCGCAAGTTGTTCGCCTCTGAGATTGGTAAATCACATTTTTTAAAGAGAAATCGCCAAGAATTTCAGAAATCCGAACGCCGTTAATTCTCTTGGGGAGTTCCCAAAATTTGAGTTACCTACTCATCAAATCATAATCAAATATGAAACTTCAGAGACGTTCAGAGCCTAAAAGGGATATAACGTGGATATAACTCGTCTTGTAATTTTAAAGACATTTTTATTTTCATAAATATCTCAACGTCATGATACGCCACTAAAACTTGGAAGTCTGTTAAAGTATGTAAATACAATTAAAGTGATACAGTTTGTCGCTATTTCAAGTTTCTAAGCATTAAGTTTAAGTTCTTTGGTTTTTTTTTGTTACGCTACTATGGTCCTCAAGTTTAAGCTAAAAAAGTACTGAACTGAATGTGAACTGTGAATTTTATTAATTGGAGTAAAGAAGAGCACTATTTTTTTTTAAACTTAATTTGAACCAAAAAAAAAACCAAGCCCTTTAAAATAGCGGAAGCCCAATTTGATTTCTGTACAATCAGTCAACACCATAAAATTCAAATATTTTGAAAGTCAATAATTCAGATATTCAAATTATTTCTTGGGAAATTCTCAACTGTAGAGAAGTTATTAATCAATTCTAGGGAGTTATTAAAGCTCTCGAGGACTTGCCAAATAATACAAATAGTCCCTAAGATGCTTAACTCTAATGGAGAGATCCCAAATTCAGATAATGGTCGGATGAAATAAAATATAAATTTAAAAATCCATAAACCAATATCCAGTAGTCCAACCCTATTGATTTTTTGTTGGATTTCAAATACTATTAAGTAGGAGAAATTAAGATCAGGGGCGTACTGAGCCCACATTAATGTTTCCTACAAGAAAATCGTAAATATGTCTGCTAATAATTCATTTTTTCTTTTTTTCATTATTTCATCTCTTCTGGGAATTTGGAAAAACCACCCACAAACTTGTCCCTAATCCTGTCCTTAACAATAAATCAAACCCAAGATAACAAACCGGATAAATTCATATATAACATTCTACCCTACTAAAATATTCAGAACCGCTTTGCTCTTTAGAGCGATGAGGGATGGGAGATTTAGAATATTTAATAATTATGTTACAGTAATAGAAAGCTATATTTAAAATTTAGAACTGTTATGCGATCTGAAAATAGTATTTTAAAACTTTGTTAAATATATTACAAATCATGCATAAAGAAGCTTTAGAGGAATTGAAATTTTTCACATTTTTGTTCCTTGAATAGGACACATGAGACCCTAATCAAAGTATAATTTCAGTTGCTCTCAAAAAAATTGGTATTTCCATTGATTGAAAACCAGAGACAGAGACCTATAAAGCTGGTAATTAAAAATATTAGGAAATCATTTTAAAATTGCTGAAAACACGGATTTGCGGTTGTTTTTTTTTGTTTTAAATGGGACAAGCTGTAGCACGTTAACTCATCTTTCATCGATAATCACAGTTTCTAAATCAATCTTCTCAGATTACTGGTGAAAACAGACAAACTATACGTGATTAAAGTTCTCCGATTAGTTTTGAGTTAGAGGGCTTTAAGCTAACTTGCAGTAATGGTTTTCAGAGAAACAGGTGTTTGGTGTAATTACAGCAAAATTTAAATGTAATTATGAGATGGAGTTCGATTACTTTTACATGTAAATAAATAGGGTTTTAATGCAACAAAAATCGATTTCTTCAGCATCTAAAATGCAACATGTTTCTAGATTTTTCTGCAATAATAAACAAGTTCCTCGTATTTTCAAGCCTTCTAAACGAAAAGGGATTATTAAAAATCTCTTCTAAGCCCGCTTTTAACTAAAAAGCAATTTCTTCACTTCCTGCCTAATACACCACTTTTTCATAATTTTAATAAAAACCTGTTTTCATTACTCTACCCTTATCTTTTTCATTTATATGGAACATTTAAGCTAAACTGCGAGACTGTTAAGCTAGCAATTTGACTCCAGATTTTCCATGGTTTTCCATGATTTACCTGAAAAACAATTTCAGGAGTGGCTAATATAGAATCAATAAGATCATTCTAGTATAAAGCCTCGTAAATAACACCCCCCATTGTATCGTATCCTAAAAGGACACTTCTCCATTGAAAATATTGAAATATCGTAGCTTATCGTCCCTGAGTTGGGCGCAAACGGGAAAACTAATTTGTGTTTCATGTAAATTTCTCTAAGAGTAATGCAAATTCAATTCCCGATAACGACTACGTCCCTTTTTTCAGCTTGAGCCAAATCCTTTCATCCACATCACGTTTTCTTTTAAAGGAGACGAAAATTTAATAGGGTTTTTATCCCGGGTCGTCAGAAAGTTGTTTTGCATCTGGCTACTTTGAAAAAGCTCGTCGGTAAATTTACTGAGAACATCTGAATCTGAGAGTGTATGGAGCCGATGTAGCTTTAGCTTCCTCTTATCGTCCCTTTACAGATTGCCGACACATTTAACTTCAGGTGACTTATTTACATTCGTTCTTTTCGAACGGGAATTCAACGTAAATTCCTGATTGGTTTTGTCAGAAGAGGTAACTCACAATAATTTTAAACTAACTTTGCAATTTTATCCATATTTTCCATGAAGACTCTAATGCTAGAATTACTGCACTGGCGCGACCACACGACAACTTCACATCTTTTACTGATCTTTCTGGATCCTGAAACTCTTAGTTCAGGTACGCTTTCCAGATTATGAATGTAAGTATGCCCTGCCAGCGGCGACGCATAGGACAGACGTAATAAACCTTAACGTAGCAGCATGGAAAATTGTAGGAAATGGTGAGCTGATTTGTAAAGAAAGGACCTTCTTGTTTTCCCCGCTGGGGTTCTACTGTTAAACCACTACATTAACGTAGAATGCCCAACGTTAATAGAAAAGGGTCACATAACTAAATCAAAAAATTATGTAAAATAATTAAAGTAATAATCAACTAAAAACTGAAACTTATTAAACACGTTCGCAATATAAGAATAGAAATTACTAAACGGACAAAAGGATTTCAATCTCTACCCTATAGACAAAGAACTCAGTACAAAAGCTGCAACAAAAATATACGAGTCTATCTACAGACCATTGTTAGATAACGGACATATATTGAGGGCAAATGCAACGAAAAAACGAAACAATAAATACAAACAACACAACCAAATCCACTAAGACTCATTGTAAAGATCTATTCAGCCAATTACTATATAAACGCAGAAATATGATAGAAAGAATAACTAAAGAACTGAAAGACTGCAACAAGTTCAGTCAAGATGGAAAGACAATCGTCACAACTGAACCATTCTGAACCCTCTTTGCCTTACAAGACAAACAAGACAATCCCGCTTCCTTTTTCCGTCAACCACTCTAGTGGAGTATTTCCAAATGTAATTTTTTCTTTTCTTTGCATTTTATGAATATTTATTTATGAATTGATGTAAGTGTTTTTCTAATAAAGGCATAAAGACCAGACGGTCGATAGGCTTTTTCTCTGGGAATAAAGATTATATATACATACGTGTATACAGGGTTATTTACGTCATGCTACACGGAATATTACCGCTATAATATTTATAATAATATTTTCACCTTTTTTGCGTTGTATAGAACTCAAATAGAAGTACATTCTAAAATTATTTTCCTTTTATACGGGGGGTTGTAAATAAATGAAAAATATAAAAGTTATGCTTTTTATATGGAACACCCAATATGTTAGTCCGTTTTAGATTCCTTGACAAAAATAAATGTAAGTTTGAATTAGGTTTACCTACCCTAAAAGTTAAGGATTTTGAAATAATTGAGATTTTGTAAAAATGTAGTGCAAATTTTAAAAATCTGATGTAAAGAAATTTACACAAAACTTCAAGTATGAGGCATATTTCATTCTATAGTTATGAAAATTTAGATATCTTATACAGGATGTCCAAAAAATAAGTTGAAAAAATGTATTTACTTTGAAGAGTATTGACTTGCTTAATTTAAATGGAACTCCATACATTTGATAACATGGAGGAACAGATAAAAATGTTACCGATAGAAAAATCATACTTTTCTATACCTAAAGGTACAAGTTTTCTGCGGAAATTAAGGTTTAAAAAAAAGTAGAAAATCTTATTATTTTTTGTATTAGTTCTCATGGTTACATCTAAAATACCAATATAAAAAGTCACGTCTGTACATTCTTGTTTCGGATAATTTTTTATTAATGATATTTTCAATACAATTTGCGTAACTTACAAGACAAAGGATGGTATTTATGTTTTCGAAGTATTCTTGATACATTCGACTGATTCATGTTAGTATTTTGAGGAATCAATGTCTGGCTAACATGAGAATTTTCAATAACGACACCAAATTCATTTTTTTAATCAATTTTATCAATTGTAAAATTTTAGTTTTGTATAACGCAAAAAAAATCTAAATATTAAATATTTTAGCTGTAATATTCCGTTTAGCATGACGGACCTGTATACAAATACATACTGTGTGTCCTAGAAATATTAGTAAAAATGAGTTACCGTGCTAGCGAATAAAAGAATACAGCGATTCAACTCAATATACCTTATAAAAAAGTTGTTTGTTTTCAATCTACAGAATGCGTAAGTATTGAATTTAATTATGTAAATAGGGAGAAAATTTCACAGTTTTTAATTTATCGACTTGAAATTGCACCAAATGTTCCCACTGTGGATCAAGGAAAGGAAATTTTCATCAGCATACTAGACAGTCCAAAAACTAACCTCAGACATACATATCTCTGAAGCAATGAGGATCAGCAAATCATCAATCTTTAGATTTTGAACGAAAAAACGAGCTATTTCCATATCGACTTGAGCCTGTACAAAATATATTATTAAGAGATTTTCAATCTAGAACTGATTTCAGCAACAACGCAACATTTACCAGAAGAAGTTTATTTGATTAGAGGAACAACCACTTCAATAACACAAAAAATCCGCATTGAACGAGAGAACATAATTTTCAGCATGAATTTTCAAAACTAATTTGCGATGTGTTTAAGATGTGACAAAATTCCGGTTCAAGGCTTGGAAAATATTATATATTGGTGAAGATGGTCGAATTTCAATAATTTGTTTTAGTTCACTTTTTGTAATTTTTAAGATGTAGTTTAATACACGCTAAGCTAATCTTCAGTAATTCAAAGTAGTTAAAAAATGCTAAAAAAATAAATGCATATAACCGAAAGTCAAAATAAAAAATTCCCATAGGAGCTCATACAAAAGGCTTCTGACGAGTTATCCTTTACTTACCTCTATAGCACTAAAATTTGTTACAACACATTTTATTAAGAACAATAGTGAATTGGGCTGGTCCATAATTGGTACGTCAATGGTCTACACACGGGCCTACGCCGATGACCTGGCTGTTCTCTGCAGCGGCTCCAGGGCCGACTTGCGGGGCGCCATGGCGAGGGCTGTCCGAATAGTCGATAACTGGTCGGTCTGTGGGATTGAGAATAAATCCAGGGAAAACGCAGCTGATTGTTTTCAGCAATAAAAGAAAAAAGATGTCACGACGGGAGATCTCTTTCTAGCTTAAACTTGAATGCCACCAGACGGTGAAGTATCTGAGCGTCCTCCAAATTATCCTGATGGCGCCCACACTTCTCTGACAAACTCAAGAAATCCACGTATACACTGTGGGCGTGCAAAGAGGTTTTCAGCTACACAAGGCATCTCAGCCCGCGGGTTCTGTCCTGGCTTTACCATAAAGGGGCCGGATTATGTACGAACATGGGAGAGCGGAAATGAAAATTTTGCCAAATCAAATTGGTGAATTAAAGTTTTTCATCAATCAGCGTCGACAAAAAGGTCGTTCTCACTCTCACCTCCTTCTACAGAATCAGGCTTCAGTCATGAGGTCCGTTCAGACCATTGCGTAGGGGCCACGTGTAGAGAAGTCAATGTACGCGAACAGCTGATTAAGGTTCAGAGATTCACGTGCTAGGGACTCCTAACACAGGGGGTGCCTTGCAGGCGTCGGGACTTCTGAACACGCGCTGAAGAAAATCCAGCTTTCATACGTGCCAGAATACTATATTTAGGACATCCATTCCTATTATCCAACGAGATCAAGAAACTGCGACATTATAGATTCCTCGGCTCCAGTCAGACTTGGACTCAGGAGAGACATTACAGGCCCAACAGTGTGGCCCAACACGTCTGTAAAAGCCCTTTCGTGCTTCCCGCGTTTCTGTCATTGATTTATTCATTAAAGCCTAAATTGACAATAGAAAATTCTGAGTAAATTATCACAACACATTTAAAACTTTATTACCTGTTTGTCGTAAAACATAATTTCTGCTCTGAAAAGCGAAATACCGGGGCCTCGCCGTTTCCGGCGACACTAAAATAAATTTGCAAGTTATTCAAATTCAGCAAACTTTTGTTTTAGTGTCGCAAGTGTTCGGTAATTTCTCTAGGCCGCAAAACGGGAACTTTTGTCCGGACGAAATGCATAATGAAAAGTGGGAAAAGTTTTTTCGGATTTGTTCTATAAAGTTCGTCTTCCTCTGTGGACGTACAGGATTAAAGCTTCGCTAATGATTCCGTTCGTTTGTAAGCCTTAGAATTTGATTTATCTCGCTCATTTCCATGGACTAAGCGAACTGGGTTGCTTTATTTTGTTTGAGTTTAATTTATTGGAACGTCCGGTTTTAAGGAAAAACTGATAGCGAGGCTGACGATCGAGATATTACTTGATCAGGAGCTAATTATCAGTGGTCTGTTACCACTAATAGTTATAAGGAAAAGGACAGTATTGATTACTAAAAAATCGTTAAAGCAGCTTGAAACTACCTACTTAAAAACTAAGAACTATTTCTTTTACGGAAAATCTGGATGGAAATCCACGCCTTAAATTACTTTGATTCCTGAGTTTCGATAACTTGAAACTCATATGGTTCAATGTATGGGTATTTGATTGATATTTGTCTGATATGCAACGAAAACATGAGACTGTACCTAGGGAACTTGAAGCTTCCTTGAAGCTGAAAAGAAATTATTTACGAAAGATTCTTATCCTATGCAAGTCAACAAAAAGAACCTGAACCATTTGATCGTTATTCCAATGAACTGATAAAATGAAGTAAAAGCTGTGACTTTAGATCAACGGTGGACTCAATCAAAGAAATACTCCAATAGAATGTTTGAAGGGAAAAGGAAGCCGGATTGTGTTATTTGTCTTGTAAGCCAAAGTGGGTCCAGTTGTGACAATTGTCTTTCCTTTTTGCCTGTATTTGTTGTAATCTTTCAGTTAGACTTTTCGTGTGTACGCGTTCGCACAGTAATTGGTTAGATGGATGTGTAGCGAGTTGTCGAGGTGCTTTATCTTTGTAATCAGTCTTAGTGCAATCTGTTCTGTTGTTTGTATGTACATATGTATCTTTTAGTTTTTATTTATTAAATTTGCCCTACGTATGTATCCGCAGTCTAACAATTGCTTGCTGATGAATTTTTGTATATTTTTGTTGTAGTTTTTGTACCGATCCTTTTATATGTATGTCAGCCAAAACGCTTCGTTCGTTTAATAATTTTTATTTCCATATTTCATCCATACTTAGTGAATTTTGCTTTTTTTGTTGATTTTTACTATACTTTCACTTATATTACATCATTTTTTAGTTTAGTCGTGTGATTGCATACAATTCATGTTAGGTATTCTGCGTTCTTTTTTTATGATTTTGACAGTAGAACTTGGTTTTTAGTGGCAATTGGTGTTACTCTCCATTTGTAGAACCACGTCGTTGTATTGTCCTTTAGTGCCTAAAGTCTTTCTACCGCTTTCTCGTTCTTTTTATCTTGTGGAATAACTGCAATATCGTCAGCATGTTGTAGTATGTATGTTGTTTTGTTTATATCTTTCTATGCTGTAGACTGTGTAGAATATACATATAAATGTAGTGTAGTATACGTATATCATAGTAGTACATGTACATTATAAATTAAAACTGAAAGCAGAGGTCTCTAAGGAAGTTTCTACTTCTCTCTCGTACCTCTAGTTGGCCGTTTTCAAGTACATATTTGATAATATGAAGTATGTGTTTTGGCGGTTGAAATTTGAATAATTTGCATAGTAGACCACTGTGCCAGACTCTCTCAAACGCCTTATTAATGTCCATAAATAGACTCTCTGATCTTCTACCATTTGGATGTATTGTTTGTATGTTGCTCGTCAAAAGAAAGAGTGAATGAATAGTCGAGTGTTTCGGTTTAAAGCCAAAATATTTTTTCGTACTGTAACAGGGAAACGAAAACAGCGGTTGAGAGGAGAATTCAGGAAGGGGTACTTCGCTTTGCCTAGCCTTCTTTTTGGTTCCTCTGGCCTTATGAATAGTATAGTCACGTTTGCAAATCTACCGCCAGTCTCTATAGGTCGGTGTCTGCCCCAATTTGGTTTTGGGTTCTACAAACAGAGAGCAATCAGTATTATTACGTTCCATGTCATTGTAATTCAAATCCATTCCTGTTGTTCCTAGTCGTTAAAGGTTGTTAATGATAAGTATCATGCCGTAGACATTGATGACTGTCGACGCGATAATTTGGCTCAAAGTCCGGTCCTCTATTTCATCTAAAAGTGTATCTTTACTATCAAACCCACTTAACATAGGTGAAAAAAAAGTCAATTCAGTCTAAATTGGCGCGGTTGCCATGAAACGTTAACAAAAAAGAGCTGGATCTCATATTGGTTCCATCGCCGTCGATTTCAGTTTTCTGTCCTATTTAGGGCTTGGAACGACAGCAGTTAGGTCGGAACAGGGCTGGGACTCCCAGGGGCGTTTGCTAATGACAAGGGACGACTTTCCGTTGTAAAAACTAACTCGATGTAATTCTCAGCGTGCGTGTCGGCAATCAGATCGGCAGTTCAGTTAATTAAATCTAGGAGATAGATATAGGAATGTTATTGGATCTAGGTAATATTACTTCGTAGGTAAGAATATGCGTTTGCTCGCAATGGAGCTGATTGGATATGGGAATGAAGAATTTTGACGTAGCTACCACCTTTTGAATATTTGAAGTTTGATGAAAACAAATTCTACATTATAGAATATCCAATTGGCCCTAACAGAAGCCCGAACATTGAACTCCCCAACGTAATCAGCATAACACCCTCATCGCGAAAGCAAAACGCCATGTTTTCCAAAAACTGGCCGTTATCCAATATGTCTTTATTAGCTCCATTTGTTCCGTATATTAATGCCACAGGTAAATAATTGAATATCCAGTTACACATCCCCGGCATATTGGATTCATTACGTTTCGTGTCTGTTTTGTTTTTGTCTGATGGTTTGCAGGCGCAATGACGTATTTCATGCGATTATCGCACGTGCATATTTTCATTACTACAAAGCTGTATTGATCAAATTTCCAGGGCGAATATGCTCGAAGAAGGGCGCGAAAAGAAAATAATTGGGCCATTCGGTTTAAATAGCCCAGGCGAATTTTAAAAGGGAGAAGGTAGTAGAATAAAGTGGCTATATTGTAGAAGACAGACGTGCTTTCATCCCCCTTGAAGTCCAAACAACCCCGATTCTCTTCCACAGAAAAAAGCTTATTGAAAGGGGGGTGGAATATCCACAGTTGCGAAGGTTTTTTAACGAGTTCTCTGCGTGAGACTTGTATATCTAAAAAGTTTCTTGCGATGTGCTTTTAGGTTCGAATTGTTTTATTTTATATAACTAAATGGAAATAATGTCTTTGGAAACGAAAAATGGATGTTAAAAAAGGTTTCATACTGTTGACTATTTAATTTAACAGTGCCTTTTTTACAAATAAGTTTAGTGGGTTTCAAAGCATCACAAATTAATATAATTTTATTCAGTTATTTTTAAACATTTTTTTTTACAAAATACTCTGATTCATTACCACAATTGAAAATTTAAAGCTGGAATTTCCATTGAACTTTTCTATAAAAAATGCAATTTATTCTTCTGAGTCAAGTAGTGAAAATTTTATCTAGCAGGCAGCTTTATCCAGTACTATTTTTAATTAATTCTCAGTCTAAATTTTTGAAGAGAAATTGCTTTATTTGTGGATTTCAACATTTTAGATTTAAACGCGATTTTCTTCAAAATAAAAGTCAAAGAATTTTCTTTCCTAACAAATTAATGAAATTCATGCGTAATAATGTACTAAAACTAATGCAACTCTCCAATTATTTTTATTGAATTTTCACTCTGAATTTTTCCAAAAATTTCTTGATTAAGAGTTTCAAGTTATCAGAATTCAAAATGTTTAGCAGTTTTACACAAGCGTCTGTCATGGAATTTTTCTATAATAAAAACTTATGTAACTTTATCCAATACTACTTTTATCATTAAATTTTCAAAACTAAATTTTCCCAAATGTTTCAGTGATTCATCGATTTCAAATTTTTCATCGGAATTTTATTCAGAATATACACTGAATTTTCTTTCAAAACTTTAAGGAACTTTGACTATTAAGACGATGGTTTGATACGCAACGGTTTGCTAAGAGATTTACGACAAGTTTCCAAGTTTTCTGGCTTAAATGGTTAATAGGCGATAAATTCATAAAAACTAAACTAATTGAAATCGCACAGTTGACTGAGTGTAACTAGAGGTATAATTGTACCAAATTTGACAGAATTATCCTAAATAGGTTACACGCTGTAAAGGCACAAACTTTCGTTCATTAGACATTATGATCATGATGATGATTGCTCCCAAGTTAGCCTGATACGCCACTGTTTACTACGAAATTTAACTGCAAACGATTCATTTAACCTCATAGTTCATTTAATATACATAGCTAGAAGTATATCTATATCAAATTTCAAGGAGATATCTTAAATAGATTGTGGGCAGTAAATTCAGAAACATTCAATTTCGCCTTAAGGCATTTTAATTAAGATAGAGGTAGTTATCATGTCGACGTAATACATCACTGTTTGCTAAGATATTTAATTGAAAATTCCTAGTGGTATAATCGTATCAAATCTGATGAGAATATCTTGACTCGTTTACGAGTAACAAATTCACAAAATTATTTTTTTCATCTAAGGTCATTTAATTAATATAATTATAGTTTTTAGTCTGATCTGCGACTATTTGCTAAAACATTTAACTCAAATTTGCAAAATTTATCATAATGGTACCAAATTTCATGTAAATATCTTGACTGGTTCACGAGTAGAAAAATAAAAAAATTTAATTTTTTTTTTTTAAGTTTCGTAAAGCTATCATTGAAACTTATATTCTAAAAAAATAAGTAATGTCCGTGACATGTCACATTGCATCTCACTTTATGTTGCTTTGATTAAATAGATTAACAGAGATAAAGACCTGTCACATTATGGTCAGTAGCAATTTCATATATTAAATGTACAACGGTTTTTTTCTTCAATTTTGTCTTGTAATATGAAACAAAGTTTTTCCTCTCGTTCTGGGGTGCGCCATGCAAGTTTTTACTTGCCTTAAGGGCAGTTTTTTCTAGTTTTGTAAGGTTTTGTTCCTGATGTAGATCTCTAGATTTGGAAGATTAATCCTTGAATTTTAAAAATACCCCTGAAATTGAAAATTCCGTAACTAAAAGGACATTAAACATTTAATTTTTAATGAAAAAATTCCAAAATTCATAATTTCCCTGAAAGTTTTCAAAGTATGTGTGTGCGTGTGGGAGAGGGGAATACCTGGTTTTGCCACCTTTCAAACTTTAAGGGCCATTATCTCGGAAAGACGTGGCACAATTGCCTTGAAAATATAGCTCAAATTAATCATCTCAATATAAACGTGCACACACCGAACTGTAATATCACTTTTAGTTTTTGAGATATGGGGTCAGTTGGATATCTCTGTTTATCATTAAAAGTGCTCTATAGCTCCATAGAGATCTGAACATTTTGCCGAACAACGATGAATACAATAAGCCGATCGTCAAACAGGTTTCCCCTGTAGTTTCCTTTTCATGTTCGAAATACCGATTGTTTGATTTGGTTCGTAGGAAAGATCTATATTTTTCAGGTTTGCTCGCATCAATTTCCTTTTGTTTCTGACGTTCTTCACTCCCTACAGTCAATGTTCCCTTGTTGGCGATTTCGCTGCGGAACCTTTTTGTATTCACCATGTGCCTGAACATCTCTTGTCGGCGTTGTTTGAGAAGTTTTATCATGGTTTAACATTCGGAAAAAACGACACCGCAAACCATTTACCGGACACAGATGATCTGTCAGTCTGTTTGAAAACGCGTTTTTGGCCTCATCCAAATTCATGTTCCATTTGCCGTGTGGTTCGTTGCGTTGATCATTACTCGACGACATGTTCAAGTCTCTACAGAGTTATAAATGAAAGTGCCTCAAACTGCATTTCCAGTGCTTCAGAACTTTCATTGAGGTTCCATTTAGGATCTCTATATTTCTTATCAGTCGATGTGGATGAAAAACAGCATCATAAAATTGTTGTAGTTCGATATTGTTGAGTTATATTCCATTCCATTTGCTTAAAGCTCCATTAACTCACAAACTAGTACCGAACTCACTTAACCTCTCTCAACCACCTAAAATATACACCTGTCTCATTGCGAAGTAATAAAATAAATTTGAAACTCGTTTAAATCGCAGGAACTTTCCCTTTGAAGCCGCCATTGTTCCGTAATTGTGCCGGGTCTCAGACTGGTAAACTTTCGAGTGAAATGGAAATATGCGACCATTCGGGTTTATAGTTTTATTTTAATACTTTTCCTGTGAATAACAACTTCAAACGGGAAATTAATGGTACAGGCGCATGGAAAAATTACAAACTGAAGCTAAATGGATTTTTAATTGGGATGAGATTATGTTTGATACGCGTTTAAATGGTATTTAGGGGGTCTAGTTTGTGGATTTATCGATTGTACGTGTTATGGAAAGTTGGGCGGCAAATTGCTCGCCAACTCAATCTGTGCGATACAATCGGTTTAATTCAAGTGTTATCGTGATTGAAATTATCATTTTAACTATTGTGAGCGACCTCACAATAAGGAATTATCACTATCGCCCCATTTAATATTTGATTTTACCAATTTGCCCATAAAAGTTGTATATTTTTAAGTTTTGTCAACTCTTTAATTACCAAAAATAAGTGTTTCTCCTAAGTTACTGGAACTTTCAAAAAGGGGCATTATACAATTTGGCAC
Organism: Euwallacea similis; assembly: GCF_039881205.1. Classification (NCBI taxonomy): domain Eukaryota; kingdom Metazoa; phylum Arthropoda; class Insecta; order Coleoptera; family Curculionidae; genus Euwallacea; species Euwallacea similis. Next base: position 3,019,996 of record NC_089625.1, read on the forward strand.
ACAGACTTGATGAAGTTTCGCAAAGTTCCTCATAGTTGGCTTAAAGGGAAACTTCCATGAAAGAGACTGGAGTTTGAGGTGTACGTATATGTGTGCAACCATTTTAACATCGCAGAGACGATGTGGAGAGGTTTTTATTCGTTTAAGTTCAAACAGGTTACAACAGGTTTAAAGTTTATATCCAGGGACGTATATAGAGAAATAATAAAAACTTTACCCTCGAACGGGCTCTTTATCAAAAGGAATGCTGATCTAAAGAAAACTTATCTTATTCCCTTTGTTTTACTGCTTTGGCCTGCAATAAGGCGATTCTTTGATTAAAAGGCAATAGAAGGAGACTTTAGACAAAAGAAACTTTATTATTTTCATGCCCGGAAACTAACTCCCTCGGTGTGGTTTAAAGCTAAACAAATAATCGTGTTCCATTAAAACTACATAAATCGAATCATAAACCGCAAGATCCAATTACTACACATTTTGTAAATTAAAGCTAAGTTCGGGAAATTAAACTTTTTGGTATCCAAGTTGCGCAACTTTGTTTTTATTAATATTAAGTTCGGAAGTTTTCATAATGGGGACCGCAGGTTATTTGGCGGTGAGCGAGGTATTGATCTTTAGAGAATTTGATTTAAAATTCAAATTTTAAACACTATTATGTGATCAATTGTAGGTATCTGTAGGAGCATAATTAATGATAACAGTATTAGTTTCATGGAATGGAAATAATGGAAAATGTATTATGAGTTTTGAAAGTGGTAAAAAGTAAAGTTTCTACTGAAGATTCTCAACTTAGTTCTTCAAAATATTTCAATATTTTTCCATATCAATCGGATTTTCCCACTGAATTTCACGAAAACAACAAAAGTTTTCTAAAGATGTCCTGATGGATGTTTCTGCAAGACAAATTGAAATTTTTGATTTAGACTAGAAGTTAAGATTTCAGAGATGCTAACAATGTTTCTTAATATTGCAGGCTTTCTTAAATTTTTGCATAATATTCTTAAGATAGTGCGGATTGATCATTATTAATAATTCTGAATATTTCAATATCTCTTCGTATCAACGGGCCATTCAAACTTGTTTAACTAAAGTAACCTGAACATGAAAAAAGTAAAGAAATAGAACGAAAGAATCATAATAAAACTAAAGCAAACTATACTGAACTGAAAGAACCTGCATTGAATATTTGGGACTGGAGGGCATTATTTGTTAGAATAGGACGAAACTGGATCGAAAAACTTTTCAAAATGTGTGTCAACTGCCTTTAAAATAAGAACGGACCTGCGATGAAAAGTTTGAAAAAAGAGGATATTTGTTCAATATCAAAACAAGGCGAAACTGAATAGAAAGCAATTCTAAATATGTGCTAAACCGAATGTAAAATAGCAGGAAAACAGCTGAAATATCCAAAAAATGAAAAGATGTACATAGAACTATCATACTTACATAATCCAACAAACTCCTCTCCAAATACCTTCAATATACCGGATTCGATTCACCTCCAAACACTTAAGCTCAACATTTCCTGCAATTAAAACCTAACCCCAAAGCAAATTCCTATGGGAAATCTTGGGAAATCCAACAAGCACCTTAAAGTGCTTAGTTATGTTAGAAAAATCCCTTTGTAGACGAATTTGCCGGGATGAGAGAGCGAATTTGGCCGAGATATCTTTCAATTGTTTGGCCAAAACAGAGCTTGTCATCAAAAGTAGAAAAAGGTGTAACGTAGAAGCCATTTTTAAGTAACATAGCATGCAGCTTTCCCATTTTTGTCTGTTAAATAATACCCCTTACTTAAGTCGGTCTAACACAGTACGAGTACGGTAAACATTTAATAAATCTCGGGATTAGTATGCAAATTTAGCTTCATTTAAAATGTAATTATTAATACGCTTTTAATATTAAGTAGCTCAGGGGGATACGGACGCGTTGGGGTTAATGTGTAATATGGCCGCGGTGAACTTTGCTTAACGTGTCTCTGGATAATTGAGGCTGAAATTAAAATTCCAAAGAATGTTGAGTGCGTAATAATATTGTCTTAAAAAATTTCACGTGTGTTCGGTTGCACAATACAAAACGAAAGCCAAAATATAATACCCGCAAAACAATATGGTAGCAGTAATCAATCATTTTCTTTGTTCCAGGCTCCCAGTCCTATCAAACGTTATTTATATATCCAAACAAACGCCCTTACGAAAAAACGTGCTCCATAATAGCGTGTAATTAAATTACCCGCCGTAATTTTTTGCCTCTAATTGCTGGAAAGATACGTTTTCGGATCCTGTCAGTCTGCTCTTTTTTGATTGATCATTCACAAAATTCGAACGGAGGGTTGCAGCTCAAGGCGACTTAATCCACACCTCGTTTAAAATGACCCCTGCTGCGACACCTGCAGTCCCTAAAATTATTTAGGGCTCTGTTTTGTGCTGATGTATGTAGTAATAACCGAAACGTCACGTATTTCTCGAGGAACTGCAGCTTTTGATCCGAACTGATATGAGTGTGGCACAATATCTTGTATTGCCATCGCTATAATGGCCTTATTTCACTTTTACCCCCCATGATGTTTGTTATCGGAGGGTTATTGCTATTCTTGACGCGCGATCTCCTCGACGTATTAGTCGGGTCTTTTATGTTGTATCAAATGGGGAGCGGAGGGTTCTCAGCTAGACTCACTAGGAGTTTTCTTCGTTAAAGCTAGGGCTGGGCTGGGATACAGAAATTTGTCGAATCGATCTTCGCGGCAGTATCAGTTGATTATTAAAATTTCCCCAAAATTTATTTTCAGTCAAATTTTGGATCGTTAATCTCTGTTCTCATTATTTTTTCTAGGTTTTAAAGACGGTAACTAATGTGTCCTGGAAATCTTAACAATGGTTTTCGTCCGAAGTCTCAATAAAGGGTGAATTGTATTCTCTGTTAGTCTTAACTGAAAATAGTGTGTTATAGTACCGCTCCAGCAACCTCTTCTGCTGTGTGAGGCGTTATTCCCAATGGAATAAAAGGAAAAACACTGTGTAGAGAAACAATTTAGCAATGTATAGTTCAGTATCTATTTCTTTTCGTGTCCGAAATAATTGAGATTTTATATAGGGACCAGACTGCGATGGGCTAAAAAGCGAGTTTCTTTTATTATAGAAATCTTAAATCTATCTCTTTTCATTTTCGAAATATTTACGCTATTGTTATGATGATTTAATGAGTTAAGTAAATTTCAGTTTTTTTTCATATTTACGAATAAGTTATCGTTTTAGAATTATTCTAAAATATTGATTTGATTGATTATGAAAACACAAGATTCTGAGCTCAATTTGAGGATTGGGGGGGATTTTTCAAAGTAGTGAATTAATCTTTTGTTATTTTATTTCTTATTTTTGTATTTAATAACTGCTTATGTAGGTGTAAAATTTTTACCAGTGTGTTCAAATTGTGTAACTTGAGAAGCCTATAAGAAATTATGATAAATATTTTACCCTAGAAAAAGATTCAATACCTTTAACAACAATTTGCAAAATTAATGTGCAGGTTCGAAAAAATCATCTGTACAAAACATTTCAAATATATAACCTAAAAATTGGACTAATTTGGAAATGAAAACTGTAAAAAATCCAAACCTTTAACAGTTGGTATATCTGAAAAAATGTTATTCACGTGATTGAGCGCATTTAGCAGGCAGAACAGTTGCTGCACTTTGTCATAACGATTGCATTTTCCTGTAGCGCTGACCTGTAACTGAGAACAGACTGCTTATAAAAGCCTTAGTTTTAAATATACGGATAAACATTTTGAAGTATTTAATGGCTTAGGATATTCACCATAGCTGAATGACTTTGAACAGGTACATTATAATCATCCAAAAAGGATGTAAATTCAAATGTAAAAGAAGGAAAAAACAGTCGATATTTCCATCTATTTAGATTTCATAATTATACATTTTCCTAATAACTTAATATTATGTATTTTGCGTCATTAATTAACGCAAATATATGCACTTATTAATCCACGTTAATTAAATGGAGTCTCGGCAATAAAATTCGTTAAAACAATCTTTCATAATGAAATATTTCAATTGAGCGCCATCAACGCAATAGCGTGAACACTTTAAATTAAAACTAAATTCCGTAGCATGTCAGGTCTACCAAATATAAATCAAAAACGTTTCCACACGCAGCAGTAATTTACTACATATGCATCAAATGAAGTGTTGTTTTTAAAAATGAGCCTGTCAATACAATTTCAACATTTCCGTTTATCCGACGAATAAAATATTTCCAGTTTCGGTTAAAAAAACAAATAGCTGGCAGTTTTATCGTCCACAACTGGTTTTATTAGGGGGATTTATTTACAAATGCATATAAACGACCAATGTCAGCTAATAACTATTGAAATTAGGGTTTAAAGTAGCTTTTTCCTCGTTATGGTTTTAATCCCGTTACCATTTCAAATCCAAACATTGTAGGCTAATAGCACCCCCACAAGGAAAACGTCTTATCTCGAAAGTGCTTTGCAGAAGGACCATTATTGTGCAAGAAGTATCGTTCTTGCTTCGTCCCTAATAATTAGAGGGAAAATATATAATCTCCCCGCTGCAAATAGAATTTTGAACTGTTCCGGGTCGGGACCAGGTCGGATTCTAAATTAACCCTCCTCAAGTAAGGAGAATCCCACAATGCGACTAATTCCGAATTAATGGACGTTGTGTTTGTCGTTGCATCTTGAGGGGAGGATTTTTGCTTTCCGGGAAATTTGTTTAAGATTTACGGGCAACGTAAACTTAATTAATGTTAAAATTAATTATTGAAAACGTTGCCTGGACTTGGGATCTATTGAGCCGAGGCAAAGGGGGGAAAACTAATCAGAAATTTCGATGGCTTGATAATTAAATTAGTGATTAATTAACGGGGAAGCATTAGCAGAACAAACGTAATAATTAATGGAAATATTGTTTTTAAGTTTGGAATTCGAGAAACATTAAAATTTCGTGTTTATCGATGAATTTTTTTAGAATAATTATAATTTTAATAATATCTAATGTACATTGTTGTTGACTTGATAATGGTTAATATGGTCATTGCTGTTATTTGATTATTACGATCGATGATACTGCCGATTATCATAATATGTTTTATTCCAAAAACGACTTTTCATAACTATATAATATACATAATATGTATAATTTTTCTTTCTCTGCTAAAAATATCAATACAGCTGCAATTCGTTAAAAATTAATAGCTAGCAGGAACAAAAAAATTCTTTGTACGTTTTATTGTTCATGTTTGTTTTGGGATCAACTATAATTTGTGGGTATAGGCAGTTATCCATGGAAGTATTTAATCACGCATAAAAACGTTGAAAAACTGACACCGACAAAACTCTGCCTAGCAAGTCGTCCTCTATCAAATGCTGTGTGGAAGAATTGAAACTCTAAGTCAACAAGTGATATCAGCAAAATCTTCACGTTAAACAAAACGATTTTCAACTACAACTGGCAAGGGGAATCCTCCGATTTTTTTTTGTAATTTTAGAATAAAAAGTACGATGACTAACGCTGTAATTTTAAAATAGATTCAGCAGCGCCTTGATTTTTCAGAATTTAGAATAGATTAACTTAAAATAGAATTAACTAAAAAAAATCCTTCCTGCTCTTTGCACGCCTCATTTACCTCGTCAGCAGACTGGCCTTACGGGTTTTGCAGCTTAAAATTACTTTATGAATGCTGAAATTTGGAATTATTAAATTGACTGAAAACCATCTTCATTAAAATAAAAAACTCCACCGCAGTTAATTCAAAATAAAACGGAATGTATTTCCACAGGTTGAAACATTTTAATAATGTTTCTTATCCTTTGCAAGAAACTCAATATGCCACCATTAGCCCTAATATTCAACACCACCCTTGGATGAAACTATCGAATTCAGCACTCCAACGAGCCGAAACAAACAGTTCCCGTTAATGGCACCCTAAATTCGCTACTTCTCCCCCATTAATTAACTTGCTAACACCAGAATTTGTTCTCATTATCGGATTTTGCAACGAACGTTCTCGCTCTTTTTATTTCCCATTGCGAATGTACATTACCTAGATGTCGCTGTTGTTTTTTTGCACCGCCGCCCCGTTCCGCCGCAGTTTCATTTGCTTGGGCTTCGCGAAAAATTATGGCTACTCTGGGATTTTTTTTGTGGCAGGAATTTATGACATGTTTGGCTGAGATTGTCTCGGAAACGTATCACGTAGAGGCTGTCATTAATGAGGAAATATGAACAAAAGGGGGAACGATACAAAGGCGGTAAAACGGCCAGAGGGCAGATTTATCTCTCCTTCTTCTTAACCTTGTTAAAAGAAACATAAAGGATGTTGTAAGACGGACTACTCGCACTTACTCCACCCTCCGAAATCCTGAATAATATTTTATAGCTGCGCCCTTGTAAAGGGGCACTAAATTTCGCTTCTCATCTTCTCTTAATTGAATTCATTCCTTCTCAAAATTATCACCAAATTTGCATTGCAAGAGAAAACATTTACTATCATAAATGAAGAGATTTAAGTGCATTATCGTTATAAAAACGAATCAAGTTTTTTCTTCTGTTTACACTTGAATTTACAGCCTTTTCAAAAGATTAATGCCTCTGTTATTGACTCGCATTAGTCCACCTGAGGAAATTGCTTTTCCCACTTTTATACGTTACACGTCGACATTGAAGCGTCATGATGCAGTTTGGAACAAAAAAACAATGAACTTGTGGTGGAGAAAATTGCAAGAAATATTAATTGTCCTCTAGGGATTTCCAATATCTTTAAGTACAATATCGAGGCTCAGTAAACCCAATTTTAGGGCCTAAGGACGGCTATAAAGCCCTTTGGTTAGTGTATTCGGTTATCCGTTGGTTTACGACCCACCCTGAATTCACGAATAGGATGCCTCATTTTGTAAGAAGTCTAAAGCAAATAAAGCAGGCAAAGAAAGAAACACACATGGTACTGCGAATATGACTTTTTTTCTTCAAATAAAGTTTGAAAGAATTTAAGAACGACTACAAACATATATTACAAAAAAAATGTATAACCGTGGAACGGCAGAAACTTCATATTGAGATACAGGATGTTTTCTTAAATTATTGATGTGTTGACGTGTGTAATTGATACTCCAACAATATTTTTGTAAGTTAAACAGTAAATTGCCTAGCGTATTCTCCCGTTAAAGATTTATTGCCCAAAATTACACTTCTAATTTTTTGCAGGATCTGCCCCATCACTCTGTCCAAATCTCATAACGCCGCAGGCCAGAACAAAACCGCGTTAATCTCGACGCCAGTCAAAGTCCGTTCCGTGCCAAAATTAATTCATCAACATTATTAATGGTCGAAAATGCGTAAGTTTCAAAGATATTAATGCTCAACATTCACTAGAGTGTAGGAATAGATCTGCATTCGACTCAAAGCTCATCTGGACGATTAATTTGAAGTATTTTTCAGACATACGCCACGGATTCCCGAGATATCGACGCTGAAAGATTCGAAAGGCACAAAGAATATGGATATTTTCTTGATGCTCATTTTTGAGGAACCTGGATGCCTCAATTGGAGCACATATATCAGTAATATAAAGTTTAACAAAATGATTAATTTGAAGTATTTCTTTAAAGCACTTGCTTTCTGAATAACTGAGATATTTTAGTTTAGGTCCTGAAACTTTAGAAATACAGTTTGAGCTTTTTCATTTTGAGTACCTTTAGTATTATAAAACTAGGTGCTAAAATTATTCGGTACCTCAGAAATTAAAACAGACAGTAAAACTTGACAATACAACCTATTTTCGCAGACTTATAGAGCTCATTGGGACGACTACTTAGTACTATTTTTTAATACAAAATTGTTCTACAAGTGTCCGAGATATCGGCGTTCAAAATTTGTAAAGTAGTCAAAAGTACAGGATGTTTTTCATTAGCAATCAGTGTTTTTTTTTACTTTATGCTGAAATGTTATAAAAAACAAAACAAGCGTATTGTAACATTTCTCTGAGCTATTTCAATGTCTATACCACAAGAACAACTACTCAAAATCGTCAATGATTTTTTGGAAATAAAAAGTTCTAAGTGTCTCTTATTATGAGAGAAAAACTCATTATTTTCTGTAAAAAAAAACTAAATGCTTTATATGTAAAATAAAACACAGATCTTTCCTATGTAGATATTTAGGTAAACTCTTATAGATTCCAATAATATTGACACATAATATATATTTTCAATTTAATTACATGAAAATATATTAAAATTTCAAATAAAAAATGATATTAGGAACTATTCCGAATCCTTTGTTTATCCAGGCTCTCAATTATTAGAATTCTTAATAGGAAGTTAAGCGCAATTTGTAATGGTGGTAAAGAAATAGCTATTCACACCACTCCAAAAAATTATTTATAATTAATCATTCCACAATATTAGTTTATTTCTGAACTGAAATTTTCGAATACATTAAATAAGAATTAGAAATTAACTGGTTCTGACAAAGCTCTTAAAACATGTTTACCATTTTACGAACGAATAGAAATGAGAAAAGTTCACTAGTAATTAGTCCCATTAAATCCCTTAAGAATATGTCGAAAAAAATAACATTTACTTTAAAAATATTATCTACAAAATCGAAGAACTTTTTATTGATAGAAACAAGTTTCTCTATTTAGAATAAAGTGAATGTGCATTGGAATTATTCATCAATGACCATTCCTAACAACCTTAATGACCGACGCGGGTAAATTCCTCGATGGTCGAGCACGTTTCCCGCAATTTTAAATTAAATATGAATTGCGAAAGTTCGAGAAGTTTTATTCGCAAAATTCGATCGAGAGTTTTCTCGAAACTCGCGTCCAATAAAGCGAGCCGTCAAGTCGTTGCGGTAAAACACAAACGCAATTACGTTCGTTTAGTTTTGCCATGTCGGTCGGTTTCCGAACGAATTCCACTGTCAGACACGCCATTTTAGAAAATTCGATCTCCGTTTTCCAGACCACATTGCATGCATTTTAATTGTTTATTTAATATTAGGTACTGTACTGTAACTGTGTTGTGCTCTAAGATAGCTCTGCAGAGTTTATCATAGTATTTATTGACAGTAAGTTCAATGAGAGATTAGTAAAGTACCTAAACAGAATCAACGAGTATTAATCAAAACTATAAAGCTTTCCCATTAATGCATCAAGAGTCTGCAAATCGAAAAATCTCATAAATTTAAAAAATTTAACTTATTTTAAATTCAACGAATTTCTGCGAGTTCGTTCGTACATGAAGATATTTTAAAAATTCCAGGATTATTTTAGAAGTCATGAATTGTATGGAAATTTCAATCTTCTTCCATCAATTCATCAACAATTTTACAAATCAGAAAATATTTTCAAAATTTCCGAAAATTAAAGTTGTTTTAAATTCAAAAACTTGGAATCGTGGCATCTATAGAAACTTCAAAGCTTTTTCATCAATTCATCAACAGTACTTCAAATCAAAAGTAACCCCAGTTCAATTGATCAGCTAATAATTAATAAATGAGACAGGGAAGTTGTGTCATAGAGGCGTCATGTAAGTCTGTTCGAAGGATCTCTCCTTGAAAAACCTAAATGTGTTCTTCAATAAATGTTTCCCTTTTATTAAATTTTAATTGCCAATTAAAAACTAACAATAAGATTGCAAAAGTTTAGGAATGTCGATTGCTCCTTTTTCAGTTCGATTGTTTACTTTAAAAGATTATAATAAGAATTCTCTAAAACTAAAATATATTAAACAGATAATGGATCGGAGTATTCAAATAAATATTTTACAAGTAGTAATACACTTAAATCATATCCGACAATTAATAATATAATTTAATTATTTTAATGCAATAAAGGAAGATTTTAATTTTTTTAGAAAATGAATGCATGTTGCACATTTTAAGATATTTCCAGCGTCTTTTTCTAATTAAAGAAAATTTTTTTCCGAACTCTTGCAAAGTGTACCTTTAATATTGATTTCCCGAATAAAAACTGGGTTGACCAGAATTTCTATGCGGGCAGTGAGTGATAAACGAAGCTGAATAATGTCGGGTTGCTCCGGCGAAGCGGGGCCGAAATTTATTTCGGAAATTTGGCGCTTTCTCAGTCGTTATGTGTGCTACATTCATTAAATCGGCCCGACATAAATTGTCCTCTTTTTCTACACTAAAAGGAAAAATGAGACATCTTTATCTCGCTTGGAAACCCTCGGGGAAATAACTCGATTAAACTTTAAATTATCAGAGAAACTAATCCTTTAACGCATATTAATTCGATATTTCAACCCTCGACAAAATCCAAAGGTAATTCCTGCGAAACCACATGCCACTCACTCTCAAAGTTTCTACGATATTATTTGGAATAAATTAGGAATGTTCAAACTTCTCCCCAAACAACGTATTAGGGATTGGAGCATACTGGATGCTAGAAATTTGTGATGCATGTGAGCGTTTTCGGCCCGAGCCAGTTAATATTCGGACCATAATAATTTCTGGAATTTTGCCTCTCCAGTTAAAGTATGCCCGTGTTTTAGCACAATTTTAGTTAATTAATAATAACCTTAGGCTGTTCGTTATTAGTACTGGCAAGCAACGCATTTTAATGTAAACCAAACATCAGCCAAAGTTTGCGAACTCTTTCGAATATATTTGAACACCGTTATGGCAGGAATTTAATCGTAAAGTACAGGTGAATATTTTACAATAATTTCGCGCCTCAGCTGTTAAATATTCATATCATTAGAAGTCGGAGAATTTGGTGGTGTACTTTCGATATGTAGGTGCTAGAACTGAACATGTTATGGTAAAATAGACCGTAAGTAGGTTAATTCTATTAATGGTTTATAGTTATTTAACCAAATTAAGTTATTATAAATTAATCAAATATATATTCCATAAACAGAAAAAATTATAAAGGCGTACGCCACTGATTCACTGTCAAATCATAGTTTATATTTCACTTCATAATCTACCAATTTAATGCTCAAATTAAAGGAAAAACAGAGGCGCAGCAATTCCGAAATGTCAACAATTTTCGGCGTTTGCTAATATTAAACATACATTCAGAACTTCTGTTAAAGCCAATTTATTCCCCTTAATATAAAAGTCGTACGTCAATGATTTGAGGCTAAAATATTACTTTAAAAATATTCCCCTCATTGAACAGAAAAACAGAACTAAAAAACGTAATATAAATATAAAAAATACCATTCAAAATAACTTTCACCATTTGATCCATAAGTATGCACTCTGATGGCGCAAAATAAACAAACAGTAAATAATTTTTGTGAACCGCCAAATCGCCAAAAGAAAGCAAAACAAGGTTCTACCACTTATATTAGAGTTGTTAAATATTACGAAATTCACACGACAGTGACGCAAAATAGTATCAAGTAAGTCCGCTTTTTAGCCCAGAAAGTCCCACCTTGATTTTTATTTAATGCTGTTTGTCTTTACGTGTTTCTGTTGATGAAAAAATGATTTACCACTAGATGTTTACTTTTTTACCTAATATTAAGAATTCGTTTAGAACCTTATATTGAACCCTCGTTATATTCCTTAAATTATGTACGTCAAAGATCTCTTACCGAAAGAATTTACTTTGCATCAGCCTTCACCATTTGGTCCACAAATGGACACTCTGACGACACAAAGTAAACGAAGTATAAAATTATTCCTCCGAACTACACTTAAATACTGTATAATTTGATATTTGAATATGTACTTTGAATTTAATTCTATCATAAAAAAAACTGAAAAAAATAAAAATAACATATTGCTCTTCAACTAATGTCGTACACCGCGCATAAAACAAAAACAAACATCATAAAGACACTTCAATAAAAACTCACCTCATTTATCTCTCCAATAAACCCCCCCGAACGTACTCAATCATTCCCCTCCATCGCATTCTTTTTGCAATCCAGATAGCTGATTCTTATCCGTCAGCCAAAATAAACCCCGAAACTTGAGTTATAAAATAGAAGGACAACCGTGTTAACCACGCTCAAGTAAACTTCGACATTTAACATTGACGTGAAATAGAGGCTTAACGAAAAGATTGATTAATGTATTATGGATGGCAAGTAATTAAAGTTTTGCTAATTTCGCTCCAGCGGTAATGAATGGTCTCAAAGAGGCAACCATGTGGCTCTGCGAGTGGTATTAGGAAAGTTTAAAGAAACTCTCGCAAAGTTGGGAGTTTTCAAGAAGTTTGCATGTTTTTAGGGGCCACTCTAATTGTTTAATTGAGATGCGCTCCTCAATGAGGTGTTTGTTTAATGTAATTTGTCAAACTTTTCGTAGATGAAAATGACATTGTTTTTGTTAGAAAACTTCTCGTTATAGGACTCACTCGGGTCTGAAATATTAGGATCATGTATACAAGTTTACGAAAATAAAGATGGAGTAGAAAATTACCTCCAGTCTCGAGTTTTATACAGTCGCGTGTGACACGTCTTTTGGGACGCTCGTAAAATTGGTGTCCTATATTTTACGTGAGAGGTGACAGGGATTAAAGCACCTGTAAATTTTATCCCCAACAGTGACGTGTCAACCTAAGCTGCCGAGAAGAGGCTCTAAATTTCTACTGCAAGATTTCTTTCAAAAAGCAAATATTATGTACTAATGCAAACATTACATTTAATGACTCTTTAACCCGTAAATTCATCATAGTTTTAGTGTTAATGACAAATGGAGGCCGAAGTAGCCGCACAGACCCTAAATTTATTTCTGACGCCACGGTCATTACATTTACTAAACATGTATTAAAATTAGGATTATGTGTAAATTGCATTCCTGCGCTGAAATTACCATATCTTATATGCAATTCCAACTTATTACACTATATAATTAAAAATTATTATATTATTAAAAATGTTAAGTCGTTAAAATAATGGAGAATGACTATGGCCAACATCACACACACAATGAGGACAAATGAGGGAGGTTAGAAAATCAGCAACGTCTAATTATATTATAGTGTTTTCCACCATCTACGCTAGGGCAATGTAAAAAGCCCTATATGTTTCAATTTGAACTTTGATACTGGGTAGTTGCCCCCCCCCCCTTTTTGTCCACTTGATTTAAAAATCGACTTGTCCGTTTTGTTGTACTTTAAAAATAATACAAAAGTCATATAGATGGTAATTTCTTCCTATGCGACCCTGTATGTAACTACTTAAAATTATACAAATTATATAGGGTGAGTCAAAATTCAAAGTGTCTTATATGCATACATCAGGCCAGACTTTCTTTTCGTTTAAAATGCAGATTGGTAACTTTTTAAATATTTTTTAATATTTTCGTCATAGTTTTTTTTTAAATTTTTTTATTGCAACATCAAAATCAATGTGATGATGTTTGTCCAGGAACAGTCTTTTTCCATTGGAAAAGAGCGCTTTTCCACGAAGATTCACCAATATTCTTGAAAATGATCTCGTTAGATAGAAAAAATTTCCACGGCCTTTTTATACTCTTTAATATTATTGTTTTGAAATGTTTTATCATATTTTTTAAAGGTTCTTATTGATGTGCTCTAATTTCCTACCATTTACCTTAGATATTCAACTATAAGATCCCAAAATTTTTTTTCTGCTTGGGCACTTTCAAAATGTGTTCGTACAATTAATCCAAAACCACTCAGCGTGCATGCAAAAGCCAAAATTAATCGAATAACAGATTATATGAGCCGCCGTCAAATCTGCAGTAAAAGCTTCCATTATCTTTTAAAAAAAATTTAAACGACTGTGTAGGTCTGGTTTCCAAACCACTGCTGCTTTTATAAGTGACTGTTATTTTAATGGTGTTTGCTTTTAACTCTGATTGGAGTCCTTTTACGTCAAGTGCGGATAGAGTTCTTTCCGAAATAAATTATCCCTCATTACGTGGAAATATTATTACAGCTCCCATGCCATGCATCATTTGCCACTACTAACGATTTAATGATAACAATAATGTTGAAATACAAAACAGGACAATGCTTGTATCAAATTCATTAAAACGATTATTGTGCTTTCGTTAAGCTTGAACAAACAGCAAAATTCAGCCAAGCGCTAGCACAATTTGTTTATTTTAGAAAATATACAGCTACTGCAATAATAATTATAATTTAGTCTTGCTGCTGTAAATCATAAAGCAAATAATGGATTTGAAATGTTTTTATAGAGATCGGATATAATATTAAACCAAGTTTTTGTTTATTACCCATTTATAATACTACAAAAAAAAGCGATTAAGCTCCTTCAACTCCATTTCCAAATTAATTTAAATACCGACTGACTCTACTGCCTAGGTTTTGCCCGCGTGTATTAGAAGCATCAGCCTTCAACCCTAATGAATCTTCCAAGTTTCACAGAATTTCTTCAACTTTTAAACAATATATATTTTTTAAACATACAAATACTCCAGAGGTAGCTCCGCTAATTGCCCAGATAGTTATAAAGGGCAACATCTGCTTTACTCATAATTAACCCACCACCCGTTTCCAAGTAGCTTTTGCCGTTTAACTCATAAACACGTAGTTTACGTAAGTTAACGAAAACCCTTGCTGGAAATTTGATCTTTTAACATACTTAACGAGTTAATTTTATGGAGTACTAATTATTTTTCAAATCCATTGTTCAATTTTGGAAAGTGACGTAGATATATTAACATCTATTCAAAAAATTTCAAATCATAGAAATCAAATTATTTCTTTATGTACAAATCAGTCACGTCCCGTTGACACTCCTTAGACCGTAAATTCAAGATAAACCGCCCTTATTTCGTATTCATAAAATATTTCCCAGAATCCTTACTTCTCCTTGTTCTTCTGACTTTTTGGTAGCTTGAAAACTTGGCTGTCTAAATAAGAAGTGATCGCGAAGTTGCCCTTTGCTCCCAATAGATTGATACAATTTAAATTCCATCCTCGTAACTAGAGAATCTCCGGGTCGAACTTTTTCAGCGGAAATCTTGGTCTGGTATTAATCTACGTCAATTACTGGCAACGAGCCGATATATCTCGGAGTAAAGACAGTTGCCCAATCGAGATTCCGCTTTCTATCCAGAGACCGCCGAAAGCTCTCTCATTAAATCAACCGTTAAGTTATCTTTTCTTTTAAAGGAGCGTCACTCAAAATTAGATCACCAAATTTAATTTTCTCCTCCTGAATTCCGGCTTTTTATATTCCTGGAGAATTTCTAATTGGATTTTTCGGTTGCGCCAATGTGGAGAACTTTCATTTGGGAAATTCCTTACTCGGCTATTTTCACTCAAATTGGAACCAAGACTGAGTATTATAATCTGCGCTGAACTACTAAAAAATTTAACGACAAACCCACTTTTGTTGAAATCTATAGAATCGTCGACTTCCTGAAGGTAATTCCAGGCTTTCAAAGCCCTCAAAGGTATCCAGTTCTCGTTAAATAACTTACGCTGATACTAAAATCCCTTGTACAGTAAACAGCTTATACGCCAACAGGATTTTCCCAAGCGATGTCGTATGTCTGGGAAAACTTTGAAATCGGCTCTGAATCATTTTATTAAAGCGATAGGGTTAAGTGATTGTTACAAGATCGAAAGAAGTATATTTATTCAGAGAAATTCTCTGGGAGTTTCAAAATTTTTAGTTATTTGCATAAACATAGAAAAAGTATACCAAAAATCTTTGGAAACAGCGACAGATATATAGCCGAGCAGTTTGGTGCTGCGTCGGAGAGTTCAGGTAGTCAAATAAGTAGTTCACGAGATATTTAATCTCGAATTTCGCCTAAAATATCACCGTTTCCGTTTTAATTGTGGAGCAGTATATTTTATTAATTCGAGACAAGTTTGAGTTGGACTTACGCTTGAAAGAGTGTCAACAAAACGTGACCGAGATTGGATATAAATTGCACGTATGCCCTGTACAAAAAGCTCATTTCCTGGAAGGGATATGTAAAATGAAAAATAAATTACATAAAAATCTAACTACACACATTTTGGCTGAAATATGATCCTTTATAGACCCATCATATACATATTTAAAGAAGCACTCGTAGTTATCAGACAAAAAAATACCCACCATGGTAATTTCAAATTTATATTCAACACAAAAGAGGCTTATTTGTGAAAAGCTCTAAAATACACCCAAAAGCGGGTTGTTTGTTTTAAATAATCAGGCCGTGAATAAAATCCCTTTCTATTTTTTTAAGCTTGAGGGAATATTTTAAGTTTCCCAACCGTTACTTAACAGCAATAATCAAGGAAAGCCCGCTTTGTTTTATTATACTAATGAATTTAGTTGACAGATACATGCCCTGGCAATGCAGGAATATTTCATATTGTACAATGTTCCACTGACGCACTATTCCATATTGTAACGTGACCTTAATAATTTTTTATGCTAATGCCTTGTAAATGAATTAGCTGGCATTATCAAACCTACGGAACGATATTTCATGTGCACGGGATAAATAATGTAATTTACAAGGTAACTTTGAAATGTTTGCTGGATAAATTAGGTTGTAATCAACACAGAAATCCCTATACGAGAATATCAATTAACTGACATACTCACCGATTTGTAGGGCAAATTTACACTGGCTGATTCATTATCGGTTTAAATCTGAAACAGAAAATATGCTATCTTTGAATTGGTCTAAAATAGGTGTTAATTAAATTTGTATCTGTGTGGTTAATTTTATTAAGCCAATGCAATTGATATTGTCAGTATGATTAATTTGTTTTACCGTACCGAAAATTAAAATACTGAAATCTCAAAAATGTAATTTGAGAAATTTTCTGCGCCTCTGTAACTCGGCTTATAGAAGCGCAGAATTGCTCCACAAGTTCCCGAGATATTAGTGTCCAAAATTTGGAAATTGGCAAAACGCAAATACAACCCTCGGAAAAAGTCTTCTAATCAGTTCGAATTTTGTATAAATATAACAACGTCCGGTGGGGTTTTGCAATTTTCATAATTATTTCGAATAGAGCAATTAAAATAAGGGTACAGATATGATGTGAAGGTTCAACAATAACGCTATTCCAAACATGAGCACTTGCAGTAAATCCATTTAAGTTACACCGAACCTGATGCCCTGGCTGTTTTTAGTTAGTAATATCCGATTTAATCCGGCCACTCTATCGCCTTACCCGTTTGTACCAGTGAATCCATTAGATCCCGCTGTTGCATGATTTAATACGAGGCCCATATTCGAAAAGTAATAGGATTTGATGCACTGCGAATTTCAATTTTCAGGCCATAATCTTTTAAAAAGGTCCCGGTCGTTGTTGCTACTACCGATGTGCATGCAATGTTGGATTTTTGTTTAGTTAACCTATATCATGATCAACTTTTATATCGATAAAGAGGTTTCAAAATCTTAGAAACTGCAACCCAAACATTCGAAACTTTCCTTGAAAGATTACGAGGTGGGGAAGCTTCGATCCTAAGAAAATATTGAAAGTGTAAGGCCATCCGACCCCATAAGCTGGTCAAATTTGTGTTTAACTTGCAAAGTTGCGCGTTGTTTGCCTTTGTCGGTTTTGTTGAAGACTTTGTCGTATTAGATTGGGAAAGTTTTGTTGGGACGTCTGTTCTATGCTGCAAGGACATGATTTGAATTTATTATTATGCAGCATTAATATCAGGCAGATTATGGCCAAGAGTTTTGTAATATTTTAAACTGAAGGAATAATATTCACGTGTGATTCATAGTCCATAAACTACGACCATCCCTGTCCAGCTTAGAATGCAACATAATTTATGACTCGTTTCAGATTAAATGGAGCACATGCGACTATATTATACATAACCGAAATAAGATCATTCAACCATTTAATGTTCTATGCAAATAAAGGTTTCAAACTCGATAGGACCACATTCTAAATGAAAAAAGGAGACTTTCTTTGGGAGTATATTTTGCAATTTTACGATAGGTGAATTTTAGCTGAAAATGCACTTAGTGGGTGTTGTATCAATTTGCGGAAAATCAATAGTTAGGAAATTTTACCACAAATTTATCTGCATTAATCGTCTAGACCAATTATGAACTAACGTCCCAAAAACATGAAATTGTTTTGAAATTTATCGCTGATGTAATAATACGTTCTTATCGTGCTAAATATGAATTTGCGAAGCAAGATCCAACGATACCGAATATTTTTTCATGGAAAATTCTTGCGCCAAAGAAAGGCTATCGGATTATTTTTATTAAAATATCACGTTGGGTAGAAATGCAGCACTCCCATAGAGGTTATGAAATTCTTCAAATTTCGAGGTGAGACGTCCTCGCTGGAAATTAAATTTTGCTGCAGGTGAGCGTCCTGATAGTTAAAAATATGAATAAAGTGTTGAGTGGTGTTAATGTGGAATTTCCGTGCATTGTTGTCAAGACAAATGAAGGCGCAATTATACACTTGTCGGAAATAAAGCGTAATTTCACCGGTTCTACTCCGAATATATTCTTTGTTTGCCTGCTTTTAGCTGGCCGTTATTATTTTGTACGATCAGTCACTTGTGAAGTAGTAATTAGTGTGTCCGGCTGTTGAAGTACAGAATTTCAATAATTATGATTTTAATGCCTAGTCGTAACACTGACTAATCTACATGAAAATGCAATAGTTCACACTATAGTAGGTACTCTACAAAATTGAAATCGAAATTTTCCTGAAGATTTACAATGGGGAGTAAGTACCCACTTTTTATCATTTTTCAAAATTTGAATGCCGCCATCTTAGGATGCATGGAGGAATATCGTTAAGCTAAATCTACTGCTGTACACACGGTCAAAACCTGACTTGGCATCGCTGTAATGTGTGTCACAACCATGAACATCATCATATATAGTATATTTATTTCTGTTTTTTTTATATGCTTCAGAGAAAGGCATATATACAAAGCATATATTGCCAGTGGTCCATGTTTTTCAAGAATGGTCAAAGTCCGTGAATCTCAAGTGGATATCTTGAATGAGAATTAAAAAAACCTTGGAAAATGTAATTTGAGACGTTTTTAAAATTGCGAACAGTGGTTTCATAAGTGTCAGTTCAAAACCTTTGTAATAATAGGTGCATAAATTGGTTGATTTGTCAAATATAATATTACATTTTAATAACATATTTATGAATATTAATATCTCGAAATGACAATAATTTACATATTATAGAATTAATTATGTCGTTTGAATTGGGTATATCAAGAGGACATTAATTATACCTTAATTATTAATATTAGTCTCCATATTAAATTATGAATTTTATGTTTTAATGGAAGGCTTTTATAAAGTTTATTGTACTCTTTTGACAATATTGCCAATACCGTTTTAAGCTTATCACCCTACGAGACCTCCCATCATCAATTTTTATCGATCAAACCGGTTTTGAAATAATTGACGGTTTCGAATATATTTTTGCTTAAAATGCTGGATTCTCGAATCAGCAATTAGTAGCAAATGAGGTGCTTAACTTAAATTTCGATGTATAGTATAAAGGAGTTTATGCTAGGTAGGATATTTTGATTTTTTCTCATTATAGACTGTTCGAAATTATGAAAACATTTGTCTATAAAACTCACAGATAACTATTTTCATATAAAACGCTTTTATATAAGTCTTTTTGATATTGAAATTTTGGTCACTGCATATTAATTTTGCCCGATCATATAGACATTTTACAATCCCTTTTTTAAACATGATTGGTTGATTGGCGTTATAATTCAAATAACAGTCTGTGTGAAATGGTTTTCAATAAACACTGGTTTTAAACCTTTGCAATTTTTTTGATAAAATGCACATATGATCGGGCCAAATTACTATACAATGAAGAAACTTTCAATATCAAAATTACATGCATGACAATGTTTTATGTAAAATCAATTATCCTAGTAACTGTATAGACAAATGTATTTGCAATGTGAAACAGTTTATATTGAGGCAAAATACGAATAGAGTTATTATAAACCTTTTTAACTCATATACTAGGTATATGAGACCGAATCAAATAATTAGGAAATAAATTCAATATCGAAATACCTTTTAGGACAGAAAATTCAATATGTTCAAAACTTACAAAGATAAAACTATAAAATGAAAATGAACACAAAAAAGATTATATATAAAATTTCTTTGCGAATGTGAAAAATGTTATATTGGCGAATAACTTCTAAACCCTTAAAAAAAGAATTAAAGAACAACAAAACTATATTAAAAATAGAGTTTCATGGGTTAAATATATGCCAGCATGCCTTTGATAATTATTTTTCCTTTAAGTTTTGAAGATGGTAACCGAATGTTAACCAGAGTTTTCCGTCCGGAAAGGGATGAGTGTTTTTAATTGAGAATAATGTGCAAGACCACCGCTCCAAGAGGCTCAGTCTTTGTGTAAGGCGTTATTTCCAAACAGAATAAAGGAAAAAATTACAAACTGCCTCAAACCTCAAACGCATAGAATATACTTAGAATGCCTGCATTTACATGTAACAGTATACCTGTATTAAGTACACTAAAACAAGAAATATTGTAGACCACTGACACATGAGTGTAAACGTAGAGCTTTTCCTTACCAACGAGATTTGTCTCTACCCGAAACTAAAGCTGAAAATGCATTTTCAGTGAGAGAAAGACAAAAACCTGTAGGTTTAATTAACAAAACAAATGTTTGCTCTGACAAGGGCCCCGCAGAGCCATGAATTTAACAGGCGATTTGCTCCTGGATTTCCACGCTAGACAACCGATAATGATCGCTGCCTAATTCATATTAGGTCCGTTTTTGCGGTCGGATTAGATCTGACGGTTAAATATTTGCCGCAGAAGCTCAACCAGGGGATGCTAATCTGCGAATTAGTTTGGACGTCTGACCGCTTTTATACTCACTTTCCATCCAAATACAAGTTTGCAGTGGAACGCTGAGATATCGGTTCCCAGCTTTACAGTACAATTTTCTGGAAATATTTCCCCGTCCTAAACAAAATATGACCATTGTCCCTGAAATTTACCGTCCGCAGGGCCCTTTAAATGAAGTAGAAAGGGCGGACCAGGCAGAAATACCCCGATCAAGACATTTAGGAGATTGCTGCCAACTGACGCTCGCACCAGGCAGTCATGTGATTGGATTTACGGGAAATATTGTTGCTGGACGTTTTTGAGGCAGGTTTTACTAGATTTTATTGAAAGAGAAACAGAGATTATTTTTTAACTTCGAATCTATATATAAGTACATATATTTATACATATAATATACATATCTGTACATACATATATAGATAGATGGATAGATAGATAGACAGATAGATAGATAGATAGATAGATAGATAGATAGATAGATAGATAGATAGATAGCTATATATTTAAACCCGATCTTCGCAAAGAAAATATAAAACTAAATTATGAACCATATCAGACACACCGCAACCGGAACAAAATTCACTTGATAATTCGAACAGAGACCGCAAATTCCCCCAGGCAGCATGGTCGCGTCGAATCCAATTTTGCATTATTTAACATCGGCTGGGAATTAAACAGCGTGTCAGGAAAGTGTTGGCATTTTCCTTTATTTTCCCAAAACTCGATCGATATATGTACGTAAAACCTTACTGACCAACAAAATTTTCTCCCAACTCCTCCTAATGTTAGAAACCAATTCCAGAACGTCAGACACAATCAGAAATATGTGCAAAGAGCCCTGACCAGTATGTTCTGCGCATATTTCTAACGGTCCGGAAAAAGATTTACCTCCTTGTTGGAACAGACCTAATACGTCACGACAGAATTTTATAAACAATCGCGAAACGCATTAGAGCTAGACAAGTAAAATAACAAACGAGAGTGAATCGGGTTGCCATGGCCACCTCCTCGCTGTTTATTCGCTATACGGCACTTTGTTAGCAGCTCGCAGCTGGCGATGACAGCCCCAATTCCCGAACATTCGAGCATCGTCGGTGTATGAGGCTTGCATAGGGTGCAAGCTATTATTGTTTTGTCGTTTACATTCTTTACGGTAATCAACTGTCGCAATATCCCAAGCTGGAGGCGTTGTTGGAACATTCCTTTCCTTCATCTGTGTATAGAATCGGTTCCTAATATAATATGTAGATTAACACACGTCTCTTATTGAGCAAAAGGGGAACCGAAAACCTCGGTAAAACTAGGTTTCATTTATTAATTCTTAAAACAAAACTTGTACAGTATGTTCCCTACTAGTACAGTGTGTTCTCTTTATTTTATCTCTTTTTTAAATAACTGAAAATATTATTTTACTACGTAGAAATATTCTTTAAAATAATATATTGGATACAATAGCAGTAAGACGATAGTATATTAGATTTAATATAAGTATAAAAACAATTTTAAAGGCTTTCTACTTCTAAACAATAATTATTGGTTCCGTTAAATTACAGATACAAAGTGTTTAAGTTACAAATTCGGGCTCCATCATGGCGATTTCGGAGGCTATAAAAGCTGCAAGGTAGCTTAAATTGAGACGAACATGCGTATTTTAATTGTTATTTATAGTATGTTTGAAAATTTGGGGAATAATTTAGAATATTTAACTTGACAGTAATACGTGCATTTTCTGGCATATGTAGGTTTCTTATGTTAGCGGAACAATTTGGTAATGTCAATGTTAGTTGACTTTGATAATTACAAGCATTTCAAGGCATTATCATGAAAGAGTGGAGAATCTTGGAAGTTTAAGCTTTTAATCTGTTATTTAAGCTCGCAACGTTACATGTATTTTTAGGCATTTTGTACTGTTTAATCTCACAGAAATGCCAACATTCTGACGCACTTGCATTTGAGGAGAAATTTCGAATATTTAGCCTGACACCATTACAGGTATTTTCATGCATTGAAGGCTTCTTATGTTAACTGGAAATCTTATAACGTAAGTTTGGTTGATTTTCACAAATACAGGCATTCTAAAGCTTTCTCATAAGAAGAGAGATTGGGAAATTTTATTACCATTTTTTAATCAATTTTCTATTTAAGACAATGTTAATTATTTACTGGTTCGTGTAATGTTTTTTTAGTTCAATATCTCTTATCGTATTCTTATTTCTTGTAACTTTGTCTATGACGAATTTTCCTAACAACAAAGCTATTTATGATCGATACCGAATTCTTCGATTATCATTTTTTCTTAACAATTCAAGAACTACTAATAATGGTGATATGAAACTAAACCGTTATTAGAGAAACATTTTGAAAGATTTGTAGTTACAACAGAGTTTCAATTCACTTTTTTTGATATGGATTTTGTTATGGGTGCTATCTTGGATTTTTACAGTATTGTAACCATAGAAAAAATCCATTACAGTGATGTGTCAATTGCCATTATTGACATTCACATTATTGTGGTGTTTGGTTGGGTTTGTGTATTTCTATGATTAATGTTTTTTGAATTACTACGGAAAAACATATAAAAAAAATTTGACATTAACATAAATTAATTTTAACAAAATAAAGAAGCATTCCTTGTTGTTTTAATATCGCGCATTATTATCGCAAAAAAGATGCGAAAACTCCTCCTACTCCCTCTGGTAATAATTAACACAAAGTGTCATTTCGAAAATACGTAGGCAAGTCGTCAAGTAAAGAACCTAATGACTCATTTTTGTCTTAAACCACTTAAGAAGGTATTTTGTTTGCTTTCTATTTTATTAATATTTGTAGTAATAAATTACCAGACATTTTTAATTAAAATATCCTAAGATAAAAATTCACAAACAGATGACACTGGCGTCTATGGACATCAGTTATGTTGAAATAATGGAAAATTTGCATAAAAACTTACCGTAACGACCTTCAAAACTCGTGTTAAGAATTTTAACCAGTCATACTGTATTTCTTGGCTCTGGAAGACATATCTCATCGACCAATAAAGAAAATGAAATGAGCAGGCATACGATATACAACACTTGGAGCATGGAATACGATTTCTCGTAAAAACACCAATCAAATATACCGGGATTTTAGTATGAAACTCTTAGCAATTCATTTTTCTAGGTTTGGTAATAGATGTAACACGAAAAGCTTTCAACTAACTGGAATGTTTACATCACCGACAACAATATGGCTGACAAAACAATAGAATTCAGGCTCACACTAGATGGCGTTTGCGTCGATGCTTAAGAAAACATCACCAAATTCTTGAATTTCTACTTATTTAGTTATTTTAAGGGGACTTCTTAATAATTAATATAAATGTGTTAAATGATGCGTTTTAAAGAAAATTTCAAATTTTTTGATAACGCCCGTCCTATTATGATATTATGATTCATTCAGACAGTCAATTGGAGAAACTATAGAACAAAATGAGCATACTATTGAAGACTTTACATAGCTGACCCTGTATATGATGGTTAGGGTGCGATGTTTTCGATTATCCCTATTCAATCGCATTGCAAAAAATTTGATTGAAAGAAAAAAGGAAAAAGAAAACTTAAAAATAATTTTTTTCTTGTAAACAGATTTGATTTTAAATTTTAATTAAAAATTGTTTTTTTCACTCTCTCATTATTTTCATTCAGGAATGTTTCACAATTTTATCATGTGATACACACGATTTACTTAAATACATTAAAGATAGTCGACAATATGCCCTCTCCGAAAATATTTCGCTCTACGCCCTACAGCTTTAAATAACCGAGCTGTTTAGATCCAAATTGGGCCGCGCACTAACAAAACTTTGAACTTTGAAATGGCCAAATAAGACGACTTCGTAAGAAAACATTATTTGAAAATCGCATCTGTAATAACAGATATGTAGGATGTTAAAGTACCCCATATTTTTTTGTTTTTTATTTGAAACTCTTCCAATTTTCGAGATATTTAGTTTAAATTTGTGAAGCGCATTTCTCGTAAAAATTCACATAAACTTGTTCGAAAACCCAATTCGAAAATCTAGAGGGTGATATTTTTTTAAGGATGAGACGCCCTTTTAGCGCCCCAAACTTATTTGTGGCGGACCACTGATATTCATTAACCACCATTTTAAATTTCAGGTTCAAAATAAAAACTTTTCTTGTGTGCATCATTCTTTTATATCTATCACCTCTTTTCTAGCAATTTGCCAAAATATCCGGAAAAATGCCCCATTTTTACTATATTTCGCTTGCATGCGAGTTACGAAATTTATAAAACCCTACTCCTTTTCTTCAAATTAACATCCCTAACTCCGTCCCTGATGGCACGAAAAATTTAATAAAATAATATGAGTTTTAGTAACCACCCAGGTAGGAATGCAAATTCTAAATATGTTCGCAATTTATATGCAAGGAAAGAAGAATCATATTAAAGATGGGACGTTTTTTCATCAGGTTTACCCATTAAAAAAGTTCCTAAATTGAACGAGAAATTTAAAATTTTAATTAGTGGATATCACTGACGTGCCATAAAACGCTTAGGACGATAAAAGGGGACCTGATCTTTCAAAAAATATCTCCCTGTAAATTTTCGAATTGGTTTTAAAAACCAGCCGACGTGGACTCTTGAGACAAATGTGCATTCCAAAATTGAACTAATTACCTCAAAAACTGAAACTTAAAACGTACAAAGAAAAAACGAAAAATGTTTGTGGTCATTCTATTCGATCAATTTAAACGCCCAAAAGTAGACTTCTATTACTCTTAGAAACCAGTCGATTTCCACGCTATGAACGCAATTAACTGGTATGAAGTTTGAAATAAGAACATTTTTGCAATTTCGATTTTTTAGGCCAAGGCGCCAGCCCTGGAAATCGAGTGGACTCCACGGTTGCATGATCAGAAAGTCCGAACCTTTCTCTTCAATATTCTCCATTACAGCTCCCCTGGATCTCGTACTGAACAGAAGCTATTCTCATTTATAAAATAAAAACACAACTGGGCAGATTTCAATTATTTTCATCATAATTAGGAAATTTTTATCGTCCGTCAGTCTAAAGGATGTAATATCCTTAACAAGAAATTTAATAAATTACTTTAATACTTATTACAGCTTTGCATTAAGACACAGTTCTACACTTATCGTTCAAAAGCCTCTGTAGTTGTACCGCAACTAGCTCTTGAACCACCTCATAAGGACAGAATTGCTAGCGAATGAATTTCATTTGGGACAGCAAGGCTATCATTACGGAATGGTTCAAGTGCCACTTTTGGTTCAGCTAAACTGACTTTTAAACGATAATTGCAAACTGTACTTAATTTTAGCAAAGTTAAATGACTATTGTAAATATTATGAAAGTTATGAATTCGCCATTTCATCAAGAACTCCCTTATTCAGCCATGCGTATTTCATCTCTTCGAAGTTTGTCACCTAAATTTAATTAAAGTTTTCAATACGCTATTGTTTATTATAACTAGGCATAACTGAACACAATTCTCGTCAAAATGGCACAAATATAGATCGGATGACACAACGCCAATTTTCGAGTCGCATAACAGCGAGATGTGTTAAAATGAAATTTTATTACACAGATATTCTGAGGTCTGAGTGAAATTATCGGCGTTAGATAAAACTCAATTTATTACTGGGATTGCTCTCGTTCCAGGATTTAAAGCTGATTTTATGCTCCGTGCGAATTTAGAAGGAGTCGCAGCTGTGCCTGCAAATTGCTGAAAAATTCCTCGCCTTTATACGATTATTCTGGCATTAATACCAGGAAGATGTCAATGGGTGTTAAACACGCACGTTCACCATTTTAGCGTAAGTGTTATATTAAGCGCATTCGCCATTGGATACAGAAGTTGGGACAAAAATAATTTAATTAGGTCAACAGCTTTTCCCGAGCATTGCTCCTAAATTTCGAATGCAAGACTTACAGTGTCTACTCTTTGTTAAGAAGGGGTGGATTACGAGCCAACTATCGATTTCCTCAGTTTGTCAGGTTCCTTTTTGGATATTTTAATGTGTCGAGATTTATTTCTGCTTGAAGGTTTAATCGAACCGTGTAGGACCATCCCCATTATAAATAAAATCCTTATTACAAGAGGGCTTAAGGTTAAAAGGGTGCCTAAGTTTTCTAAACTCATCCATTCCCAGGCAAGTAATTCCTTTCAAATAGCATTATCATTCGCCTTATAGACTTTTTTCATCGAAATTCCTCCTATTTTGGCCTGGCTTATCGCTCTTATATTCAACAGAAAGATCTGGCACGAAATCGAGTCAGATGGATCTCTTCTTTGCAACTGGGTCTTAGCGGACAATAACGTGTCTCACCAGATACTTTTGTCTAATTGCCTTAAAAAAGGGGGGAAAATTGAAGCCGTTATTTAGGCCTCATCTAAGATTCATTGGGCTCTTCGAAACTTTTCCAATTATTTTTTATCAGCTCAATAAATTCTTTATGACCTGGTTTCAGCCAGTTCTTTGGATAATGGGTATTCGGTGCAGTCCTGAGGATCTTTGCATGCAAAATGCAGCACAACAAATAATGTTTGTGAACTCAAATTTGTAGGTGTGGTTTAAACATCCCCATAAATTCGCCTTAATGTTAAAAGCACTCAATCTTTCCCCTAAACGTTAGGATCATGAATTTTGCCGCAATAAACGGCTTTATGAAATTAAGCCTTATAAATTATGGAAATTCGCCGAGTTTCTCGACTACACTTATAATAAACGAAATCACTGAGAAAATAACGTGTAACATAATAATCTCCGAGGAATACTGCTCAACGAAACGAGCTCAATTTTTTTCCCTCCTGAACGATCTTCCGAATTTAATTTGTTTAGTAGTGGAAAGAGCAAATTGGAATCTCAAAAGCAGACAAGAAGTTATTATGATCATGACAGTTCATTATTTAAAATCTCGAGTTTGCCAGGCTTTTCGAATCCCGGGCTTGTTTAAAAGTTATAATCCATTATAATTTGCTCTATGTTTGTAGATTTAAATTGAATCGTTCGGGCGTGCCTGGTTCGAGGAGAGATATTATTTCCACCTTTGAAACTTTAGTAATTATTCCCAGTGCATCTAAACTCAATTAAAAGAAGTGTAAGCTGGCCTGCGCTCTTTTTACATGAGGGATATTACATGCTAAGTCGAATGATGAAGAAAGAGGCGATAGCTGAATGTACAACAACTATGTGTATAAATCACATTTTCTTACGTTCCGTTATAGGCAACAAATCTCCCAATACACGACGGCCTTAAGAATATAATATACGCAATAATTACCCTTTAACGCACCTCGAACACGAACCAGCTCTACCTAAACAAAATCGTAGAAAATCCACCACCACTAACTTATTTTAAGGCAGCAACACCACCACTTTCAACTTAGAGCACCGGAAAGTTGAGATTTATCGAATATCTAGCAAAGCACACGTCAACGGCCACGTTTGATCAATCGTGTAGAGGGTAGAGCGACGTCGACGTCGGCTCTATCGGTGCGACAACCCTCCGAACAGTGAGGAGGCCGTCGCGACGCCGAGCGTCGATCTTTAGAATGGAGGAAGGGAGAGGGACGGGGGCGCCGCGCCGTCTTACTACGACTACTTTGCCTGATGTGATTTTTTTAATGTAGAGTGATTGTTATCGATAAGCGATTTTTGCACTTAATTTTATTAGGGAATAAGGTTATCGGGTACAAAGTCCGACACTAATTCGACCGATAAGTTCTCCCCCGGGGAGCCGATTTGAATAACATTAATTTCGATGTTTTATTCAGGGGGCGACCTATAAAATAAGTCATGAGCACGAAATATTTAATTAAGTTTCAGGCAAGACGAGGGCGAAGATATTATACGCCAGTTTGATTATGAGTTGTTTGAGTTGTGTCTGCTTCTTCGCCTTAACGTTTGCTTTTTGTTGTGTGGGCGCCTATGGTAAGTAAATGCTAAATTAATTAAAATATGATTAATATATAAAAAAAACTCATAGAATCATCCAGAATTGTTAATGGAACTGATGCCGATGAAGGAGAATTCCCGTTCGCGGTAGATATTACCAAATAAAACAATATAATTCTTCAACAGAGCCAACTTCTGTAGGTGTCCTTGAGGCACAAGACAAAACATATTTGCGGGGGCACAATTCTAGATAGGAGCCACATACTGAGTGCAGCGCATTGTGTGTGTAATAATAATAAGTATGAGTAAACGAATTTTTTAAATTCCTTTAAAAACTTTAGTATATTTTAGCCCAAGAAACAGTAGTACATATTTCATCCAATATGGACTTACTGAAATTACTAGAGAGGAAATTAACACAGTCAAAGTGGACAAAATTTACTGTCACGAATTTGATTCTGAAAAACTGATTTATGATTGCGCAATATTGAAGGTGGGTCAATTCAATCAAAAATATTATCATATAATAAAGACGAAGATATGAAGGAGACTTACAGAAAAAAATTCTCCCAACAAAAATCCTAATGGAAAGAGGACCAAATATGTCCATGAACTGATAGTACAAATCCGCCCCTTCAAGAATACTCTTGCAAAACTACAGAAATTCAGAAATACCCAAGGAACCTAGAATCTTCTTATTGCTCATGGCAATAACTTAAATCAGCTCTTGAACTCCCCACTGGCCATATTAAAATATTTTTACAACTTTTTTGAAAATGAAATCTACAACTTCCTATTTCTGAAAACTTTCTTTTCATAGCTTAAATCCCCACTACCTGAAACTGACACTTGGAAACCAGTCACACTTACAAAAAACTTCATCTCAGCCAAACCTCAAAGTGGCCTAATCATTGGCTGGGGCAAAACTGGGGTAATCCACTTCCTTATCAAAAAAATGCATAGAATTTATACATTTTTTTTCCAGCAAAACCAACCAATTTCCCGCAAGCTTCAAAAACTAGAAGTGGACATTTATGATGATGAAACATGCTTGAAAGCTTGGAATAAGAAGCACCACATCTGCTTTGGAGCAACGAGTGGAGGGGCATGCAATGTAGAAATTTATCGTTTATTATTGAAATGTAATTTGCATTAAATAAGTTTTAGGGAGATTCTGGAACGGCCCTTTTAGTTGAAAGAGAGCAGGCAGGAATAGCCTCATTTATTACCAATAAATGTGGCATTGCCACCAAGCAACACCCCAACATCTACTCCAGAGTGTCTAGCTACTATGACTGGATATATAAAACCATCAAAAATACTAAATAGCTTTATTAACTAATTTCAAGATTAATTTCTTTTTGGCTCTAATAAAGTGGCTCCTTTTGGTTTCAACTTACTAGCCAATATTTTCTCTTTCTTACTCTTCTCCTCTTCCTGTATCCTATTGTACCTCTCAACTGCAAAGTCAATTTCGTTTGACAGAGCTATAATCTTCAACTTGGCCTCCTCATTCTTTAACAGCCTTTCCTTTTGACCAATTCCTAAAGGGGTGATTCGCCCATCAAGAAAACTATAATCAGAGCTATCTGCCAGCACTCCTGAAGCATTAGGGTTGCCGGAAAGCCCTTTTTCTCTACGGAGGTTCTTGTTTTTCAACGAAACGTATTTGTAGTGCTTTAGTATAGTGGCATGACGAATTTGCTGGTAAAAGCAACATGATTTTACTAAAATGTTATATGTTAAAGAGATAAGACATAGAGGCTGTAAAAGTGCTTACCAGATGTGCTTAAAACCGATTTGCAAAGCATTATTTCCCAAGTTTAAAGTTTGGAAAAATTGTTATATGGGGTAATTGTTTATTTTCATTTGAGGTTATTGGTTGGTGTTAATAATAGGTTTTTAATAAAAACCCGAACAATATGGTTACCGAAGTAGGCGCTAATTCCAGGAATGAAACTCATACAAAATCTAACTGGGTTTCTTTCAGTTGCGAAAAACATTAAAATAAAATTGTTCTTAATTTTAAATAATAAAAATTGAACTTTATAAAAGTAAAAAATACAAAAACAACACTTTACTTATATTTGTTATGGAATTAAAAACTCCGGGACAATAATTCAATAAACTTGCAACATATACTCCTAACCTCAAAACGTCACTGACTCTCATTACCTCACAACTCCAATTCTTGCATAAATTTAATCAATTTGCAGTTTTCTGGACCTTGTTTTAAATGTACCAGTCTCAATACATATCAAACTTATTCAAATTCAATCATCAGTAGCTTTACTAAGGTAATTACGCCTCAAATCGGGCAATATTCGCCCCTAAAGGGACCTTTTCTTTGTAGCTCTACTACTTTTTTCCTCACTGTTTAAACTTCTAATGCACCGTTAGTGAGGATTAACTACCTTAAAATGGCAAGTAAACCTGCGAAAAGGAAGTCTATTCACGCTACAAAGTTGAATTTCCGGCCGACAATGAGTGACGTTAATGTGGAGTTTAAAGGGACAAAACCAACTTCTGAGCCTACCTCCATAAAGGAAATTTTCGTCCTTATGGTGTTGTACTTGTGCAAAAAGTCTTTGTTTTTCGACACGAACTTGAAAGTTGCCTTATACTTAGCCTGTTTGTTTTTGGTTTCTTTAATTGCAGATGTGGCGACAATTCCTAGGATATACTTGTCTCGTTCAGACAACATATTCAACAAATACTTTGTCAAGTTTGCTTGGGGATGGAACTTATTGCTTCTAATGCCCTTTGTCATTTTCACTTCTTATATTTATTGCTGTGGGCAATTAAAGCGCATCCTACAACATCATATGCCCCGGCTAATAATAGCAACCCTTTTTTGGTATTTTTGGACAAATCTATTCAACTATATTGAAGCCTCTTTTGGCAGATGCCAGTTCAAGCAATTTTCTTCCAAAGAATCCTGCCTAAAGCAGGGCCATATTTGGAATGGGTTTGACACTTCTGGGCATTCTTTTATTTTGATCTATGGTAGCTTAATCCTCATTGAAGAAACACGTTGCATGGTGAATTGGGACAGCATTAAAGAATATTTAAGGCTGGAGGATCACAATCGGGCCACCAGGGAAACTGAGCAAAGCACAAATCCCTTAAGACACTTATCTCCAGAAGAATTCAAGACCTTGCAGTTCAACTATGAGAAATACACACCATATATTCGGAGCCTTTTTATCATCATCACATTATTTCAAGTTATGTGGGATGTTATGCTAATCTGTACTATGCTCTACTATCATGTAATGATTGAAAAGTTTTTGGGGGGTTCTATAGCAATACTTACATGGTTCTTTACTTATCGAGTGTGGTATGTAAACCCAAATCTCCTTCCTAAATTGCCTGGGGAGGGAGTTTTCAAGTATATTAAAAAAGTAGTAGAGAAACCAGTAATAGGGGCTCAAAGGAGGCGTACGGGTAGCATTGTTAATGGAAATTCAGGGCCCATGTTTATGGGCAGACCAATTTATACTACTCAGGGTGGGGGTTCAGGGGAAGATGAATCTGCTGGGGGTTCAAGATAGCTGCTAGATTGTTAGTAATAGGGTAAAAAGGTTTTTAGCTTTAAATTATTTATTTTATTGTTTTTTTTATACATGGGCAAAGAGTTAAGTTTGTGATAATTTATTAAATAAGGTTGTGGTGCTAATTAATTGTTAGCTATTAGTCTATTGACTAGACTAACTGTTTTGTGTTTGTTGAACAGAAGTACAGAGTGGGTAAATTTCTACATTTATGGATTGGTAAATAGCTCTACCTACTGTAAAAAGTAGTTTTTTGGAAAGTAAGTAAAACATTTTGATCCATATCAATTCCAATATGTCATTCATTTTGAAAAGGAAAAAACACAACTTCACATTATAACTGAAAAACTGATTAAATTATAAACATTTCCTTATCATCATATTCTATTAGAAAAAAATTCTAATATATAAATTATTTTTATTTATGTAAACAATAAATAACTAAATGATGAGAGTTTATTGAAAATTGCCAAAATTGCACTTTTGCCTTTAGTTCAAAAGCGACAATTAAAAACTTAATTACTCTAGTAAATTAGTCTCCAAAAAGAATTCAGGTGCGCGATATTTTCTCTCTTTTCTATAGTTACAGAGATTTTCAATATTGTAAATTTTAAAACTTTTTTAAATGAATATTTTAAAACTATTAAATGATCATAGCACAAACAGGACTTATTGTGGCTTATTGTGAAATATATAATTTGCAACTGCAAAATATTTTTTTTGTTACACACAATATTACTTAAAAATAATTTAATGATGTGGATGTAAGTGCCTAAAAGGGATGTTTTTATAGTAATTGAATAAAGAGCATAATACTAATTATTTTTTATGTATTAATTTATACATATCACTAAAATTGTTATAGGCCTTTTTCCCAGAAAAGATGATCTGGATCAGATTGATCTTAACCAGCCAATTAAATTAGATTGCTATCATCAGAGATCAATCAAATTAGAAGAAAATGATAAGGATTAATCTCATCTAGATCATCAGTTCTACAAACAGCTTATAAATATTTAAATTATTATTGGTCAGAAAAGTTTAATTTCTGTAGTAAGTATATATAATAAAATATCATTACAAAATAATTTTAGAATTCAGTTAGTTAATTTGACTTTCTTTTTAGGAGTTTGGCCAGATGGCTTTTTATCTCTATAACTTATACCATGTTTTACAAACCTACCTACGGCTGCCTGATCAACTTTTGGTCTAAGTGTAAGCCTCTCATGAGCCTAAAATTTTAAATAATTTATGAGAAACCCAAACAAGCACAACACTAGAAAGGTTTAAAACAAATATTGATTATTAGGAGTTTCAGTTGAATCGAAGACTTACTTTTTGTAAAAAAATAGCTTAAATATTCTTTGTCACATGTGATCGATGAGGAGTTTTTGCAATATCATATCACTATAATACTTATTAAGACTATGGTGCAGAAATTAATAAAAATGGTGTGGCTTTCACTTCCCCTGCAGCTCTTGCTTACCTCTCTTGCCTTAATCATGTACTCCTTGACTCTGTTGAGCTGATTTTTCACATCATGAGTATTAGGATCTTCACCCTTAGTCCTTAGATACATCCAATAGAGAGTATTCAAAGCGTAAGTGACAAATAAGTCCAAATCCACCTTGTCTTTTGTGGAGTACTCTGCAGTGTCTACCTCTAGGGCTGTATCAAGAAACTTCTGGATATTCTGAATGCTATCGTGTAGATTTTGCAGTTTTACTTCAATTGCTTTATCTTTTTCTAAGTCTTTTAATTCCATTTTATATATTTTTTAATGATTATTCAAAGAAATATATCAACAAAATGGCATGGACAAATTTGTAAGGTTAAGTGCGACATTGCCATTAAAATATCAGAGCCGCCGGCGGCTTTTTAAGAGGTAAAATAAACATTAAGATTACGACTATATCTTATTCCAGCTTTGGATTGAAATGTATAGTCGTAATAAGGCATAAAGTTGTTATAGACCTTGCCCTTCTTAGATTGTTTTTGCGCCTATTTGCATTCATCTTCATAAAAAAACACGTTGTAGAACGTCTATATTTATCTGACCCTAAGAAGAATGAGATATGTTATGATTTAATTCTTCGTGGCAGTTTTGCGTTTGCAGCAGGAAATTATTCTACCTGCATTATCTGTCTTGTGCTTTTCGTTGCATCTCCACGAAATCTTCCAGGATAATTTAGTTAGAATACTGACGTATGTTCGTGTCAGTAACTACATAAGTGCAACAAGGACAAATATAATTTGGACGGCTTTATTTTTAATTCATCTAATGCTTTCGGACGATAATTCGCGAAATTATCCATTGCCAAATTATAATTTGTAATCAAATGGAATAATTTAAAACCTGAACTTAAAGATATAATTTTGACCTTTAGCCTTAGTGACATCAGTCCTGGTGAAAAACAGTTTCAAAGTATCCTTAAAAGAACTTAAAAATCAGGTTCTCATTAGAAGACACTTCATAGAAAAGGCCAAAATGTCTTTAAAACGCTTGGGTGGAAGGGTTGCTATTGTTACAGCCTCTACTGATGGGTAAGGACCTTTTAAGCCCTTATTTTTCTGTTTAGAACCTCTTGATTTCTTTCGTCAAGATTTTGAAAATGTATAAGTTGTGGTATAAGGTAATGTTCAGAGGAGAAACCTGTACTGGATAGTTTTGTTTAAGTGCTGAGTAATACTAGAAAAATGGGTGTCTGAGTTCCGAAGCCTCTATAATTTTACTTAAATCCTTCATAGAGACTTAAAAAAAAATGTTATATATTATTAAAGGGTTAAAATATGACGAAATATTAATAAAGGAATTTCAAACATATAACAAAACTTCAAACATGCTAAAACACTGTTGCCTATCTAATTCTGGAACACCGTATAAGCAGGAATATTCGATGTAACCCTCTATAAATATTTAAACGTCCAGAAGAGTCGGAATGAGGCAAGGGCAACAGTAAATTTGGAATTTTCAATTAGTCTGAAAAGTTTTGGTTATTCAAAATTTACTTATATAGTGTTACATAGAATGCGTTGATCAATTTTTAAAACAATTTAACTGTGTATTGTATTTTCCCAACTTCAGCATTGGATTTTCAATAGCGCAACGCTTAGCTCGTGAAGGGGCCAAAGTCATAGTCAGCAGCAGAAAAGCAAAAAACGTCGAAGATGCAACTCAAAAACTCACTAATGAAGGTCTTGAGGTCACTGGTCTTGTATGCCACGTGAGCAACGCTGAAGACAGGAAGAAATTGTTTAACCAAGTATGGTTTTAAACTTCTAGTGAAACCATGAATAGCCAATTAAGCTAATTGCAGGCAAAAAAATTAGGGGGGCTGGATATTCTGGTATCTAATGCTGGTGTTAACCCGGAAATGGGAGGAGTTCTTGATGTACGTAAATATGTAACGATTGCTACAATAAAAATGAAATTTAATTCAGTGTTCTGAAAGTTCCTGGGACAAAATCTTTGACGTAAATGTGAAATCTTCTTTTCTGTTGGCGAAAGAAGCACTTCCGCTTTTGCGGCAAAGCAAAGTGGGCAGGATCATATTTATTTCCTCTATTGCAGGCCTCCAACCAATGAATGTAATGAATTTTTCATAAATTCTTTTTTAGTATCTAATTATTTAAACTGCAGGCTCTAGGAGCTTATTCGGTCAGCAAAACCGCCCTTCTGGGACTAGTCAAAGCAGCCTCAATGCAACTCGCCTCTGAGGGCATTACAGTAAATGCTGTTTGTCCAGGAATTATTGCCACAAAGTTTTCTTCAGTTGTAAGTTCTTTTTATCCCTAAATCTATAGTTTTAACGCTTTAAAAATAGATTACAGATGATGGTGTCAAGGACATTTCCTTGGCTCAAATACCCCTGGGAAGGTATTTATATTATTTGATTTGCAGGGTTTCTTAGTATTAAAAGGTTGTTTGCAGGTTTGGAAAAAGCGAAGATATTGGAGCATCAGTGGCGTATTTAGCCTCGGATGATGGCACTTACGTTACAGGGGAGAATTTGGTGGTTGCAGGGGGGATGATTTCAAGGTTGTAAGGCAAGACTAAGGATAATTAATATTTAGTGATTTTGTTTTGTATAACTAAGGATTAAAAGTGAAATAAAAAGCAACCTTAAAGAGTACTAGAAATAATAATAATTCTTAAATGACATCCAATACAGCTTATCATACGAAAACATTTTTGCATCCTTTCCAATTAATCAATGCACCAAACTTTTTGAAATATTCTTACCACTTATTAAAAAAACATATTTTACATTTATGGATGAAACAGGTAGGTAAAGTTATTTATTTAAGGAAACTAACTATAAATGAAATCATCTCTGAATAGAAAGATAACTAACTTAGGAATGAGAGAAATGACTAATACAAATTCAAAAACGACCGAAAGGGCGCTGCATTCGAGACCTCGGTCTGCGAGGTGCGGACTGATTACCGCCAGGATTTCCGTGATTACCTCGTCCCATACCTGAAATAATGAAAAATGAATTAATAATATTTGGAGTAACTCCTTACTAACATCATTTACGGCTAAGTTTCTTCATTCGATAAGATACTTTCGGTCTAAATTGATAAGTTTTGGAAACGTAATAATGCTCTTTGACGCCAGTGATAAACCAAAAGCAAAATAAAATGGATTTTCTAAAATTGCTTCAATACTTTCTGTCCAGAATTAGCCCGAATCCAATCATTAGTATCGATCTGTGACACTATTTTTTAACAGGGTTTGAAGGAACCTGGATTTTTCTAGGTATTGTCAGACTACATAGATACCCCATACATCTTCTGGGATATTTATTAATCGATAAATTAAGCTGAATATTTAACTAGATGTATGTAGACCATCACTAAAACTCACCATGGGGCATTTGCCTCTGCAACGAACGTCTCGCGTCTCCCCAAACAATAGGGGTCGGCCCCATTCTGGAGCCTCTGGCGGGACTCATCCTCATAGATCTCCTGGCAGAAGGGCCGTTTCCTCGCGTCGCCCTCCTCGCTTCATTCGGGCTCTGAGAAGCTTCAGCTTCCCGGCCTTCCTCTTCTCCTTCCTCTGTCGAAGGAGGTTTCTCACCCTCAGAGGTAACCCCGTCGTCCCCCTCCAAATCCTCATCTGGACGATTGTCATCCGAAGACGGACCCGCTTGCCCTGGCGGGCCCATGGTCGCCTCCTCCGAACTGCCTTCACCTCGAGTCTCACAGATATTTGAGTCGGTACTCACAGATATTTGAGGATTTTCTTCTATTTATATTTGTTACTATTCACATATAAGGCACAAAAGAATTTAAAAAATATTTACCATCACTTTGAGTGGTTTGTCTATCACCCTGTTCCTCCGCAATATTAGGGATAGATTCCTGGGGAGATGACTGTAAGGGGGTTGTCGGAACACTGCGACCGGTACCTGCAACAAAGACCAATTATTAAGAATTTCCCGTGTCCATCTAGTCCATCGACTAGCCAGAAACCCAGTCCGACCACTCGATGAACTATCCACCATCACCTACTATGATCATCGACTTGGGGGACCTCCAATAAATTATGCTCCGGGGGCTCCCGCCCCTGGGCGGCGGTTCCCCCGATGGCCAACTGCGACTCGTTAAATGTAAACCGGCCAGTCGCGCTGGTCGGGACATGGGGGGAACTCACAGCTTCCCCAAAACCGTCGGAACGGCGATGGGGAAATAGAGTGGGGGTTGAGGGCACTATACCATCATCGAGCATACCTTCGTCTAAGAGCTGGTGCCGGTAGGGCAGCGGCGGTACCACACGCTGGCGAGGACTTAGTGAAATGGGGTGTATGGAGGAGCTCGATGGACCTGCTGCTGCTGTTTTGTTATGGGGAAGGTCGTGACATTCGTAGGGGAATAATAGAGATTTCGATGTCTATTTGGGGACTTAAATCGTTCCCATAATTTACAACAAGAATGGCTATGTACAATTGTGATTCGAAAACCGTTGAAATTTAACAAACAACTAAGCGACTTTGTTACTTCTTTTGGTAGATCAAGAAACCACAGCACCTAACCGTCGTATGTTAATGAAGTCTATTTCAAAACTTCTACAAATTTTCTCGATAAAAATCAATGAATTTTTCATGCGTTTCTCAAAATATCACAACATGAATAGATTTTTTAGAAACTCCTTAGAATTTCCCAATTGTACAATTTTTTAAATTTGGAACTTCCCATCCCTTCCTATCAGTAACCACATATCAACAATGGCCAAATTCTGTATTATACCCACAGAAATGCTCTACTATTCCCTCCAAAACTAATATCTCCCCTGTACAAACTTAAACAAACAAAATCAACTTACCGTCAGTCCCACTGCTAATAGCCTCGGATTGGGCCTGTCTGTCCATCATCTCCACTTCCGCACTCTCCTGACTCTCACTCTGATTGGGCACTTCGCTGGAATCCTCAATTACCTCCACCTCATTCCCAGCCTCCTCCTCTTCTTCTACTTCTTGACAATCATTATCCTCATAGTTGTCCTGTTCCATTCCTTCCATGTCATATACCTCGGTGTCATCAGGTTCCTCCTGGTCATCACCTTCACCCTCATCTGGACCATCGCTTTCCACTAGGATTATATTGTCATCGTCTTCCCTCTGACTACTAGTCGGTACTTGGTACTCCACTTCCAAGCCGCTGTCGCTGATACCTTGCTGTAACCTTGTACGTTTGCTCTGCTGCTTCAATTGCGACTTTTCTTCCGCTTGACAACTATCAGTGTCCGGATCTCGTTGACGTTTCAAACCTGCCTGGGTCGTTGTCACAGTATTCGAGCTGCTGGAGCTGGTGCCTTGTTCTTGAGTAGGACCACTACTTGGAGGTTCCACTCTAGGGGAAATCACTGCTAGAGTTTGTTGTTGAGGAGCTGTTTGGATCTATGAGAACAAGCTTAGCTTTAACGTAAAGTAAGAAAATATCTTCTTTTTTTTTAATTCTTAGAAATATGCATCAAGAATTATTACGTCAATATTACATTCAGTAGTTTTATAAATAAATATTTAGGATTTTATGAGTCAAACGTCTTTCATTTTAGTCAATCAGATAAAATAGAAAATTGATTTTACCTGCATAGAATTGTCATCATCTTCCGAAGACTGTGTTGGCGGCACTGCTACTTGTCTAGCACCCAACATGGCGGAACTAGCAGAACTTGTAGCTGGCACGTACTCGGTGTGGGACGAAGTAGGACTGCTAGACAGAGCCTCGATAGACGAAGTCCCAGTAGTGTGAACCTGCTGTTGTGGAGGTACCATAACAGCGCTAGGAGTTTGGGTTGTTGGTAATACTGCGGCTGTTCTCAACTGCTGGGACATTGGTCTTATACTAGCCAGTGGGGGCTCCCCACCACTACGCCACGGCTGGATAGGAACTGACTGGGTTTGAGTATTGGTTGAATGCCCAGGAATCGGCTTAATATCAGCAGTAGGTCTTTCAGTGGAAGACTTCTCACTGGAAGCAGAACTAGTGCTGGGCTTGGAGCCTTGTTGCTGTCCCAACTTCCTTTCTAACTGACTAATGCTATGCTTTAGTGCTTCTACCTCTGATGTATGCGCGCTCTTTTCCTGCTGTAATTTTTCTATCAACTCATCTTTCTCTTGCTGCAAGTTGCTAATCCTCTCAACAAGCTCATTAGTGTTGTTAGCACCATCAGACTGTTCCCCTATATGTCCGGATTTGTCATGTTTGGAAAGTTCTTCTCTCAAACCCGTATTTTGTTCAGTTAGACTCACTATTCGGTCTTTAGCGTTCTTGAAAAGAGTCTTGAATTTTTCCTCCTTTTCTTGCGAAGTCTGTTTCAAAATATCAATTTCCTTTTTCAGCGAATCAAGCTGCTCTTGACTGCTGCTCACCTGCTGGTTCAACTGATCCACATTCTCTTTATGTGAAGTCTCTAACAAGCTCACCCGCTCTTCATGCTCATTCTTCTGCTGCTCTAGCAACTGAATTTGCTTCTCTGCATTTTGGCTTTGTTCACTTTGGCTTTGCTCATTCTGTTGTCTAAGAGATTCAATATCCTTGACTTGATCTTCATACTGGGTCTTATATTTCTTGGCAATCTTTTTCACCTGAGTTAAGTTATTCTTGAGCTCACTTATTGAGTTGTCTTTAGCACCTATTTCTTCAGTTAGTGATCGGTTTTCTTGAGATAATCTTAAATTATTCTGAGTCTGCTGATCTAAGCTCTCACTGAGTTGGGAAGCTTGGTATTGCAAGCTTTGCACCTGCTCCCTCAGCCTGCTAATTTCTTCACTTTGATTATTATTCTGAGCCCTCAAGGATTTTAATTGATCTTCCAGTTTTGCAACTGTTTGTCTAATATTGTTATTCTCATCGGAGAGTTTGGCATTATTGCCCCGCTCGACAGTTAACTGTTTGGCTAAAGTCTCCCTTTCAGTCTGCAGCTTTTTCCAGTCCTCAGGACTAGTCCTGTTAGTTTTTTCAATGAGTAAATTAGCCCTCTGTCTCCATCGAGTACATTCAGCTCGTAGAGAGATATTCTCCGTTTGCATCTGATCAGCTTTAGTTTGCAAGTCTCTATTTCTCTCCTGTAGGGGAGCTAACTCACTTTCCATTTGTTCAGCCCTTGCGCTTAATTCTTGCATTTCACTCAACAGCTGATCCCGTTCGTGCCTCAAAGCTCTATTACTGTCAGTAATTGCGTTTAATGTCTCCAATCTGCGCAGAACTTCTGAATGTTTGGATGCAGAAACATTAGTAACTTCAAGCTTTTGTCTCTGAGCTTCGATCTGTTCTTTAGCCTCCTTTAGCTGCTTGGTAATAGAGTCAAATTGGGATTTAAGCCTAAAGTGTTCAGCTTCGATGATATCAGCTTTGCTCACAGCAATATCCTTCTCTCGTCTCAAGTATTTAATAATCTTAAGCAGCTGACCTGATTTATGAACTTCGTCTTCTGTAAATGACCGATTAAGGTTTTCACCAAGACTAGAATTCTGACTTGTGTTAAGATTATCTGTGGAGACTTGAGATTGCAGGAGGGTGAGTTGTGTGTTTAGTTGCTGAATCTGATCTAACAGAAGGCTGTTTTGTTCCTCCATATTCTTAAATCGTTCGTCCAATTTTTGTTTCTCTTCATCAAGCAATTGTTGCTGTTTTACAGCGCCTTGTAAGTGTTCATCCAAAGCTTCTACCGCTCGATCTCTCTCAGATTTTACTTGTTGAATCTGACCATTTGCCTCGTCAAGTTCTGCCTTCAAATCAGTTAAACTTTGCAAATCAGCTGAGTGCAATGTAACTTCCCGGGCATATTTGTTTTCTGAGGCTTTTAACTGCTCATTCATGAATTTTAATTCACTTTGAGCTTTCTCCAATTGCTCTCTGGCTGACCGCAGATCCAAACTCCGAACATTAAGTTCTTCTTGTAACTGTTGAGACTTGCTTCTAATGTCGGCTGCTGCAATATCCTGGTCATCCATCTGAATCGACAGTTCTCCTTGCAATTCTGCATTTTTCTCTTGCAACTCCCGCACTAGTTGCTTTTGCATTTCGATTTCCTTCAAATGTTCCTGCTCTTTGTCTAGAACTTCTTGTAGTTGTTTTTCGGCATTTTGAGCCACATTGAAGTATTCCTCAGATGCGTCTTTGGCACCTTTTAGTTTGGCTTTTAATGCGTTAATTTCAGCTTCAGCATCTGCCATATGCTGTTCCAACTCCCTTAATTTTCTGCCTTCAATACTTGCATCAGGAATTGCAAATACTGAACTTTTAAGTTTTTTAGATAAATCTTCAATATGAACAGTTTTGTTGATTAGATCGTTTCGGAGTTCCGAAATTTCTTTGCGCAGTTTATCTGCTTTAAGCTTTTCCTCCTCCATTCGCTCCTGTGCTTGTTTGGATTGTTTCTCTAAATGTGCAGTTAGTTCCCTGAAGTGTGTCTGCTCCTCCTCGAGTCTTCTGCGCAAAGATGAGCATTCTAAGTGAGCTTCGTCAAGCTTGGCTTCAAGTCTCAGCTTGCTTTCCGCTTCATTGCGCTCTAAAGTAGCTTTGATGAGTTCAATGTTGCTTTGCAGCAAACTTTGTTGATGAGAATGCTGTTTAACCATCTCAACTTCTTTCAACAATCTCCTTTCAGAATCTCTGAGGAGGGCGTTTTCTTTTTGGACACTTCCCAGAATAACTTCAGCCTTCGATGCTTTAGTTTGGTTCTGAATTGCTTCATCTTTAAGGTAAGAGGCTGCCTGTTCGTGCTTGATTATAGCTTCACTGTAAATTTTGTTTTGCTTTTCTAAGGCTATTATTTGTTTTTTGAAAATTTCTGCGTTATTTTGGAGAACTTTAAATTTCTCTTCGTTAAGCTCTGCTTTAGACGTGAGTTGGCAGCTCATTTTTGTAAGTTCTTTAGACTCATTGCGCACAGATTCTAATTGCTCCAAAAGAATTTTCTCATGATCCAATCTCTCTTTCCTGTAAGTCTCATACTCCTCCTTCATTTCCTCAACTTGTTTTTTGTATTTTGTTATCTGAGTTTCTAAATCCTGCACTTTTTCATCGGAATTCGCATTAGAATCTGAAGCTTCGGATTGAGTTTTATTGAGAGTTTCGCCATTATCAGTTGTACCAAAGGCTAAATTCACTGAGGTATCTCCTCCTCCTTTAGCAGCTTGTGAATACAAGTTCTTATACATATCCCTTTGATTTCTCAAGGTGGCCATCATTTTGGTCTGTTGCTCTCTCTCTTCAAGCAGCTCAATCTGCGATTCCCTTAAGTCCTCCAACTTTCTTTGTAAGTTAGCAACAGCAGCTGGGTCGAAGGATTCTATTTCTTCTTGTCTTTCAGTCAAATCTCGTACCAATGCTAACAACTTCTGGTTGGTAGCTTGGAGTTCAGCAATATCATTGAAGGTAACTAAACGCTTTGTAATGATATCTGCTGAGCTAACACTATCACTTAAATCATTATCGGTGGAAGTACTTGAAGATCCAATTCTAGAATGCTCAACTTCTTGTAGCAAATGTACCACTTGCCGGGAGAGATCTGCTAGCTCTTTCTTCATTCTCTGGTTTTCCCTGGCCACCTGACCCTCAATTCTTCGATTTTCTACATTGGCTTCGCGTAGTTGTTGCACCTCTGCCAATAACGAATCATTGGAGGCCTTAAGGGTTTCATTAGCGTCTAGTGCATCGCTGAATTCCTGACGGAGCTGCGTAACCTGTGGACCTTTCTCCTCGATTTCTCTCACAATGCAGTTGATGTAATTGTTGAGTCTTACACACTCTTCTGATTTACTTGTAAGTTGTTCTGAAGTTGAAACATAGCGAGAGTACATTTCTGTGTAAGTCATCCCTGATTTCATGACTCTGGAAACTGTGGCTGCCGATGATGAAAGTCCTTCAATATCTTTGCTAATCGATCCGTTTTTGCACTGTTCAATTAACTCATTAGCAGTTTCCAATTCTTTTTTAAGCATTGCAATGCATTCGTTCTTCTTTGAAATGATTTCCTCATGGGCCAGTCCTGATTCCTTATGTTTAGTCTCTAAATCTCCATACTGCTCCGTGGCCTGCCTCAACATCTGTTGAACCTCGTTCAAGGCATTTTTCAGTTCTTCTGCATGCTTCTGAGTCTCCTCAAGCATGGATTTGTATGTATTGGTCATCATAGTTTTAGCATCAATTTCGGAGACGTATGATTCGCTGACTTTCGAATGAGTCTCATTCA
Source organism: Euwallacea similis (assembly GCF_039881205.1). Taxonomy (NCBI): domain Eukaryota; kingdom Metazoa; phylum Arthropoda; class Insecta; order Coleoptera; family Curculionidae; genus Euwallacea; species Euwallacea similis. The sequence goes on from NC_089625.1 coordinate 3,064,004, forward strand.
AATTAAAGATTTTCTGAGCCAATTCTTCATTGCGAGCTGCTAAACTCTCGTTTAGTTCATTGAAAGATTTTAATTGTTCAGAAGCAACAGTTAGTTCTTGGGTTTTCTCTAAAAGTTTCGTTTCAAGTTGAATGCAGCGGGATGAGTTGTCTCGACGCATGTTTAGAAGTTCATCAGTCCTGTTTTGAAGTTCCTCTGTAAGAGATTAATAGATGATAATTACATAGAAAACACTTAGAATTGTTTGGCGAAGTTTTAAAACTCACTTACTTACCTGTAAGACTTTCAATTTGACTGCTCATCAAAGCCCGTTCCTGCTCCAATCTTTTCTCCCCATATTCCAAAGTAATCCTCATTGACGCCACTTCCTCTGCTTTAGCCAAAGCCTCACATTTCGTGCTGACAGCGTCCTGCAGCTGCTTGGTCAAAGTCTCAATGTCCAATTGTAAACTTTCAATTTGGGCGTTCCGTCTTTGAATCATCTTCACAGTCTCGTCACGTTCGTCTACGGCCAAATTGCGTTGATGTCGGTATTCCGCAGCCTCTGCTTCAAGTTGGTTGGATTGCGTTTGTAATCTAATAAGTTCAGAGGAAAGGTTTGATACTTGGGATTCCAGCTGAGTGATTGAGATGTTGGCAGCTTCAAGGCGCGCTTTGTGCGCTTCATTTTCGCTGGTGAGTGCTTCATTTTGCCCTTTGATTTCTGTGAAGCTTTTTTCTGCAGGGATGAAAGGAGTGAAAGGTTTGTATCATAATAAAAAAAAATATTGAGTTATATGTATGTTTATATAGGGTGTCCCAGAAACAATGGTACAAATAAGTATTTAGTGCTAGAGGTTAAAAAATAGAGTGATCTATTTATCAAAGTTTGAACTACCTGATCGATTTAGAAAGTTTATTACTCCCTAGCATTGCTTTTCCATTTGTCACTGGTAGCCAGCTATTTGCCAAACAATCTAGGAATGCACATGGTTTTTCTGAAAGAAGTGCATATGCTTCATATATTCCCATTTAAATTTTCAGATGTTTAATAACTTATGTTAAAAATAGGGTTAATAGTGTAACGGAATTAGAGAAACCATTCTACTTTTACAATCATGTAATATATAGAAATCTAAATTGGTTGCCTCATATGTACTTCAGCACATGAAGAATAATATGCATTTTTATAGGTAGAACATTTGCATTCCTCATTACTTTTGAAAATAACTAGAAAATGATGATAGATATGGAAACAATATAAAAAGGTGAAATATGTTCTAAACTGAACAGATTATTCAAATATTAATAAAGAGATACTCAGTGTAATGTCATAAAGAAGTTTGGTACAAGAAATCCCAGCTCCTGAGAAAGTATCACCCCGTACATATTGACAACAAATTGTAGGTCTTGATGGTTTAGATTCTAAAGAAAAATATATTTATAAAATATTCACTTTTTATCTTAAAAAATGAAGGAATGATGAGATAAAATTAAATACATATATTTATTTTATTTATTGTCATATTTAACAGTATGCTTTACAAGCACCTAGAGATAAATTACATACAAAGAAAATTAATTTAAAAAATATAAATCTAACACTAGCATAGATTCTGATACATCAAGAAAATAGGTTTTAAGTCACTAAGGATAATATAAAAATATCTGTATTACATTTTTAGAGGAAAACTCATTACAAATAGCCATATTAATTACAAGCTACATATATGGGAACCTAATGCCCATAACACATAGATCATGAGACAACATTCTTAAATTAATCTTCAATTACTTTAATGCACATGTAATGATCACTTCAATAATTATCATTAAATTAAGATGCAATAAAATTGTACTTTAGTTTAGATTATTTATTAATAAGATAATCATAATTTTGTACCTACATCTTAAAAGAGAAGCTCACTACAACGAGAAAAGCTTTATTTAGTAAGATAGATAGGGTGTACCAAATATTAGGTTATTACAATATATTCCTTTCAATAAACTAACAATCTGGATAGCAGCCTTTATTGTATACTATTGCTGACTAAGCATGTGCCAATAAATACAGGCAATTTATGTTAGGGTGATTTAGGCGAAAGTAATAAATTGAATTTCCAATTACCATAAAAACTAAAATGGCAAATTCTGTGCATAGTCGAAGGCTCCCTTGAAGATATTCCTTGGAAATCACTTTACATGCTCGTCAAAGGAACAAAGCCCTCTAATATCTAGAAACCACATCCACTTACCCGAATTAGAATTTTTCGTCTCCAACAAAGCTTTTGAGGTGATAAACTCCTCGAACTTCTCATTGACGAACTTTGAAATTTTCTGCCCGATTTCGGCGGGCACTTTTTTCCACTCTTCTTGGCTCACCACCGAGGCAAAAAGGCACGTCTCCATATCGCCGGACTGTGCACAAACTAGCCTTTGGTCTAATTTACTTTTTACAGGTCATACTATGGTTTAAACTGATTTGTGAAATGGTTTATAGCGATAAGAAAGCGTCAAGACTTGAAGAACCATGCAATTTCATTTTGCAAATGAAAAACATGCCGGCTTGCAGACTTGCGTTGTTGCCACATTAGATACATTTTCTTTCATAGGATATTAAAAACCTTTAGAAGGTCTATTTACATCAATATGTTATGATTGACTTATATTTAGAATATTCCTAAAACGGGTTTCATAAAGAGTCAAAAGAAAATCTGACGGAAATGTATTCTAGAAATTTAACCACATGAGAAATAATAATCGATAAAAATCATTTTTAAGTATTTAATTGCTAATTAGGCAACAGGGTGACAGTATCATTTGGCATAATTAGGGGTGCCAACGACGAATTCCAATTTGTGTGCCAACATTTATAAGAATTTCTCTTTAGTAACTAAAGAATGCTTCTTTTAAAACTTCGTTGTAATAAGAGTCCTTCCAATGATATTTACATGAGGTAATTTGTATAAGGAGCTGAAATATTAGCTCGCATTTATTGTCTCTCACGTTGGCAACACTGACCATGATGGCGATTGCAACAATCTTACTCCCATCGGTGATACAAATCTCATTTTTATTGGCGCAAGGACTTGCATTTGTTTGCACGTGTTTCTTTCTCTTTTTTTGTTCATCAATAACATTTTTTTGACAATCATTGAACTGAGATAGATAATTCAGGTAGAGTGATTATTATTGTATATACTATGCTGTAAAAGAGAAAATATGACAATGTGATGACGTATTCTAGAGTATATCGTAGATTTAATTGTTCAAATTTTAAAAAAATCTCATTTAATTGGATCCCAATTTACTGTTTTAATTTGTTATTTATGTATTGATATTCCATTCTTTAAAGCGCAAGTAGATAAAAACATTGATATTAAAAAGATACATATAAATTATTCTACTTTGTCGATATTGCTTAAATGGAATGCCCTATTGCCGATATTTCATGGTGGCATGGCTGATCGTTGATATCAGATAGGAGGCCACTTGCCTAGTGTTTTTGCACCATTTCAATGTGAAATATTCAATTTAACGAATTTTTCATATAAAAGTCGCTCATATAAGAATCAGAATTATGTCGACTGACGAAGAATTTAACACAGAAGTGCCTAAGAACTTCTCAGAAGTTCTAGAGCAAGAATTAGAAGACAATTTTGAAAACTTAAATTCACAGTTTCAAAGGTACCAGAAGAATAAATTTCTTTTACAATGCATTGAAGACTGTATAGCCCCTGATAGTCCTCTAAAAGATCATCTGAAAACAAAGATTCGTAAAATCATTTTTGGAGAGAAAGTGTCTCAACTCAGCCTAGAGGGTTTCCCTGGAGAAACTCTGCTTGGGATACCTCTCAATGAATCACAACTAACATACTCAGAAAATGAAAAACTTTGCAACTGCTTAATAAATTTATTGGAACGTAAACACAAAATATTGCCTGAATCGACAATTAACTCCCCTTTAGAATTAAACCATCACAACCAACAACTCTTAGACCTTCAACGGCAATTAACAACCCAACAAGAGTTATACATGAAAAACCTTTCTGAACTACTAAAACTACTAGAAAAATTAAAAGAAACTCGCCTTGAAGCTGTCCCCAAAGCAGCAGAACGCAAGTATTCCAACTCAAAATTGAAAACCCGTCTCAATTCTCTGAAAGCTGAAATTGCCAAGCGAAAGTGCAGAACCAATATATTTACTGAATCAAGTGATTCATTGGAGGCTTATAAGGAACTTATTGAGGATATGAAGGAGTTGGAAGGGGATTTAAAGCAAGAGGTGAAGGATTTGAAAAAGCTGAAGCAGAAATACACAGAGGTTTCTTGTGCAGAGTATGATGCAATGTTGAAGACTTATTCACAATACAAGGCTGTATTGGAGAGGAAGAAACAAATGCTGCAGCTTTGTGAGTGATCTAGACGTGTTTGATTTTCATTTTCTTTTATTGAAAGTAGTCTTAATATTAAATAAAATTGCATGAAACATCAGGTATTCAGATATTTACCAGTCTTCAGAGTACAATAATTCTTTTTAAGTAGAGCTAAAACTAAAACTTAAAGCAAATTCTTATTCTAAGTGATGTTAAACTATTCCCTTATAATATGCTCTAATAGTTAATATATAAAAGTCACAGACATGAGTTTTAAGAAAGAATACTTAAATAAGAACCAAGATATTTTATAGAAAAAACCTTATAGTTGAATAATTTATGGTGCTATTTGGCACATAGTTTGGATTTTTTTAAGACTGAAAGTTTTTACAGATTTGTAACTGCTTCAACCAAATATTTATACCACAATTTTTGATTTATTTAGAATGTATACAGATATAACATTGATTATTAATGTAGAAACATAGCCTCCTTGTTGAACACATTTTTCATTTCAATAGAACACTTTTAAAAATTTCAAGAAATTAAAGGAAAACTTAACCTTCTATAAAGTGTTTTATACTAAATAAATATAATACTCTTCAATTGCAAAGAAAAACTTAATCACTATCATCAGAATCTCCTGGATTTGAACTTCTAATCAATACAGGCTTTAAGCTTTTATCTTCCAATAACCCATGCTCAACCAAATATCCTTGCACATCTTCAATCTCGAAACGATTACCAATTTCATTGGAAAGCTTAACAAAGTTTCCAATGATATTACCAGCTTTATACACCAACAAAGCTGGAACTCCTTCAACCTTAAAAGCTCTGCTTACCCCAACCTGTGAGGCTGATATAGCACAAAATTTCACTGAATTATATGTTTTAGACAATTCTTTCAAGCAATGGTTCATGATTCTGCAGGCCTCTACATGCTCTTCATAAATATGGATGATTACAGTTACTGTTTTGTCTTCTTTGTCCACTGCATCTAAGAATTCTTGAGTATCTCTTAGAAAATACAGATTGCCTAAATTACAAAAAAGAATAGTTTTATAACAATTAAACTAGGGGGGAAGACTTACCAAATTTCTTTTGTAAATTGGTTTGGTGTAGCATTTCTTGAATTCTGTGCTTCTGATATTTTAGCAGAAACGCATCATTGTAAAGTTCTGCAAGTTCTGGATCTTCCAATGCAGATTTCTCTTTTTCCTCATCTAGGGCTGTTTGCACAGTCATGGTGAGCTTCTTGGCAAGTTCAATTCTCTCTTTCTCACTTTCAGCACGCTTTTCGTTTTCCAGTTGCTTAAATTTTCTCCAGTCTTCAATTACCCCTTTAAAAAATAGTTTGAGTGAAAATCGGGGCAGAAAGGGGAATTTACCGACGGCTTACCTTTTGGCCCAGTATTAGTAGAAGCCCCTTCCCATTTACCAGCATCAGGTAAAACTTTGGGAGTCTGAGCCCCCACGCTATTTCCCTTTTTTTCACCTCCTGAATCCTCATTATCACTTCCCTCACTGCTACTGCAATAATTGTGCAGCTTTTCACCTAAAATTTTGTCTTCTAGAGTGGCCATTTTTCGGCGAGACCACTACGTTTGAGAGAGCGTTTTTAATTTTTCAGTCAGTTTAAGGTAATTTTGGTCAATTTAAAAATAGACTCTGCTATAAACAGCTTTAAATTAAAAGTGTAGTTTTTAATTAGTTTTGTTGAAAAATAAACATTTTCTCACGTTCAGTGACGTCACATTGTCCGTTGTCAAAAAGAGAGGCAACCAAAAATACGGGAGTGGTATTTCAGTTGCAGAGCAGTAAAGTTTAAAATAAATAAAATTTTTAAAAACCTTGTTTTGCCAACAAAATAAACTATAGAATAAACCCAATAATTGTTTGTAGTTGCTTATTTTATTGATCGATTAAATCAGAAGTAGTATTTGGAAAAAATTCAAATTTAAAATTTAGCGCCGAAAGTGACGACATCTGTCGATAACAACAATGTGTGTGGCATGCTCTCGGATCTAACCTCAATTTATTTTGCAGGTTACAATTTTTTTAACTGGCATGCTAAGTGAAGAATTAGAATTTTGATTTTAACGTTAAAATGGCCCTACAAGCGGCCTCATTTAGTGAGGACGGTAAATATTTTGCCCAAATTACTGGGGATGGTAAACTGCACATATGGAACACCCTGTCCAACTCCTTGGAGCAGGAATTCACCCCGGATTTCCATCTTACCACGCCGTGTACCTGTTTACATTTTTGGAATCCCCGGCAAAGTAGCAATAAGGTACCCCAATTTAGTGTAACTGTTCTCATATTTATAATTACTGGCGAATAATTGCTATTTAGAATTTTAGTCATCACTCATTATTTTTTATAATTGAACTCTCATCTATAAGAAGTACTAGTATATGGATATATGTTTGTTTCATAACTTTACCCAACGTTTACCCTATCCGTAGTTCTGGTAATTGTATTGACACTAACTTTCTTATATCCTTTTTATAATATTTGGAAATAAATAGTTCAGTAATTATTGATGAATGGACCACAACAGAAGTCAAGTTGTAGTTGAGTGTTGCCAGTCTATGCACACAATGCAAAATACAACACACTATTAAACTGCTTGCTTAAAGAGCTATTAGCAATGAGAGAAATTGAGTCTACTTAACTTTTTTTGAAATTATTTTAAATACAGTTCTAAGATAAAAATGTCCTTTGCAAATTATGCTTGATCTTCATATTTTAACTTTATTTCTTGTCAGAAAGAAGTTTCATCAATCAACACACAATTTCAGGGATCACCTTCTCCAAAAAAAAAAAAACGCAGGGAGGAAGTCAGCACTTCCCCCAACATAGTCCTAGGAACCACATCTGGCATTTTATTAATTTATTCTCTTACTAAAGGAGCTATAGAATACACTATAGACAGTAAAACTAATACACAAGTCAACTGTGTTTCTATTACAAGCAACAGCTTATCATACTCAGGGGCCGATCAAAATATATTAGAATGGAACTTAAAAAATAAAGAATTACAAAGGTAAGGTATTTTTATATCTACATGATAATTTCCTTAAGTACAATCACTATGTTTAGTAAATGGAAAGGAGGAAATGAAACTATAACATCAATCCTTGCACTTCCGGATAATAAAACCCTTTTAACAGCCTCAAAAATCATCAAACAATGGCAAATATCCTCCAGAGAGGTGCTAAGAACATTCACAGGCCATAGTTCAGAAATAGTATTTATGCTCTATGTAGATTTGCCTCAAGCTGGATCTTATGTGTTGTCAGGCTCAAAAGTATGTAAACACTATAAAGAAGGAAGTTTTGATTGTGTTATAAGAGTTTTTTAGGGGGACAGACTTTTGAGCTGCTGGAATTTAAGCAGTGACAACAAACAAAAAAATGCAGTTTGCAATTATTTAATGCAAGATTCAGTGCAGTATATTTCAGTAAATGTATCAGACCAAGGGCTTACTAAGGTAGCTGCCACTAATAAAAGTGGCACGGTGCATGTTTTTCAACATAAGCTTAATGGGTACTTTGATTAAATATTAGAATTTTAAAAAAATAACTAGTTTAACTTGTAGAAAATGCGACAAGCCTCTAAAACCTAAATCTGCCATTCAAGTTGTTTCAGATACTGGCCAAACTAATGAGCCGGTCAAACCTCTCAGAGTTTTTGGAGCTAGGTTTATCGATTCTGATACGGTTTGTTTAGGTCATGGCTCAGACTTAATTCTGACATTTGAGCAAGTGGTATGTCGTATTTTTCAAGCCCTAATATATTATGATTTTAATCAAACATCATTAGGAAATTACATCCAAAAGAGTTGAAGTTTTAATAAGACAGGATCCACACGCTTTGAAAAAATCGAAAGATGTGCAAATCACTAAAATTAAGAAGCCTCTAATAGGGGATGGCGTTCATTATGTTTCTACTGAGAGTAGTAAAAGAAAGCCAGGACAGCAACAGGAAATTCCCATGGAACAACGGTTTGAAATTCAAAATTATTGAATTGGAAACTTTTTATAACTGCAATATTGTAGACTCGAAAACTTGACTTTAAGCAAATCCGAAGGAAAAGTACCTCGAGTCGATAATGTGGCCCAACTGCTTTTGCAGGGGATGCATAGTAAAGACAGGAATATATTAAGAACAGCCCTGTTTAGATCTGACGAAAATGTTATTCGGAATTCTATAAAAAGGCTTCCGGTGACGGTTTTCGAGGGTTTAATTTCGGAGCTTTCCATTTTAATTCATGGAAAAACCATTATGTGAGTTTCAAAAGTTTCATGGAAGTAAAAATTTGGGGAAATTTAATTTTAGGAGTCGATTTGGGGCTCTTTGGCTGAAACATTTGGTTCAAGTTCATGCAGGAGTGCTGATTTCGAACCCAAGCCTTCCGGAATTATTTTCAAGTGCTTTAGGGAGCATTGATAATAAGATTAACTCGCAAGCTGCCCTTAATAGGTTAAAAGGCAAGCTGGAATTGCTAGTTCCTCAAGTAACCAGCGCTGCGAGCGCGGAGAATGACGAAGAAGATGAAGCGTTGCTGGTTTTTAATGATAAAGGTAATATATTTGTTTGGTTTTGAATGTTTTTTTAATAGTAAAGTCCGTTTATTAGGATCTAGTGATTCGGAATCTGAAGAGGAGGTTGCTTTGGAGATTGACTCAGATAGCGAGCCAGAGAATTGGGAGGAAGACGATGTGGAAGATGGGAATATGGAGGTGGACAGAAACCATATGGGAAGCAGTCCGGATTCTGGGGATTCAGTGGTCATGGTTGACGATGGGCACGAGTCTGATTGATTTTTTTTTTTTTTGTCAATGTCTATCCAGAGTTTTTTTGCTCCTGCCCAGTCTATGTTAAGTTACTTTCTAGATAAAACTTTATACATTTCTGACAAGAAAATACAGTTCTTAAAGTGGTTTAGGTTTCTTAGTTTTATTTGTTGAACCTTTAACGGAAAAATTGGAAACAGTCTAGTAAGTCGTGGTACATAATAGCGGCCTTTTACAATATTGTAGGGTGGGTAACAGATTGCGCATAATCAAATAGAATGATCTAACAATAAAGCCTTCTGCATAATCATGAACGTTTGAAATAGAGTATTTCAATATTTGGATAAAATGCTAATGAAACTTTTCTTAGACAGTCTGTGATATTTATGGATTTGTGTGTCTTAAATTTTACAGTTTTTTTTATCGAATATAGTCTTGAGAAGGACTAAAATAATGAAATATTGGAAGATAGAGAGTTTCGTTGTTCTCAAAAAAGTCAATAATTCTTTAATGATATTTTATATTTAACAGAACAAATTACTAATTATTTTAGATACAAAAAACGTATACAAAATTTATACTTAAGTATTTACAATATAAAAATATCAATACATCTAATAGCAAAAAACTTAACAAAAGTTTTGAGCTTGGATTTCTTACGAAAGCGTGATCCGTATAGCGGCCACTAAAAAAGTTACCCGATGTATTTTACATTCACAAAATTTTTAAGCAGCGGTAAGCAAGGCCATGGTCGACTTTGGAAAGTATTACTGACGCTATACTGCGGCACCGACGCTTTCTTAGGAACCTTTAAAAATAACATTTTAACAACAAACATAATTAATTAAAAACTGTAATTATTCCTCATGTTGACGTGGAGATTATGACGTTACAACAACATTTGAATGGAACTGATAAACAATATTAATTTAACATCTCAAATATACTTCATATGGAAATTATCAGAATAAACTTTAAGAATCATCTACTGTACTTTTTATGTTTTCAATCAACTCGTGTCTTCGACGAATTCCTGAAGATTTGTCTTCCTCAAATGAAGAATCGGAATCTGCAGGCAATAAAACATACGTCTAAACTCACAAGAAACGAACAAGTTTTTAATGTTTTTTCGGATAAGTAAAATTAAACACACTAACTAAATTAATTATCACTAATTTATTGATAATACAACAATAACAACAACCAAACTACAGCCATTTAGCGCACTCGCTGCAGGAGAACTTCCTGTGCTTCTCGCATATGGCTCTATTACACGCTGAACATTTTAATTTCCTGCCTACCAGAGAAAAATCAAACCACTTGTCATAGGGAGTTTTTTCTAGAAATCGCACCGCTTTAAGGCACAAAAACAGTGACAAATGAGGCCGTAAAAGCAATTTCCTCACCGACCTCCAACCTGAATGAAAACAAGGGAACTACAATAAAACATATCGAACAAAAAAACCTTTGACCGGGTTATTAAAACTCCGTTTCCTGTGTAACAATTATCGTTAGAAAACAATCATATGAAAACATTTAACACCACCACCCAACAATATTAACCACTTACCGTTATCAAAAATATCTAGATTGGTATTGGAATCTATAAAGTTTAAATATTCATCAGAGTTAATTATCTGGTACCAGCTAATTAGGCAGGAGATTGCAATGAAGAATAAGTTAGCTGTTATACCTGAAAAGCCACAAAAAAAAAAAATGTTTTAATTAGTGCTGAACCATTCATACCTAAAGCTGCAGACAAAATCGGCCAATTGAACATCACATATCTTAGACCAGAAAATTCCGCATTAACTGAGAATTTAGCAGAGTAAATTTCTATATGCCTTGACTGAATTTCAACATAAATGTCTGTTACAGGTTTATACTACAAGTATAAGGCAAATTAAACAAAAATGCTTTAACAGATCAATGAGCTTCACTTTAGACTCCTCATAATCACTAAAAAGTTCGACATGAACTATCTGCTTTTCCTCTGAAGATCCAAATATGAAGAAAGGAATAAAAACAATCTTATAGAGAGTATCTAAAAGACTGCTTTTATAGTGCAGCATTGTAGATCTGCATGAGTTTGCTAGTGTTTCTCCACCACTTGCTCTGAAGTCCACACAAACCATGAACATACCTATAAAACTGAATGCTACAACCCTGCTTTAACAGAGCTAATTTCAAGCTACCTAACTCTCGATTTGTAGGTGATTCTGGCATATCCAAATCTAGAGACACTTTATAAGGCTGGCCCATCATTAATAACTGTTGTCGAGATGTGAGTTGTACGTGCGCGGATGGAAAGCTGCACATGCCTTTCTCAGAGTTGCAGTTGTATGTGGCCCCGCAAGGCCTATGTGCACCTCATTAAAAACTAATAAAATTGTAAAATGAATACTTACTTGAACTTTAAATGCACAGGTCTTTCATGCTTAATGCTGGGGACGTAAACATAGTAAAATGCCACATACATGAGAATGGAGAGCCACACAAGTATGGTTGTGATTAGCGCTATTACAGTACCCCGAATTAATATTTCCTTAACGCTATTAACTCCAGTTTGAGTTCTAGTTTTGTACAAATCTATGGTGTCATAAATGAACTTTATTATTGGTAGTTTTAGTCGTTGTCGAATGTACTCTCGGGGGCCCAAATGGTAGACGCCTTTGACTGTATTGAATATTGCGGACATCCTAAGAGCTGACAGCAATTGGAGTAGTGATTAAACTGAAGTTATACTATCTAGACGCATGATAGTACATTGGGTTTGGACTTTAGTTTTTTAGATAATGGGTTTATCTTAGTAAAAATTAGGGTAATCTTTGGTTGGAGGTCAAAATGTTAAGGCGAGAAAAGTGGGGTTAACTTTGAGCGTCAGGTATTGACATTTTTGTTTCAATTGGATAAGATGGAACTTGTGCAGTGTATTTGGAGTAGAAATTTTCAGACATGATGAATGTAGAGAATGTAAATTTTATAGTTAATAAGGTACGAAATAAAGAACTTTTTGGACGAATATTTTTATTTGATAATCCTTACATTTATTTATACATTTAAGCTCCGCCTATTAACAAATTTTTACATTTTTGCAAAACAACATAGAAAACTATACATTAAAAAATTATATATTTTATATTCATTATTTTTCAAAATTATTTGCATCAGAAGCAAACGATGAATCTTCACTGTAGTTCATCGTTTCCCTCCCTCAAAACTCCTTTTTAGGTACTTTATAAAAGGTGATGAACATCGTATGGGACCTTATCTCTCTATGAGTAGTTCAATATCAATATAAATACATTACATATGCATGTTGTATAAAGAACTATCCTCAATAAAACTAATCAGTCAAAAAAATTAACAATTTATTAATATCAATGAAAGAATCACATTTAGGTAAATTGTAGTTAAGACTATCCGGGGGAGGTCGCATGATGAGGCCGATGTTTCGATTTGGGGCACATTGTAGCCGCTTGCGTAGGTCATATTCACGAAAAAGGAGCCCTCGGCGAGGCCAAGGGGGGATCGGACTATGAAGTTGTATTCCCCGGTATCAGTTGTCGTTACTTTTGTCAGGAAAAGTACCGCTTGATGACAATGGGAGTTTGATGTGTTCTGCAAAAAATTCAGTGTAGATTCTCTACATGGAATCTTCGAATGTTTATGTACATGAGAAATTGTTTACTATTTGGAAAACAAATGATAAAATTACAAAAAAAATTAAAGAAAAAAATTCAGTTTATGATTTTTTTCAAGCCTCGAATATCTCGAAAACGAAGAAAGACAGGCACTGTTTATTGTTAAACTGTCCCTATATAGGGTCTTTCAATGGGAAAAATCGAGCTTATAATATTAAATCGAAACGAACCCACTTAATTAAAATGAGAATAATGTCTCCATAAAATCTAAAATATCTCGAAAACAAAAAGAGACAGCCATATTATCAATGAAAATGCCTACTCTTTTCTCCTAATTAAATTTCTCCCACCCAAAAAATAATGCACCCCAAAACACAACACCCAAAACATTTTTCTTGCTCACGGTAATGCCATAGGCGATAATGGTCTTATCAGCATCCCCAGGCCTGTAAACCTTCTGGTTTTTGGCTATCCAAAACACCTTATTATACGGGGGATTGGCACAGAATTCCATGGTCAACGTTAAAGGTTGCCCGGACACCGCTGTTATACTTTTGTTTGTCGGAGTCACCGTGGGCCATCCTGCAACAATAAGAAAACCCCCACTAAATTTCTAGATTATTAACTTAATAATAGGTATTTCAAAGCTGGAACAAAACAGAATTCGGGTCCTTTGCTACAATGGAAACTGCTCCACTCCCAAGGGTACTATTCAGCATGCAAAGCTTTCTATTAAACCTAAACCGGGACTTATCTGAGGCTCAATTGCGACTTTAATGACTTGTTTTAGATTCCTCTCTTTTCAACGTTGTTAAATTTCTCAAATTATTCAAGATTAAGGGCAGTAACTAGCAAGCAATTCCCAATGCACTGCCGCTTTTTGTCTCCCTTCATATTTGCGCGAACAATGCGGGAGTAATTAATGTATCTCTTCTTAAATTACTGCCACAACAAAGCCCCTCATACATAGTTATAAGTTGGAACGTAACAAAACGAAACACTTAATAACCGGAGTACAGAACGCCAGAGAATTATGGGGGTTGGAATTCCCAGCACCCTTTCTTTATTGCTTCACCTTTGGTCGGATACAAAAGCGAGTCTATGAGTTATCGACCAAAGTTTCCACGTCATTTGCCGCTGATATCGATCCAGATTTAGGCTTTTATGGTCGATAAATTATCGACTTTTAATTCGAAAAATCCTGGAAACAAATAGGCACTCTCGTTTTGTCGATTCCAATAGGACCGCAATAACGCCGTACTCGTATACCATCCGATGCTATCTCCCTCTGATTTGACGGGTGTAAATTGACTTTGGAAATAACGACTATGGCCGCACGTATAATATCGGCTCTGGATTATTATCCAGAGGCAGACCAGTAATTCACACCGAAAGCCTCATTCCGACTGGAACGCGATATATGGAAATGCGATCGGAAATCTGCTGTTTGCACGATTTGGTTTGGGGTGGGTTTATCGACATGTTTCCCTATTAGAAGCCATTTTGTCAAAGGGAGAAGGATGGATTTGATTTTGAAAGACTTCATAAAGGTGATATATACGTTGCAATGTAAAACACTGATCTGTTAAATGGAGAATGAAGAATAAACTACTAATGTTCCGGCAATTCTAAAACTCGCGTCCCTCGTCGATCTAAATAATAAAGCGCTGTGATTTCTTTGCAGCTGTCTGTGATGTGACTCTGTTCCCGGGAGTAATAAACGTAAAGCTTCTCATTTCTGGAAAAAAACAGTGGCGTAATATGAGGCATTTTCAAATGAGGAAACCTGAACATTTCTAAAACCTCTCCAATCTAAATATGTTTATATTGTGTATTGTATTAAGTTTGAAACACTTATATCCCTGATTTCAGAGCAAAAATAGCGAAATTCTTTCTGATAATAAAAAGTACTAAGAGATCATTGGTTTTCAAGGTTCTTGAATTTTAAAAACTAAAATCCATCTCACATAATTAGATTTGAACCCTTTCTTCACACGCTATTATCTGTTAAAATAAAAAAAGGATATTTGTATTTTTTGTAAAAAAACTTAAAGCCCTGTATTTCTGAAAAATCATAACGAAAATTTTCAATTGACAAATTTTCTGACTTTTCAAAAATCTCTACAAATGTTTATGTTGCATTCTTGAGACTGAAATCTGGCATCACACGTCACTAACTGTTACTTAAAGAAAACTTAGAAACTTTTCAAACACAAAATCTCCGATAAAAATTGGATTTACAGACTCGGCCCTGAAACCGCACCTCGTAGGGCCCTTGAGAGATGACAAAGTTCTAAATGTGTAAATACTCGCATTGAACGTTTTCCTTGAGTAACATTAACAATTATGTACGTGTGATTTTTTTGTTAGTAAAAGAAACTTACAGCTTCAAACTGTCAAAAAATCATTGGCTTATCATGGGGTTTGATTATTCATTTAGCTTCAAAGCTACGCCTCGCACGCCACTGTCAGTTAAAAAAACATTGTGATTTTTTATATCAATAAAACACAATTTCATCTCCTTGAATCCTAAAACGGTAATGCACGTACCATATTTTCATCCAAGCGACACATTTCTACATTTTCAAATCAAAGTTGTAAAACTCTCGACCCTCATCGGTCTAAACATCAAAGCGGCTCTGTTCCCAAGGCACACCCTCTCATGTGATTCGGGCACAGTTTTAAACCTGAGACTAGTGGTTGTTACACGTGCTGACATATAATGCGGATGTAATCTTCATACCATTCGGTTCCAAAGCCGAAACCCAGTTACATAAATCCTCGTCTCCGGTTAAATTGGGAATTTATAATCGCGGTTACACCCCCCACTTGTTCCTGTTATATCTGCTAGGCTAATGTAATTCGTTATGGGAGCGAATTGCGATGTTGAAACGTTGTCTGCGCTGCACGTTTGATTAACAATTTCCAATGAATATGCCTGTGTTACTCACGGTCTCATCTGACATAAAAAATTCTATAATTAGGAATTTAGATGCAAATTGACTTCAGGCACAAATGCAACTCTCTGGTTGCTGATTATTGAGAATCTCAATTTATTTGCCGTTGCGGTTTTATAATTCGCATCACCAGGGATTTTAAAGTATAATTATTCCTGTCGCGATCGTTTCCGGTGGCGAAAGTGGGAAGATGATGCACAGCATTCAGGCCGGGATTAATTTTTTTATCAAAGAGAGGAGTCTTAATGGCTGTTTACGACTTGTTATAAAAAGTTTTATGGGCGAATGTCTCCGCGCCCAATCTTTCGTCGTAATAAGCTTTTGGCTCGAAAAAGTTTCCAAATTGGAACGTTTCAGACTTAAATGATCCTCCTTTATCCCTTTAGAGCTTCTAATCCAATCTAATAGGGGAAATGCAATGAAGTAGCAAAGGCAAGGACTGTGGCGAAATTATTGCTTTGTGTATACTTTTACAAGTTTTGGAATATGTGTGAAACTAGGGCTGTTCGAATGTGACGAGTAAATTACTTAAGTGCAATGCTATTCAAATCAAGAAAACTTGAATTGCAACAGCCCTATGTTAATGGAATTTTAGATAGAGCATTACTTGATGATAATATTACTCATACATGGCGTTAAAATGTATGAATAGTCAATTTAAAATCGGAAAATAAAATATAGAAAATTGAACATAATTTAGGTCTTGATGATTTTGAACAGGCAATAAGTGTAGACAGGGAGTTTTGACGTTGAAATTACTTAAATGCAACATTGCTCGAATATCGCAGAAATCAATTTGAAATCAGGAGATGAAGCGAAACATAAATGATCGCAATAGGCATTTTAATAATTTTAAGTAGGCACTTCCAGATATCCTAAGGTTACATTGAAATCACCTAAATACGACGTTACTCAAACAAAGAAAGCTAGCGTTGAAATACAGCGCAATACTGATGCAACTTCAGATACATCATTACATGACGTTAATACCATCTACAGATAATGTTATGATGCAGGAAATGAAATAAAAATCGGAAATTAGAAAAATATATCAAAATTTCCGTAATACTAGTTTTGCAATCACTTAAATGCGACGTTGTTCAGACATCGCAAATCGAGAAGCTGTCTATGTAAGCTAGCCCAATTTCAATGCAATTTTAGATATGTCGTATCTTGGCCTTAAACTACCTATACGAGACGTTAAGTCGCATGAAAATCAGTTTGAAAGTAGAAAATGAAATGAAAACTCTTTTGATTTCAAAATGGTTTTTATGCAAAAAGATTACATTTTTCATCTTAACTATTTTTAGTAAATAATTGTAGATATATCTTTTAAGGTAACGTAGAGATCACTTAAAGACGGCGTTGTTCAAACAAAGAAAATTGGCTTTACAGTGAAGTCCAATGCAAAGTAATTTTAGATACGTATTATTAACGTCATTTCTTGATCTTAATATGACCTGCGCGTGATGTTGCATTTCGCAAAAAATAATTGAAATGAATAAACGAAATGAACAAGTTTTTGAGGCAAACATACTGAATTACGCGTATATGGTGTTGATACCGCCCAAATACAACGTTATGTTATAAATTAGAAGTTATGCAAAAGGCTTCAAACGAAGCAAAAAAGCACGTTTCGTGGACAATATGAAATATTTATATGTAACGTTACAATGTAATTTATTTTTGGAACATTGTCCCAACGTAATTTATGCTCGATTTCGTTCAATAAATGAGATTTGTTCATATGGTTTCTACTGAGTTTTGCTCACGTTTCTAGGCTTAAAGTATTGTGAATAGGTTCTATGGACATAAAAAATTGACACAACGTCTGTGTTACGTGTGAGAATGACGTTGTGTAAACTATAACTGAGACACAGAATGAAGCAAAATTTCAATTATAATTAAATGAACTTAAAGATGTAGAGAGTTACTGCAATTAATTGCGATATGATGAACGTGGCGCCATCTAGCCATACAGTTTCGTAAGGGACCCAGATCTGCACTAGGTGGCGTAGTGTCCTATGCATTACTTCTATGATTTGCATCTTAACGATCTTTAATAGACATTTCTCCGTATTTTAATGCTGTTTGATTAGATCTAAAAATTCAAGGCACACTCCTTTGCTCGACTTTATCGGAAAGAATTCGGGCATTAAGACAGAGGAGCTAATCAGCACCGCAGCAGCAATTGTTCTCACTTTTTGGGACGGAAGTAATTAAGCGAAACGTTAAGATAAAACAAGATACATGGACCAATTTTGTTAAAACGGTTTGCATTTCTAAAGTGGGACTCCGACTATGGCCGGATAATCGTGACTGGGAATTAAGTACCTCTGAGTCTAATCTTGCCTGCGGGATATCTTACTTTTCTCTGCAACAATTGTCTCTGAGGGTGATTATTTCTTCACAAAAACCCCAAAAATTTTGAACAGACACCGAAAAAATTCTAGCTGAAGCATCAGCAACGTGCAACGATTGTAATAAGCCATTAGGGGTGTGTTTTTTAGGGTTTCTCCGTTACATTGTGAGTAGGAGAACTCGATAAGAAGAAAATACCTGAGAAGACTCGACAAAGGAAATTAAATTGCACATGGCAGGTCGTTATTTGAGTTTCGGCTTTGAAGTTATTTGCTTTCGAGTGGCTTATTTTTAAAGTTGGGAGGACAATTGTCTATTCGAGACTTACACGACGAAGTGGAGTGAAAGCAAAACGATAGTGTATGGTTTGAAGTGCTCACGAATTTTTGTACAGTACAAGAAGCATTTCGATCTGGATCAAAATTTCTGCTTTAAACGAAAAACTTTTATGAGAGTAACTGCAGATGTGATGGCTTATTTTTTACGACTAAAACCCTAAAAGAAAACGTCCCGTTGAGGCGCCAAATAAATTAATACTCTCCATTGTTGCATAAACCCCGATAACACCCACCATTTACTTTTACGAGCGTATTTTCCAGCGGTTTACATCCATACTGTCCTAACTAGCCCAACTGCACACGCAACAATCAAGCCCATTCATAACCGAATCACATATGATACTTCGCCTTCCCATATAAACGCTTCGATTCAACACGCAATTCAACAAGCCCCTTAGAATGCACGAAAGGGCCTTAAAACCTTGAAATTTAAGCTGCGAATAAGATCGACTTTCGCCCATTATTCGCACGTATTTCCTGGGGAAAAATGTAATGTAACAATGCATGTGCGAACCGGGGTTTAAATAAATAATCCCCGGAAAGTGGATTGTGTGTAATTTAAACCACAAAGCTTGAAAGTTTCGGGTGGACGTGACGTGTGCAAATGCATTGTACCGGTAATGTTGATAGTCCTGTTTTGGGCCTCTTTTCAAGAGAGTAAATACGGAATTTTCGGAATGAAACTGAATACACTGTATGTCTAAACCCATGAAGAAAGGGATTTTCTAATTGTTTAATCAGTGGATTTCAGTAAAAATTCCACTGGACGTTATATATAAAAGGAAGTTTTCAGACACATTTGGCCATTATAGACCCGAATTACTAATTCAACTGTTCATCTTTCGTCACATTTCTAAGAAGTACTACCCCGAACTATACCTCGTTGTATGCATAAAAAGCTATGTTTTCAGACCTCTACAACACTTGAAAAATTAATCGCTAAAAATAGCGTTTAACTTTACGGTTCAGATGGATAAAGGGGATGAATTTGCCAATTCTTGAATTTCACAAAATTTTTATAAAACTTATTCTTACCTTAACCCTGTTGAATGCATGGAAAATAAGGCTTTTTAACCATTTTTGACTGGCCAAGTACAACAAATTTAATATTTCGTGTTAAAACCCGCGTTTAACTTGGAGTCGACATCAATATTTAGGGCGCTAAAGAAGAATATTTTTTTAATTTTCATATTTCAACAGTTCTATGATAAAAATTACTCTGAAATATATTGAATGGTTGCTTGCACAAAAAGTGAAGTTTGTGAACACATTTAATCAGTACAAAAATTCGTTTTTGTCACAAAAAACAGCTTTCAAATGAAAGTTAACTTCAACTTTCGGAACGATTAAGGAGGAGAATTTTCTATTTTAAATATTTTACCAGATCCCCTATAAAAAATTAGCTTAACTATTGTTGCATACATGAATAGCGATATTTTTAGACACCTTTAAACTGAAGAAATCTTCGATTTTTCATCACGAAAAACCGCTTTCAAATAATTGAAGTTGACTTCAACATGGAGAGCGATGAATTTTCTAATATCCATATTTCATCAATCCATATTTCATTCATAACAAAATTTGTCCTGAACTATACTTTATTGCATGCATAAAAAGCAACGTTTTTAGACACATTTATCCAGTACATAACTCCAATTTTTCGCGACGAAAAACCCCTGTCAAATTGGAGGCGACTTCAATGTTTAGAGCGATAAAGGCGACGAATTTTGTAATTTCCATATTTCTTCAGGCCTTTATGGGAATTTTAACACGTACAAAAACTTCAATTACTCCCCGCGAAAAATCGCTTCCTAACTAAAGTTGACTTCAATGTTTAGAGCGATGAAGGAGATGAGCTTTAAAGCTTATTTCATACATGTTTGAAATAATAACTGAGACATTTCTGTGCTTATTGCTACCCTCAAGCTTAAGCACTTTTCTGGACATAATGGTATTCTCACTGACAAATAAAAGGCAATTTAGCCATTCTAATGCCAGATAATTTATTTTCACCAGGAATTCCGGCTGCGTACAGTTTAAGGGAGCTTTATGCTCCCCCTTCCGGCCCAGGAAATCGACGGCGTCCCTATAATTTTTTCCGTCGTTAAACACTCTTAAATTTCCTAAAGCGAATAATTAGACCTGACTATTGCACAAATACGGTTTCTAGTTTCCAGGCCAGAAATCCTCTCGTATATCAATCGAGCTTCCGGGCTTCCGGAAAAACGAGCTTTAGACGGTGGCATATGAGAGCTGTAAATTCGTTTCTCGGAGAATAATGAGCACCGTCCTGTATAATATGGCAATAATTATTATCCAGGGATATTGTCATCAGTAATAAACTGGAAGCTGAATTTGAATGGCAAAGATAGGAACGTCGACGATAATGGAGAGAGCTTTGATGAAATTGAGTTTCTATTTCTGGCGTTCCGCCTCCTAATTAGTCTTTATGCTTTGAATAAGGCATTTGAATTTGTTATTGTCTCTAAGAAATGAATTTTGAGAACTGAGGGAACAAATAATAACTAATTTGAGAGAGAGCCCAGTTTGGAGTAATGGAGGTTTACGCTCTGTGACGTTGAAAACACTCAAATGCGACCTTCTGCAATCATAAAAGTGGCTTTGTGATAGTACAATGTCAGCGTAATTTTATATACGTAATTTATTGACATTAATACTGTACTCACTTAACATTAAGACACATGAAAAGTAAATTGAGTGATGTTACTTCCTACTAATAACTAGTTACAACGTTGCGTTGCAAACTACGTGTCTGTAATTACGTAACATAATAATACTTGTTTGTGACATTGCAAAATAGCATGTTGTGGAAACGTCAGAAAAACGTCATATTTATTCGTGAAAGGTTTGTGTTTTCCTAATTTTCAATGAGTAGATATGACGTTCCAGGAACGTAACAAACTGATGCATCATCTATCTCACCTGAGAATGAAAATGAGTTAAGTTTTACTAAGTAATTAACTTTACATTGACGCATTTTCTCTCATGTTATTTTCGCTAATCTGCATTTAAATATGTTCGCATATTACCTAAACTCACTTCAACACCATATTTATGTAACAACAGTATTTAAAGCTCGTTTCCAACTGCGGCAAAATGGTCAAAAGCTGTACTTAAAACTCATATAGCCCGACCGACTGGCTGTTATGCAAAACTTCCATTATTCAGCTACAGATATCTGACAGATGGACCGCCGAAAAGGGCCTTTTTATTTCCTATTTAAGTGGCGGAACGGGGTCAGCAGGAATCCCGAATATTTCATATCCCGAAAACGAATAACCGAGTACCTCACTGTCTATTGAAAAATAATGGTCCGATTCGGATTTTTTTCAGCCCCAAAGGGAGCGTATTATTTCTAGTTTCATTTCCATAAAAGGCTATAAGGCTTTTTGCCTGGAACGCATATGAAAGGGTCTGCTATTGGGAACTCACTTTATTTATTGTCGAATATTAGACTTTTATGAGAGTTGGGAATCTTTAAATTTGCTCTCAAATACGATGAAAATTAATTTCTCAGTCCTTGCAATGTTAAAATGACGTTAGCCGTGATTTAGTCAAATATTGGAAGCCATTGCTCGGCATAAAATTTAGAAGCCTACAATGTAACAGAGAGGGGAAAAAATGATTAGTAACGTCGTAGAAACGTCACAGTAACGTCATAGTAACGTCATAGTAACGTCACAGTAACGTCATAGTAACGTCACAGTAACGTTTTACGTATAGTTAATATTTTTTGACTTCCTGAAGATGTAAACCATAAACATTCAGAGAAGTCACAATACATACTAAATTTGCAGTTATGTCACGTTTAGAATTTACCTCAGGCACCTTAATCATGAGTAGGAAAGTCTGACCTGCTGAACATGTGAGACTTCAGTCCCAATATGGGAAAGAAAGTCAGAACATCGCCTTAAGGCCATAGATTATTTTGATTAAAAGTGTCAACGTTGCAGAAAGAAACCTACAAACTTGAAGCGGGTAACAGGATGTATTGTTAGGTACTATTAGAATATTAATACCGAACACTGGCAGATTAAGGTTAGGAGTTTTCAAACCGCACAAAACGAATTTAATTCGGGTTTCAGTTTGAAGAAAATATATTTCTGCTGATTACAAGCGTTCTCTCTCCATTCCCTAAATAATCCACCCCAAATTTGACATCCCTGAAAATTTAATGACTCGACCCTCAGAGGCTGTTTGTGCCTTAGATCTTAATTAAAAATTAAGAACCCGAAATGTGCCGAGATTTTGTAAATTTGTCCCTAAACGTGTCTCAATTTGAGGAACGTACCCGGGACGGACCCGGATAGTTAATATTAAAGCCGGGCGAAATTGGGGATTAAGAAATTATTAATATCAGGGCGAGACGCTTTTGGTGAAGATTATTATGTAGAGAAAGGGGAAGTTTTCTCGCCCTTAAAAATAACAAATAATGTCGTTCTGTTGGGAATATAATTTAACTGCTTGTTCGTCGAGACAAATGATAATTTATCCATGCCACGAAAGGAGGAAGGTATTTCTTCCGACAGGTAAATAGCAAGTAAGCAATAAAAATTTCATCATCGAAATCCCGTCCTTGCAAAGAAAAGTGCATGGCTCGGGTAATTCCCCAAATCTCCTACGCTATCAAACTTTAATTCGGTTGTAAGCCGGATCCATCACCCCTCGAGCTCCGGCCAAGAGATTACTTAATATTCCCGGCCTGCGAATGGCGGATTCTGATTTGATTTGGCGGCAATGGCCGTCCCTGTGATGCGAATATAAACGACACGAACTACACTCGTGGACGCTGAATTGGCGCCAAATTTGCCAAACAAGCACTCCAAGTCCCAGCAGATTTCCCTCGTAGTCGTAGCTATCTTTTTACGTATGCTAATGGAGGAAGACCTCGTTCGCTTTGGCTCTTTTGCCTAGAAAACGCTTTTCTACGTGGCTAGAAACCACTTCATATGTCGTTCGCATAACAATTGCCCGTCAAGGGTGCAATAGAAACGAGGCATTTGGCCCGCTTCGTTAAAACTGCCTACATGTGGCTTAAGAATAAAGAAAGCTAGGATTAAGCCTTATGCCCCCCCTCCGTAAAAACCTGGAACAAAAAACCGGAAAAACCTCATACATAGGAAGTCTGTTTCTGGGGCTCGACAATGGGGATCGTAGTGGCCATAAAAGATACGAGGTTGGTCAAATTGGGGCAAAGTTGCGTAATTGAGAGTTTACGAATGCACATCGTATCTTTTATGGTTACCGGGATCCCTATGGTTGAGTTCCAGAAACGGACGCCCTGTATATCTAAAGTTGCAAGGGCAATTAAAATTTATGCCCGAGTGGCCCACCTTCTCGACCATGTTGACGAAATA
Source organism: Euwallacea similis (assembly GCF_039881205.1). Classification (NCBI taxonomy): domain Eukaryota; kingdom Metazoa; phylum Arthropoda; class Insecta; order Coleoptera; family Curculionidae; genus Euwallacea; species Euwallacea similis. The sequence goes on from NC_089625.1 coordinate 3,087,839, forward strand.
TGGTCCTGGCCCGCAGGGCATTCTACCATGAAAAATATTGCCCAAATTTAAAGTCGATAAATTTCAAAGTTTTATCTAACAAAAAAATACAAGAGCATTAAATTAGACCCTTTATCCAGCAGAACAGTCTTCCTGAAGGGATTTAGGATTAGGAACATCGTGTACTAGGTTATACCCTTAATTTGATAAATCTGGATGTAAATATTTACATCCAGATTTGTCACGCCAGTAACCATGAAGCTTATAATGGATTTTGCAACCTGGAAGTTCCTCAAACTCCAGGCTTCGTGCAAACAGGCAGAGGCTAAGTCCAGCGTTCATTTCACAGGTGCGTATGACGTTAAACACGGTCGAACGCCATAACTCAAGAAATAAAAGTAATATGGCATTTTCTCACATTTTTAGGTGAAGCAGATTTAGTAAAGTTTTGCATGCCTAATAGCTTCCTTAAGAACGTGTTAATATTCCGGTTAAGAAATTATCCTCTGAAGACCTTCGAGAAACTCCTAATTTGGGCAAGAAAGGCCCCGCTTGCTTATACTCCAGCAAACTCACATTGTTACGCCCAAACTTAATTATTTCCTGAATCTACAATCACCACTTCGACAAAGTCAATCAAACATTAACAACTTAATTTCCAATTACCGGTTTAGTATCTTTATGGAACTCCAAACTTCAGTCAAGACCTGTCGATATCCTAGAACTTTCCAGTCTCTAATCAACCCTTTCAGTTTAGGGCTAATGCCATCACTCCCAGGACAGAGTCCCACTGCTTGAATCATTTATGTGTTGAGAGAAGCCCGAAAACAAATTTTCAACATTGATGGATTTCTAATTCAATTTTCACTGCGACTCTCAAAAGTAATGAAAAACACACTAAAACCGGGCTATCAAATTCCAACAAAGGCTGAATCGAATTTATGGTTTTGCTTGGTTTGGCACGACCATTTTCGATCACGAAAACAAACCATTCTCAATCCCTCCAGGCCACTTCTAGACTTCAATTTTATACGTTGTCTCGATAATACGAGTTGATAAAACTCTGGTCCATAAAGAGCAGGATTGATACACCCATAAAAATTGGAAATCACGTTAAAATTCATGTTTGGCTTGGATTGCAGAATTACGAAAAAGCAAGAAAACCTCAAGGAGAGGATCAAATTAAATAAACATTTTGAGTTGTAATGTGATTCCAAGCTTAAAGGGGCATTTCGCCTTTGCGCTTGTATGAAGGAGCCCTAAGGCGTTAGGGGGGAATAAAACAGTTCAAAGAAAGTTCAAGTCAGTTTGCTTTTAAGCGGGATTTCTCAGGCAGTAATGAATAGGATTGCTTTATTATGTATAGCGATGAGGGACAAGAGTTTTAATTTTACGACTTCATCCATCGCATTTGGTAATTTATATTCATAAATTTAAGCATATCGAGTTGCAACAGCAGCAGCAGCAGCCGCAGCAGATAATTTATAGCAATTTTTGCGAAAGGTGCATAAAATATGGCCCATGATCTATTTTAATTGATATTGCTTGAGAAAAATGGGCCACAATTTATTCCCATCTGACCCTGACGTGCCTGGCAATTTAAGCTTACACACGTGTCGGTTTTCGATGATTAATTTCCGCAATTTTTTCGTTGTTCAAATCATCAAAATTTAATCAGAGAAGTGGATAAATAATTGATTTAGTAAATAACAAATTCCACAACTAATGGTTTTTCAAATAAGCGGATGTGGGATAGGAGTTTTATAATTCCAAAATCTAGACTCTGAAGATATATTTACCTGCAATTACGATTCGCTTGCGCGTTCAGGGATTTTCTAAACGCAACTACTCCCCAGGGTGTAAACAGTGCTCAGGGCTACGTTTATATGAATCAGGAAGGGCGGATTTGAGACTATTCGTTATCAAAACCGGCGAATTGGTGCCTCGGGTGGCATTCGGGCTCGAATTCAATCAGCCACCCTTATCGACATTTCCGCTTTATATTTTTGGCACACTCGTTTTTATTTTCGTTTCTTGGGAAATGGCTTTTGCGGTAATATACTTAACAACAATTGACTTGTACCGATGAATTAGAAGATTGTTCTCTCCTGTCGTTTATTAGTTCAAGAGACAATTCTACATTAGAAGCTCGACTCTGTGTTGACAAAAATATGCTGAATCGTGTGAAACATTTTTAAGTCGAGGTCCTGAGTAGACAATTTCTATCATTGCTCCAAACTGCTTAGAGCAAGTTAGTTCAAAACGCTTTAAATAATACTGAAGATAGGACCCTTATTGTCAAATCCAGTAAGTTCAATAAAATATAAATTGGCCCAAAGAACCTATCAGATAAACGAGGTAAAAATGCTTAAAATCGGATTATAAGGTCGGTTAAGGCTGACTAAAAATAATGAAAATTAGATTTTGAGGTTAATTCTGGTTAGTCTAAAATGTTGAAAATTAGATCTATGGGTCAGTTTAAGTGCGCTAAAAACTCTTAAAATTCGGTTTGAAAATCGGTACAGGTTGCTTAACAATGCTGTGGCTAAATTTTTAATGGTAATCGGCGTACTGGAAAATTATGCACTTTATAATCACAACACCATCGGGCGTGGAACTACTCTGTGACGTTAATGTGAGGCTTCTGGAAGTAATTTTATTTAAACGTTATTATAGGTTTGACGGTAAAAGGCGCGCGATCAACAGGCGACGTTAATGTGATATTAATGTGACGTATCTGATATAGTCAATTTGATCTATGTTTAATTTGATTATTTTCTATGTTTAACGATAAGTCACAAGACTAATTTGTGTAGGTACGTTACTGGTTGTGGTTATAGGTTTCATTGTTATACCTACGTAAATTATAAGTGACATCAGTGACTTTACTGGATGTGAATTTAGCAGAGCTGCGACTATATTTAGATTACAATTAATATATTAAGAGATGTTTACTTCATTCGTCCTATATAACAATTAACTAGACTACAACGTCAATACAACGTTTCAGTATTTCTTGAATTTGAATGCCACATCTTGAAATTACAAAACATCCTAATGGCAGCTTCAATTTTGAAAGTTTACGCATAACATTTTTACAACGCCTTGTCTTACCGTGAGTTAATGTAAGTTTTCTTAATATTAATATGTGGCGGATGCGAATATAATTGGATGGTTATTCACGTGTTTAAAAGTCACGTGCGAATGAATCCGTGACGTTAATATGACGTTTCAGACTTATTTGTCCTATTACATTCGAATGGAATTATTATTTTCAAACTTTAAATCTTCTGCTCACACTTCAATCCCTCCTTTAGTCATCCATTTATCCCTTTTATTAAAACCTAAAACGCAATTACTCAAATTTGATTCAAGCCCTCCAGCTTCAGCATCGGTCTTCGGCTGCAATTTGTCCAGTTTGTATGCACCCAACCGGTCGAAACAAACTCCCTCATTGCAAAGGGTGACACTGCGCCCTTATCTGCAGCAATTACTCTAAATAATAGGGTTGTTTGCGTTGAAGGTGCAATAATTATTACTACGGTCGGATGTGGCGCAGTTTCATTTGTTACGGTATTTTAACCGTAGAGTTATGATTCAGGACTGGAAATATCCCACCATTCGTATTCGGATGTAGTTAGCAGTTTGCGGAGTGGATCGTTAAGATGACGGTGCGTGTTTAATACAAATGCGTCTTAAAGGGCCCGTATAAGCAGAAAAGGAGATAGGATCCCTTTGAATCCCTTGCCAACAACTTATACGCGCTTCACGCTTTAAGCGCTGCTGATTCCGGAGTTTAAGCCACTTCAATGAACGGGTAATTACTCAACGGGTCTTAGGAGCGCGGTGTAATGCCTTGAAATGGCTATATCGTTCTTAACTGTTGTCTATTAAATACTTAACTTTGAGATGCCCTAGGAACCGCAAAACTGAAAAATTGACAAACTTAATCCCGCCATTTCTCAGATCTGAAACAAGCATAAAAACTCGGACCATTAAACGAGAGATCGTTGGGAGTAACTGAAGGAAGCTAGGGAAAATTTCAAAGTCATTATCACGAGTAGGAATAGCGGTATCGTTTCGGTAGTTTAGCCATTTTTGGAATAAAATTTGCCCTGATTGGTAGACTGATTTCAGAGAGAAGTCTTCAAACATGCAGATATAACAGAGCCTCAAAGTAAACTCAGATGTAGGTTAGGAATTTTCAAAATAAAGCCTGATTGCCTTTCTTCCCTTACTCGCCGTCTTTGGGCAATAACAATTAAGAGCGGAAATGTCTTCGTTAGGGGCTTGTTCAAACTTTCCCGCGACAGGCGAATAATAACAATTTTAAGCAAATATGTCGCTTAACAAGAAAGAGTTTTTAGAATTCCGCACACCTCGAGTGCTGTAAATCAACTGCCGTAATTCTCCAACTTTACGACACCGAATCAACGAAACTTTGCATATGAACATCGAATATGAATGATGTTTCAAGTCGCAAATGAGTACGGCTGTGGAAAAGAGAGGGAAAGTTTGCCTGAATTTTTCAATTATTGTTAAATTGGTTAGACGTTGATTTGTTATGCAGACCGATGGAGGGCAAGAGTTTTTTAATTTCCATAAAAATATAAGTTTATGATAAAAAATACCGTTAGCGGCAAAGACGAATGAAATTGAAATATCTGGAAAAATAGAACCTTGATAAATCATGGATGGAACGCAACCTAGATATTGAAACGTTATATTAATATTATAGGGTACATAGATATTAGACTTTCACATCGATTTCCAATACATAAATTACCATAATAATGTGCTAGCAGTCCTACGAAATATAGGTAAACAATAATATTGATGTTAAATACAGACATTGTACAACTGCGGGAAAAATTTTCTCATCTGGAGGTATAAGAATTAAATTTTAGCATGAAGAAAATTTGAAACTTACATTAATCTCACCGATTAGTTACAGGTGAGCGGACACAGTGACCATAAACTGCACAATGTTCTAACACGAAAATTATCGTGAAAACTACGGTCGCAACTATGTTTCATAATCATAAAGGAAAATTACATTAGCGTCACATAATGGTTTTATGCGTCTTACTTTGCTGAATATTAAACTTGCATTGTTAGAATCCACAATCCGCACAATAAACAAATATTCTTGTTTTTGTTAGACAGAAGAAGATGTGCAATTAGTAGGCAAAGACCAAGTTAATGATAGGGAAGAGTCTTAAATAGTTTTATTGTGAGAGAATTTAACGCGATAGAAAAAAAATTTGAAAATAATCAACTATGTCTGCTTGACTTATGTCCGTCTTAGCCTTGAAACTGAGTACCGCAATTGGTCTAGACGCGCTTTAGAAACGCGCTCACTAATGCGGACACTTGCAAATTGCCATTGTTTAAGCAATTTTAGAAAGCAAATTTCCAGGAGAGTTCGAATTCGACAAAGAACAAGAATTTGAAAGCTTCTGATTCCTGATTGACTTGGAGGTCTTCTCTTTAGTAGATTGAAGTATATTGAGCACTTTAGTATTGAGAACGGATATTTTCAGTTAAGGTCGGACGGAAAAGCTTCAGTTTTGTTCAGCTTCTCATCTATTGCTTAAAATCTACCAATAAACTCTACCAATAAATATTGAGAAGGATCTGGTTTTGTTCTTTTCTGGCTTTCCCTGTTGACGATGATGGTTGTACAAATGCAGCAGAGGGTAAGCATTAAAGTTATGTGTCATTTCCGCGCCTTGTGTCTCCAGTTCTAATAAGACCATAAGACAATTTCCCCCTTCTCACAATTCAGGTATACACACATAGATATTAATCAGGATATCTCACGTCCCCATTGAGTTCAAGGTTGCAACACAAAGCCCATGCAAGCAATTACAAATGATAAATATTCCTCGATGACAGCTCATCTGAGACGATCCCACCGACCACTATTTGTCATTTGTTATCTGCTAAAGACATATTAATCTTGGTGAAACAATGGGGCCTCTTCAGACAAGGCAATCGGTTCGATTCCCGCGAACCATTATTCCCTTGGCTTTTTGTTCGCGAAACACATAACGTCTTATCTGCTCTCGGTGGCGAAAAAAGCCATATTTTAAGCCGGTAATATTGTCGGATGGTAATCAGGTAATTATGTGCAAACTCCGAAAATCCTCGGGCCTAATCCCGGTTGATAACCGAGGTATAATTTACGTTTCCGGAGACACATCCCCTATTATAAATTCCTTTCGTGTTGGAGCTGCAGCCGTCAAAGTTGACGCTGATTCATTTGTCTTTATGATATGGCAGAGGAAAAACCCGCTTCGGTCTTTTAAAACGAACGGCTCCCATCAGGATATCAGCTGGATGGTAATAGAGGCAAAATTTAAATTTCGGTTCGCGAAAATATATGGATTTGTCTTTAGGAAAGATATATATGTATATTATCTAATGGAAAATGAAAGCTAATTTCTCTGCTAAAATCAACCTGAGACACGAGCATCATCCCCAAAGTAAAAAGGGTCGTTTTCCCGAACAAATTAGCTCGAACCTTCACTGGCAGACCCTAAAAAAATAATAATGAAGGCATTATATCCGAGTTTCAGGTTTTTTCTGGATTAAGGATTCAATTTAATTCGGCCCTAAAGGCATGCCCTAGAGACGAGCCCTAGAGGCCCAAAGTTCAAATAATGTAACGCTGCTTCCAGGAGATGTAATTTATTTTCGTGCGCCAAAAACCAAATAATTCTTGACACTTAATCGAATATACTAATTAATTTTCGTATCCAAATTTCAATATTCCCGGCCCTAAAGTCATTTTTGGTGATGTCCTTCGGGGAATCAGGAAATGAAGTCTGTCATTCTATCGGGGTACTTTTGGGTAATTGAATTTGGAATTCCTGGCAAGCTGATTTAATTTGCCCCCTAAATCTGAATGACGCCAATTTTAGATTGATATATGTAAATTTTCGGCGAAATAATTATAAATCTCCTAACCTAAATCAGTTTGTAAAATGAAGTGAAACACTGCAAACGACAGAATATCTTTAAGACACTCAATTCCCACTCGAAACGACCACAACAATCCCCAAGTTGGAGTCTGGATCTGACACCCATATTTCGAGAGGTGTATCACTCAATAATCCAGACCCAAGAGCACTCTGCAACAGAATTTAATTTGCAGGCAAATTATGAAGGGAGCTCAACTTTCCATTGGGAGAAATTTAAAATGAAATTCCATTTCCAGCAAAGATGGCCGTCAGCAAATAATAAATGCACTTTCAAGTTTGGATCTGACTTATCGTGGACGCGCAATAACGATGTGAACTTTCCTTGGAAGTTTCTGCCATTATTGATGTTTCTGGCAACTCTATGAGGAGCGATTTATCGTCTGTTTTCGAGTTTTATTCTTATTATGGCTATCGAAAACACTAACGAAAACGAGAATCGTTATTTCGCAAATTCTCTCTATATTCTCTCATCATAGAACATTAAACCTCTTTTGAAATGCAAATCGCTCTTAACGTGGACTTTATCTTTATCAGCACAAATTTAGGTTGCCAGAGAGCCCAAAGACTAAACGGGCCAAACAGTTTTATATTGAGCCAGCAAATTTTGTGAGATTTTGCAGCTTATTCAAATATGTATAGGAATTCTTCCCAATTCGGATACAAACATGCTTGGATGACAGAAAACTCGAACATTTCGAATTTATATTTTTTATTTAACTTGCAAGACGGGAGAATATTTGCATTTAAATTGAAAATCTACACATCGGTTTGGTAGTTTGAGGGATGGGAAATGAGAAGTTTTGCTGAATTTCTCTTTCCGGAATTGTCGCTTTGGTAATAAATTTGCACAATTTTGTGTAAATTAAGCAATGCAAGAACACCATAAAGCTCCATTAGGTAGGTATTAAGAACAGTGAAGTCGAAATCAGGCTAATTGGCAGGTATCCGGAACGCTAAGCATGTCTCTAGAGCGCAACTGAACCAATCGCTTCCGATCCATTTCTCGCTTCCAAGGCCAAGGCGGACGTAAGTCAACTAAGCTGGTTATTTAACCAGTTACAGGCAGATTTATCGGAAGAACTTGAACAGATTTAATGAAGACTGTATTCATGTGTTATATAGGGCGAGAGGCCTTTAATCTAAAAAATTACTTGTTCTCGCATATTCTAGGTTGATAGAATTATTAAATAACAATTATTTAATGCCGCATTATTTATAATCTCTTAACATAGAAGTCCCTTAGTTTCAAAAAGTGTCATCATTTTTAATAAGTTAGGTTTCCAATGCCAATTTAGAACATTTAGAGCAGTAAAATTTGAATAAAAACTGTTGAAAAATACCCGAAACATATTCATCGAAGTCCACTAAAATCTTATAACGTAAAGCCATAAAAACCTTATAAACCTTCACCTGAGTCCGTTTACCTCTGGTTTAAAACAAGCATAAAAACTTCGGCCATTAGCCTGCGGATCGAAGGGTGTAACTAGGGCTAACTGAGATAAATTGTGAACTCATTATCATGACATTAAATTGGGATATCGCTCTGTTATCCTCGGATATTTTGACACTGAAAAAGGGGGGCTTGAAGGCATTTTCAGGCTGATGTGGGAGACGAATATCAAAATTTACATGTGAGACTTCGTATGATATTTTAATTGTGTGAAAATGAAACTGAAGAAATCATTTTAGAGTCGACACAAATTATTTAACTCCGCGAAATATTGTGAAATATTCCTGAGAGTTATCACGTTTTGAGTTTTAGAGGCTCACGTATTTGGAATGTATGAAGCAATTGCTTTAAAAATACCTGAAATGAATAATCTCACTGAGCTCTATATGCAGCGTAAACGGGATTGTAATATCTCTTTTAATAACAGATACTTCTTCAGCGGCACTAAAATGACAATTTAATGGAGCTGTGTTGAAGATGTGCAAAGAAACGTTGATTCAACTATATCAACCTGCTCAGCTCTACCAAATCGCGCATCACTACGTTTAGTGCTATACGCTTGGCGTGCCAGTGGTACTATCCATAGAGGGCACATCAACAACATGCATTTGTTCAGTACAGACTTACATAAATGCGGTTGTTGAGTTGAAACTAGGAACTCATAATCCGCAGATGAGTATTCAGGGTGCTATTTAAGTACTTGGCCAAACTTCAAGGAGTAATTCTTTGAAAGATTTTAAGAGAAAAACTTTATGTAAACATAAGTTCGGTAATATTTTGTTTTCAAGATACAAGATGTCAAATTTTTCTTAAAAAATTTTTTTTTTTGCAAAAATCTCAATAATCGTTTAGTCGATTCTGTTGAAATTTGTCAGTGTTATTTATGGTTATTAGTGTTAATTATGCGCCACCGACTTTTTTATAACTTTTATATCTTTTTCGCATTAAGCGCAGTCATGGCCAGCCAGGTCACCGGATTTATATCCGTTAGATTTTTTCTTTTGGGGGCGTATAAAGTCCTTCGTTTATAGAACTTCGGTCAACACTGAAAAAGAATTAATCCAACGGATACGGGATTTATTTAATCAGATAAGATATACGTCAGGAATATTTTAACGTGTTAGGCAATCGATGTTAAGGTGAGCTAATGCTTGTATTGAAGCTGAAGAACATATTCAGCAATTATTGTAAATTACTTAAAGTTATTTATCGTTATATGTTTTTTTACTAAAAAAAATGTATACCATTTGTTTAAGTATAATTCCAATAAAACGTTTTTTTATTTGTTTTTTCTTAAATTTCTGGCGATACCTCTGTCCATGCTACTAGTAAAAGGAGACACACAATTTCTAGCTTAAAAGATTCCTTTGCATTATATTAAAAACTGTCACCGTGTTTCAATATCACATTAGTTTGCGTCTTCTTGTTATTTAGGAGTTTTTTTAATATGTAACGATTAAAAAAAACAAGTTTGACACCCTGTATCTTAAAAACGAAGCGCTATCGGACCCATGTTTATATAAACTTTTCGGCTTAGAATTACTCAAAGAATCATCTCTTGAAGTTTGGCCATGTACTTGAATAACATCCTGTATATCCGGATCAACATTTGGTATGGATCTAAATCGTTTTCCCAAGCGTAGATTCAGTAAAAAATGGCTTGTTTTCAGATCGATACCCTTTCGATTCGACATCTGACTCCTTAGGGCCTAGACACACACAATACGCAATTACGGAATAATAGGTGAATATCGTCCAGAAGGAGCGGCAAAATAATGCAAAACCGATAAAATTCTTTAACTAATAATCCATCCGTTCCCATTTCACTTTTTTTCCAGGGAGCTAATCATTTCGCTACTTTCAATCGTAATTCCTAGATAACCTCACCAATGAATGGTAATTTACTTTACCGAACGCTAAAATATCAATAAGCAACAAAGTATACGGATACCTCGAATGTACAAATTCGAATATATCGTTACAAAATAATGGGTATCGAAAGGTAAAGCATCGATGCTCCAGAAAATCGTACCTCGCAACTTCACGTATCAGTTCTTCATCGGCGTAGAAGACACCGGTTGTCCCTCCGGATTAGTTTTAGATTCTTCACAATTTTGGTTTAGATTCCCGTTTTTTAGGTTTAAGATGCCCATATGGATTGCAATGGGTCAGTCCGTATCTTATCCCGCTCTGCCCACGCGAAAGGCCCTTTTGCCCCGAAATATTTCAAAGGATGGCGCGAATTCGACTTCAGGGCGTTATAAGTTTGGAGCCCGAACAGAGACCGACGAAAGGGAGTTATAACTTCTCTGAAATCCCTGTGAAATTCTGAAAAGAATTAGGAACGCGAACGACCGCCAAATTCTCGAAAATATATTTTTGCACGTGTTGGTGTGAGGCACGATTTTATTTGCAGGCGTAAAACGGCTCTTTTATGCTTTAAAAAAACCGTAAAATTTATTTTTCATTATTTTACGATGGCAAAATTTTAAGTTATCGACACCAGGAAATAAATATCACTTGCAGGAAAAATTATTCAATAGTTACGAATGTGTAGAGGGCTAAAGGAGGAGGACTACTCCCGCAGTCGAAATTTGAGGTACGAGGCGAGGCAGTGGACCTTCATTCGGCCAACGCCGTGATCCTTCCTTCGGCCCTTGGTAGATGCAATGTTTGACTAGTTATTTCATTATAGGCGGGTAAAAAACTAATAGGCATTATTTTTACTTTACAGCCCGTTGCCAAGAGCGATTGGTGTTATTGTAACTTTACGGTCCGTTGCCGTGAGCGACGGGCCGTAAAAATAGACGACGCCCGCTAGTCGTAAACTCATTGTTTCCGCCGTGGAAACTAAAATTTAAACAAACAGTTTCCATCAATTTATGCGTAAAAATAATGGAATTTCATGGCAGTTTCCTCGTGATGCAAAAAATATTGTTTGCAGCTTTAAAGCAAAATCCTTTTACCCCCATCCGAATGCTAGTTTCCCCGGCACAGATCGAGTAATAATTTTCGGCTGCGGGCGTAACAGTTGAGCTTTACGCCCTTGGTGAGAAATAACTATTTTGAGCTTTCTCAATTTCGAGAATTTTTGAGACGTAGTCGCAAGACTTTAATCTGATTTTTAAGCAGACTTACGAAACGATGCATGAACGAATTTATCCGGGATTACTTTTATATTTATATAGACGGGGGCTTGGAGTCTTTTAACTCCAAAGCTCGGTGTGAATTCCTTTCCCTCGAGCTTGCCTGCCGCTCCCCCATTCGGCGTCTATAATATTTCTACAATGATAATTAAAGGCACAAACATCTTCTTTAGAGCTATCTACGAACTTTCCCGAGATAGCGGAGTAATAATAATAATTCTAGCGTTCACACAAATGTGTCTTTCGAAATTCCCACACCTCCACTACACTGGATATAGAATAATCCCTTTGTTATGTGAAACAAGCACAACTGAATTAACTTTTTCATGTTTAGAGAAAGATATTAAACTCTCGGGAGAGTCAAGTTGAAAAATCCGGTGCTAAATGATTCGAGAGGAACGTTTTCTGGAAAAAAGCGCGGACGCCTTTGCCGTGTAAGCGAATACGGAATAATAGAAATTTAACAAGATTTCAAGAACTGAAAGTGGCAGACTTGCAGAGCCCAAAGATAAATGACAGCATTACCGCTGCCAGTCCGGATGGCTTAATCGATATGAAGCTGGATTACGACCGGCGAAAGGCCCTTGGAGACTCCAAGAGGGACTTTTCCTCTACATACATATCGACAACAAGGGAATTTAGCAAACAAAAGTGTCTCTGCTGGCAATTAATTTGCAGTGAAGACAAAAGCCGCCGTTAATTATCGCAATTATTGTAGTTGTTCGTGCTTAATTAACTGAAAGATGACTTTCAGCTTTTGTTATATCTACCTCGATTTTATCATATTTTCATCAAGACATTACCTAATTAAAATAACCCAGAGAAACTGCGTCTTCGGTGCAACCGAGCGGCGTACAACAACTAAATTGGGTTCCAACTTTAAACACTTCTTAAGTTGAACTTAGCAGCGAAACGAAACAAGTTTCGCTGCTGCTGCCGCGTGTAATTTAATGCAGCACTTATGGAAATTTAATGAACAGTAATTGAGCGAAGTGAGTTAATACTTGTTAAGTAGTTTTGTGCGTTCCTTGAGGCTAATTCCGGAACATTCGCAAGCTGAGACTTTCCTACTCAAGATCGAAAATACTCACCCGTAACTATGACTTTTACAGTCGTGGCGTTTCTTATGGCTTCGAGTCGCTTGGTGCTCTCTTTGGATGGAGCAACGCACCTGTATTCTCCGCCTTCTTGATAGAGGACGTTGTCCAGTCTGAGCTCCTGGGAGGCTCCTATGGGGTCCAGGCGACCAGTTCCGGATTCGACCCGAGCCCAACATCCACTGATGCCTGTTAAAAAAGAATTTTAAATTTATTCCATGCATCTGAGGCGAAATATTCACTTTTTCTTCAGTTTGGGAATAATGCCTCACACATGAGTGGAGAATTTTGGAGTCTGCACATTATTCTCAATTACAACCAACTGAGAATTATATTCACCCTTTACTGAGAACTCAGACGGAAACCCTTATTAACGTGTCGGTAACAAATCCTTCACCGTGTTGAGAACATGGGAAAAATACGAGAAAAACGAAAAAAGTAACAGAACTAAAGTGAATTGAATGTCGGCCACGAAGAGGTGTTCGTTCAATAAATTCGAAGCTAATCTGGCCAGCCGGTTCCAAAGATCATTTGCTGGACCCGACTCAACGTTGGACAAGTGCTCCACATCCATAGCATTGTCCACAGGAAAGCCCCCAGGAGAATGTCCGGCACGGACCGGAAGCACCGAAGCTATTTGGAGGAAGATATGCTGCGGAAGTGACGATATGGCTTAGTTATCCAGGACATTTTCTGGCCTAGTTATATTAGCTAAAGGCTCTTTTAATTTTAGTGTAAATTAATTCCTGGACGTTTAATTAGACGGAAGATGTTGGCAAATTTGAACAATCAAGATTGAACCCGAAAGAATTTTGAAGGTCTTAATAAGAGTAAATTCTTGGTGAAATTGAGTTTAACTGGAGTGTGTCTATGGAAGTAGGATTTCATTGATATTTTTAATCATGCTTGAAGAGACTATTCCTTATGATTATTTATTGGGATGGGATATGATCCTAAAATCGGGCTCAAGTTTCACTTTTATTGGTCAAATGTAGAATTAGAGTAAATGACCAAATCAGAGGTTTTGATGTCCGTTGGGGTTCTTTTCGATATATAATTTTTTATTCCGTTTCTCAGCGGTTGAACGGTCAGTTTTCAGAGGGTTTCGCACATTTTACATATTCATAATCCATAAACTTTAGTTCGGTTATTTTCCTAAAATTTTTTTCCAAGTTTTGAAGATGGTGTTAACCGTATCACCGAACTGTTAACAAGGAATTTCGTCCGAGCCCGTAATAGAAAATCAATATTATTCTCAGTTAGTTTTAACGGAGAATAGATCACAATTTCACCCCTCCAACGACCCCTACTTGGGTATGAGTTGTTATTCTTAAACAAAATAAAAAAGAAAATAAGAACTCTTAGGTAAAATTAAATTTTAGAAACCTTTTCGAAATCCCCAAACACCCTTCGATAGAACAAAAATTTCAATATAAATTCAATGTATATGTAGGATAATCCAAACTACTTTTTGGATGGTTGTAGAATATCTCAAATAGCCCTAAGCAACGCATACATCCTCGAAGATTGAAAACTAAAAATTTGTCACTGCCGAAAAAAAATCTCAATAGAAAATTAAAAACACCTGTGAAAACTTGTTATTTTAATCCGATGATCATAATCTGAAAAACGGCCAAAAGTCCTCACTTTAGGTTAGGTTCTGGAACTTTAAAACTTCAGCTTGAGCTATCCGTATTTTAGAAGCGCTCTCGAAGGAATCTCCCCATCCTTCCATATTTGATCCGATCTAAAAACGCTCTTCAAAAGCTTCAAAACCCCAGGAACTTTACTGGAAATGTTTTTGTTGAAAGACACACCAGATCTTTTTCTTTTTCCTAATAGTGTTTCGTGTTTATTAATAAACTTTCAATTAAAAAGTTTAGTACACGAAAATATAGACAGAAGAGGTAAATTATAGCCAACGAAGTTCTTGGTAGTGCGAACTAATTGCCTTTAATAGAACTTTTTCCATCGCCAACTTCCCTAATTGGTGGCAATTAGCAAAGCAGGCGCATCGCAATTATGGATAATTAATTTCCGGTACGTTCTTTATTTGATTTTTCTTATTTTAAAAGTGTTTGAATAATGGACGTGTACTGAGGTGACTTCTTATTGTACCAGTCCATTGCTCTTAATTGATGGAGCAGGAGCTTAATGATGGAATCGAGAGGAGGGAGGAGAAACCCACTTGAAATTCGCAGTTGAGAATTTTTATTCTTTCCTTTGCTGAATGTTCTGGTTGCTCTGAATGAGAAAAATAAGGCGTTGTGGAATATGTAATTTGCTTGGAGAATATTAAGGAATTTTTGGAATGTAAAAATCTAGCCGGTTAACCTAGAGCAATAAAGGAATGTTTTATTTAATATTTCTAATACGAGCTTCTGCGTGTACGTCCCTTGTTCAAATTTCATTACAATATAAAGCAATTATTCAGCATTTTTTCATGCTGGACCCATCCTTGATTCACTCGACGGTAATTTAATAAAACTTTCGAAATTATAAACGAAATCCGCATAACCACCCCAGACAAACATGCAGAAAGACGCCACAACTAAACGAAAAACTTCGCCACGAACGGAATGCGAAGGCTTAAACTTGTCGGTTTTTCGCATTCGTTATACGAAGATAACTTGAAAATATCGGGGTTTTGTTGTCGACCGGATTTCAATACGAAATAAATTTATCCCGCAGGCCGCGGAAGCCACGAAACTAAACTTCGGTTGCACTGTGGAATTCACAACGCAAATCAAGCATTTTTAGCGAGTCAACAGGAGATTTCTCAAGCTTACCAGCGGGGCAAGCTAGCTGAACGGCTCCACCCAAAGAAACCTCCACCTGTCTGCCTGTAGAACTCAGCTCTCCAACATCGAAATCTGGTTCTTGAGTCACCTCCATGTCATCTAAACCAATTGAAAAGTTTGCAAAATCATGAGAAAAACTTAATTTTAAGACACTTACGAACGTTAAGAAAGTACCCAATGCTGCTGAACCTGCCCAGCATATGTCTGGCTATGCACTTGTACCATCCACTATGCTCTCTCTTGATTTCAGTGAAATTTAGATACCCATTAGGGCTCTGCATTACAGGGGGGTCGCCATCGTCCTTTTGCCATATGGGCTTTGCTTTGGGGTTGGAATCCACATCGCATTTTAGAGATACAGGGATACCTTCGCGAATTGGGAAACCGAAGCCTGGCTCTCTTGATATGGCAAATGAGGGAGTGTCTGAAAATAGTTAAATATTGTTTTATATCCCTTAGAGACCATAATACTAATCAATATAATTTTCTTTCAACTTCGGATGATCTTTTCCACTAATTGAGGCATCCCAAAGTCTTAGATAGAGAAATTGAGAAAAAAGTTTTCTAATTTCTCTAATTATGAGAATATTCCTGTCAGTTTAAAGGTGAATGTACAAACAAACTGAGGCGAATCTTCGGCTCCCTTACATTGTTTTAATTTTTTAAATAAATTAAAGCCCTTATAAAGATACACATGTAAATCAATTAAACAGGCTCGAGATAAAAAGAATCGATAATGTCAGAGTGATGAAAGCGGAGAGTTTTCACCCCCCCCCCCCCTCCCTAAAGTTTCGGTAAAACATTTGTGGTAGTTTTTCAGTGAGTTTTTGCAGCTATTTAACGTCGATCTCAGGCTCCACTCTCCTCACGGACTCACATAAATGTGAATCAATTAATATAATATATATTAATAATAATAATATTAAAAAAATAATAAATAAAGCCGTAAAAGATCCATATGTATGTTAATCGAACAGACTTGAGGTAGAACGCAATGGAGAATATCGACGCGATGAAGGCAGGGAGTTTTCATATTTCCCTGAAGTTGAAAAAAATATTTGCGGCAACTTTGCAAGGAATTTCTGCAGTTATTTAGGTTGATTTGATTTTGAGGCTTAAGTCTACCCACGTACACACAAAAACATGCACATGTGAATCAATTAAATCCGAATGTAAATTTTCCCCCTCTGACAAATGTTTCCGCTAATATTTACCATGCGCTTAAATTGAGATAAACATTATATATTACACCGATAGGTACTCTAGAGGTCATGCATTATTTGTCGGTGTATTAGCTATTAATATTGCCGTCATGCTTTTAATCCCATAATCCCATATTGAGGTAATCGATATTAAATGGGCTTGCATGATGACGGACAATTTAATCAGATTTTGGCCAGATTTCCTAACCCTCTATGACAGGCTTGTCTGCAAATTAACTGCCAAAATTATTCGTTCAAAAACCGGACCTTCAGTCCTTAAACCGGCTATGAGATGCCTGCTCGCTTGAAATGCTGCTGTAGTGTCTACGATTCCAGACCTTTCTGCAAGAAATTCCTGCAAAAGATTGCACCTAATTCCTGTTGCGCTAGATGGATCGGGATCGTGCTTAGTGTCACTTTTATCGGTTACATGCTGTTGCCGTATTTGCAGCCTTGCTCACCCTTCCTTAACATCCCTGTGATATACTAGAATGCACTCCTGTGTATGCAAGAAGCTCCACACCCTGCCCAGCGGAAGAATCCTTCAGCAGAAGAATCCAAAACCCAAAATTTTCGAGGAAAAAGCCCATAGATTTATCGAGATTCATGACCGGGCAATGCAGAAGTGTATCAAAGATGAGCCTTGCTTTTATAATAGCCCCTATCAGCGATCAATTATTAAAAATATTTGCGTTAAATCCTGTTTAAAAGACGAAAGGTCTTTCTCTACTGCTACTTCAATATGCAATACAAAATCCTGCTGCAATGCTGCTTGCCAGGCTGTGTACGAGACAATTACTCTTAAAAGCGCACCCTGCAGCGCAATTAATCTCCCTCCCTGTCCGATTATTGAACCACCAAGTCCGATTCATGAAACTAATCTAACTAATCTGACTTATCCGATTTATCACAGTTCTCCAGAGACTCCTGAAGAAAATTATGCTGACAAAGGGAGATCTTATGGGAAAGATGTGGATATTACTCTGCAGCCCAATATGTTCTCTTCAAAGAAGAATGCTAAGAAGTGCTGTTGTAACCCATTAATGGTGCTTTGCCAGCGCAATGGGCAGAAGTACAAGAAAACTAAGAAGAAGTCGGAAGATGAGTCTAAAAAGTGCCTGCTTGAAATTAGGAAAAGGGGTATTGAAGTTCCAAAACCTATAATGATTGGCAACAGGTCTCTAGCGAATGCGAGGAAGTCTCCTCGTAAAAGCAAGCTGAATTTTGTAGAAAAAGTGAAGGACATTATTAGAGATAAAAACAAGAAAGAGCATATAAAATGCGAAGCTATAAAGCACAAAGCTCTTTACAAAAGTCCTTTTCAAGGAGAAACCCAAATTGCTTATTTTATTTCATGCATCAAGGGGGCAAATACAGACGATGTATGGACTACAGTGAATGCTATTTGCCATTGGTCTATTACTGAACATAAAAAACGCGAAGAAGGTGCCAAAAAGGAACACAGTAAAGGTAACCATGAAGCAAAAAGACGAGAATTTGGATATAAACATTATCATAAGGAAAACGGATATCGCGGGTCTGAAAATCACCATGAACACAACGGTTATCGCGGACAGGATCATGAATACGAGCATCAACATCATCTAATTGGACGACAACACGGTGACCATAAACATCGCTATTAAGGACTTATATATCATCACAAACATTCGAAACATCTTGATTGCTATCATCATGGCCATGAAGAGCACTCAAGAATCGACAGCATGGAATATGATCATCATGAGCATGGACACCATAGCGCAAAAAGTCACCGCAGAAGTTGCAGTGTTGATGAACATGTCTACAGGTCAAGAAGTCGTAGTGAAACTCGTAGTGCATGTGAACATCATCACTCCTCTGAACTTCATCACGAAGGACGCCATGATGATGAAGAACATGATCGTGGCCATTTCAAGAGTGGTACTGGAAGTAACTTCATGGATTATAAAGAGCATCATGACTCTCAACGAAAATCATGGATCAAGGTATAAAAGAAAACATTCCCGAAGTAGCAGGAGAAGCGGAAAAACTGTTCGTGGCGGTTCTACGAAAAAAGACCTTCGATTGGCAGGACAGTATACTCGTCATAATGATAATTCTTTTAAGAGTAGCATTAGAAGTAAAAGGCATATAAGTAATAAGAAATTGAGTGTGATCTACAATGGGAAGAAGACAGAATTTGAGACAGTGGTAATTGATCCTAAAACTGTTGGATAGGTGTTCGAAGAGTCCTTAAACCTATAGAAGATCGATCTTTGATTAGGAAGAGGAGTGAAAAAAGGTTTTTCAATTGGATTGGAAATTTGTCTGTGTAAGAGGAATAATCATGTCCGGTGTCTTATAGTCTGACCTGAGGATTTTAGTAATGTTTTGTGTAATTTTTATAAGAAATATAGTCTACGTTATTTATACATGAATTTTATTTTAAATTGAAGGGTCAGGTGTTCGATTGATCAGCAGAGAAGCAATTGAGTTTGAATTAAAAGGGGAAAGTCACGACATATATAGGGATAAATTCACTTAGTTAAAATTTGAGAAATTTAAGTACCAACAACTTAAGAAAGTCTAAAATTAGTCTGATAAAAATAGGAGCACCAAGAAAAGCTCTTATTCGCCAGGAGTAGAGGAGTATACTCATTTATCGTTCAGTCTCATATGAATACAACAAGCGTCTTTGTTTCTCTTATTGGAGATTTGACCATTTAAGCAAGTAATAACATTTTAAATCACTGCTTCTACAACTAAATCAGCTAGTCGAAAACTCCTACCCAACATCGATTACAATAGAAAATTCTAACAGGAATTTCATAACAAATTCCCATATTGAAATTGAGAAAATAAAACCGCAAACCTCTACCTTCATTTTTATAATATCTCGAACAGTCTTGCTAAAGTCTCTACGACTTTGTTTTTGACCCTCTCGGCCATTGCAGACAAAAGCTTTTTAAGTTCTTCAATTCTTTTAGTATCTCCGTCGTGGCTGCTCCTCTTCCTTGCAATTTTCTCAATAAATGTCTGCATGTTTTTATCAGCTTCTTTGAACGTACTCTCTAGGTTATCGTCCTTTTTCAATTCTGTCAGCAAAGGGTGACTTTCCTCGGCTATGCCGCTGAGAAACATTCTTTTGACTCCCCGGAGTGGTTCTTTGTCTACCTCCTCCCCGTTTATTAAACCGTTGTTGGGAGAAAGGTCTTGCAATCTAGAGATTTTTTTGGGGTTAGAAGCTCGCCTGGAACTGAATTTGCGCATGTGGAACCTACTTTGATGACTGCCACTGATTGCTTTGCTTTAGCATATGATTCTGGTTACGATTAACAGATGGCGAATTCATACATCTGCGCCGGCGCGCGCTTAGTGCACTCACTTTATCGACTGTCCTTGTCTTATTGTCATGTTAGACAAACTCAGATGGCTTTCGCATGGCGTGTCACCGCACTGGTTCGGGCGAATTTCCAATCGGTCCAGGTAACCACAACCACATGTAAAAGGTAAATTCAAATTGAAATTCAAATGATAGTCTGCACAAGCACTTTCAAAACTCCCTTCCGGCATCACTCAAATCAAATGGAAGTTGCTTAAGAACTGCGAACTTTCCGCAACACAATATGTAAAATGTCAACTTCTATATGCGAAATCCTGCCAGGCACGTTTAAACTTTAAATACAATGGCACAGAATTTCATCTTCATTAGCAGCCAGGAAGTCATAAAAATATATCCGGCTTTAGTGCAGAAAGGGCACTAAAAGACCGCCTCGCCATGATATATTTCCGTATTAAGACGCAAAGAATGTGACCCTTCTTAAATGCCCCAGTCATGTATCTATTTTTATGGAGCCGTTAAAACTCTTATCTATAAAAATATATATGAAAGTGCTTACATTGTACGTTCAGCAGAACCGACACGTTGAAGGGCTGCTCCAGGGCTATGTGCCTCACAAAGCAGGTTAGGGTGGCATTGTGGTGCGCCCTTAGAACTTTGCTCATGTGGGCGTCGATTCTAGCTCCAACCTAAATAGGATTAACCCTCCATCATTGTATGGAAAAGTGGCTTTATTAGAATTTTAGATTAAATACCAACTGGCATAGAAGAAATCAATTCCTATAATGGAACACTCATGTTAGAGGTGTATTACATGGAAATCCTGGTAAGCTTTCCTGCTTGGGTAACATTCTTATTCCATCATAGGGATGATTATCCCCTTAGACAGATAATATTATTTAAATTATATATTTCGAGACATTTTTAGCAGCGCTGGCACGTCATTAGTTTGAATTGTATAGAACTAAAATGCTTCTGATTGAAGAGGGTTTCTACACTGCCTAATGTCTTCTTGTTTCGGTCCTTAAAGTTGTGATGAATTTCGCAGCTCATAAATTTCGGTGGGTGCAGATTTATAAATAAACCATTTCATAATTCCTCATAAGTAAAAATCTAATGGAGAAAGGTCTGGTGGACGTGCCGGCCAACGTATGTCTCAATTGTTTCGAATGACTGTACTGGGAAATATTTCAAAGAATTAATCAGCTTAGAGCTATGTGGTGGAGTATCATCTTGTCGGAAACAAAAAAAAATTCAAGTGGTTGAGGCAAATGTTATCGATTCAAGCCGTAAGGTCTTTAAAAATTGCAAATACTCATGTGCGGCCAAATTGTCTTCATAAATGTATAGGACAATGATCGTATCGCCAAATAAACCAACCTATACGTTTGGCACGAAACGTGCTTGTGGTTGGCGGCCTTGATGTTCGTTAGGATTTTCAGTGGACTAGACATGTTCATTGTAACGATTGAACATGCCTGAGGTGGTAAACTTGCGCTGATCCGTAAATATCACGTAGCAAAGAAAATAGGGATTTGGCTCTAACACAGTCATCACATTTCTATAAAACGGTTCTTGGTCTAAAACCTAAATTAATGAGAAATGTTACTTTTTTCTGTTATAGAAGAAGAAAGTTGCAATAATGAAGTGTGAATCATTAATTTGGATATAAACTGATTTAATAACCTTTTAATACGATATTTTTAGAGGAGAATCAGTGGCGTAGGACAAGTTTATTCAGCATTTTAAATTGAAATAGTTTCATGAAAAAGGAAGTTATTGTACTAAAGTTTCAATAGAAAGCCGTGGCGTGTGATAAGCCCAAAGTAGTTACTCAAACGCACATTCTTTCTTTTGAAGTCCGGTAAGCCTGAACTAACCTTCTGATCTATGACCGTCTCGGTTAAATTGAGCACTTCCAAAGGCAGCTCAGGGACATCCAAAAGGGCCATAGAACCCAGAGACAACTCCCAGGATAGAGAAGGCTTGGGGTTGCCATCGTCCACCACACAGGACACTGTGAGGTCCCCATTCTCCTTCACAGGGATGAAAGGATTGCCTGGATCGAGGATTCTGTTGTCGATCATTAGATAGGCTTTTTTGGGAGGATCTGAAACAAGAGAGACATACTACTGGTTTATCATATGAAGCGATCAAGCTTTGTTTGCAGATGAGAGTTTTCAAATGTTGGTCAGGTGAGAATTTATGAACTTCAGCATTAATACAAGTCCTCACGAGAGCAATAATCCTCAGCTCTCAAAATGGCTTTAAACCCCATTAAATCCCCACAAAAATGGTTTTCCACTCGTCCTAATTAAAACCGAGAGGTGACAAGTACAAAACAATCTCATTCCGCGTTGTTTGCTGAAGCAGCTGCAAAAAGGGCGGTAAAAGCTCTCTCTGGCAAGCCCCGACGAGAATATCCTGATATTGTAGTGGAAAGCACTCGGGTTACTTTTGTCTCTATGTGCGAGCTTTGCTCAGCTCTAGCCTGAAATCTAAGCTACAATGGGGCTGCTTTCTGGATTGCATGTCAAATATGGAGCAGTATTATGGTGCCTGTGTTTGTTTTAGAGATAGTTTAATGTGGAGTGGAGGTAAAGTGAGAGCTTCGACGAGTTCTGGGCCAACTTGTTTGATAAAGTCATGCGTTTAAAGCTCAAAGCTCGCCAGGAATTTTATCATAGACACACACGAAAGTCGATTTTAAGCAAATGAATTCAGATCTACCTTTCAAGTAAACATAAACCAACCCTCACGATCTTGAAGTAGCGAAGTTAATTCGCAATTAAAGCCTCCAAACCTCCACAAAGTAAACTCTTCAGTACGATATTAAATTTTTAATCTGTAGTTATGAAAGCAGCCAATAATTTCGGTCCAAATAATGCTGGAAATCGTAAATTTTGAACTTCTGGCTGTTAAAAAGCAATTTAGTTGCAGGAGGGCCTAAGCGGATTTCCGTGCATTATTGGAATCTTCGGATGTAATGAAACGTTAGCTTAAAGGGTGTGTTTAGTTTAAAATTTCAACTTGCCTGCAGCAAAGCTGAAGTTCGTCTGAAACAACACGACAGTCGATAAAACTCCGAGATTATTATAAGCCCCTCAAACTAATTAAAGTTTCGTCGTTAATTGAGGGGAGCAAGCTCGGGAGAGGAGGTTTTTGCTCCCGTTTTTGTAATGTGCCATATTATATAAACTTGAAAAGCCTGCTTATAAAGTTATAGGAAAACCCGAAATACATAATGGGGGAACGGAAATGTTGCATATCTATCTGTGAAATTTGAACCTTGAAATTCGGCAAATATTCAAGTCAGTTTGGATTTCAGCGAAATTTTCGACGAAAATCAGGTTAATTCGGATTGCTGCAAAATCGTAAAAAGCGACAGATCAATTAAGGTTTATAGGAAATTTTCGATGGAATTTTTCATGAAAAAATTCAGATTCATAGCCCCAATAGGGAAAAACATTAAAATTCAAATTTATTATTTCGTGTCTATCGATTTTTAAAACCTGTGAGCAGTATGTTTGCCAAACACAATGTTACAAAGCCTCAATATTTATCAAGTTTTTGGATGATTCGAAGCGATATAATTCCTTAAATTATTAAGCTGAGTGGTAGCGGGGCGCTAATGATGTCTTCAGCGGAATAAAGACATCAACAATGCAATAGCGAAAGCTCATAACAGCTCACCAGTACGATGAGCTTTGAGTGAGCGAAAGTGAGTATTTTCAGATATTTTGTCTTTCTTGGACTTCAGTTTCACGTACGAAGAAAATGACACCATACCGTACTCATTTTGATTCAAAAATACACGACAAATTGTCCCTTTGGAAATTTTCCGGAGTTTCGAAATTTTCGAGGTGCCGTTTTCTGCTTTAATGGGATCGTTCGGGATTTAAACTTTGAAAACGGGCAAAAAGGAAAATTTGAAATTGCCCGGGAAGTTCAAACATTCGGGAAATGGAGGTGATGATATGTTTTGCACTCAAACCGGTTGTAAAGGTAGTTTAATGGAAAAATTTCAATGTTCGCGAGTAGAGTGTAGACATGTGAAATTCAGATAACTTCCCTGAACCTTTCATGTGAAGGCGACCCCTCAAGAGTAACTTCAAACAAGTTGTGAACGTGAATGCTTTTCCTACTATTGATTATACTACTGGCGCTTTAATTTCCATCTTAAATCACCCTGGTACTACATCACAAGCCCCCTTGAGAAAGCAATGTTGTTTCTGTCTTTAGATGGGGGGAGTCCTTTAGGTCCTCCTTTAGTTTCAAATATCCCAAATTTGTCAAATTTCTGAAGAAACTGCCAATTTTCAGGTGATATCACATATCCTCATCTAGTTTTAACTAGTTGTTAGAATTTTAAATCTCCCGAATATTGAAACGAACAACATCACAAACGGCCCATCAAAGCCGCACGAATTATGCAGGCCATTCAAACTAATGGAAATAAAAATCCGCCAACCGGGGCTTGTTACATTGGACAGCTTTTGCATTACTGCAAAAGAGCCGGTTTTTAAGCCGAAACGTTTTAATGATGCGTTTTGTCGATGGTTTCTATTACCGAATAAATTAACTTGCATTGAAAGGTAAATTTTTTTTTAAATAAGCCGTAGAGCTCGTCCAGCTTAACTTTGATTGATGAGGCGTATGCGCAATTTCGCTTACAATTTCAGGAAATTTTCACGTACTCAAAGGTCCGAAAGGTTCCGGAGAAACCGAAAAACGACGTTCGAAAATTTTAGAAATAAAGAAAATCCACGAAAATCGGAAATAATACCGGCAACATCCGTCTTTGTCTTGTTCGCCCTCGGTGATGTTCAGACCGATTTCGCTAAATATTTCCTAAGTATCGGATCTTGGGAGTTCTAAACGAGAGAATGACTTGTTGAAAAAACGCAAAATTTGGGGTAAATAAACATGCCGCTTTCGGATAAAAAAAAGCAGTTTTGAAGATATTGGAAGGAGTAGCTGTTCCGCAACATTGATTGTTTGGATAGCTTCATCGAATGCATAAATTAATTAAGTCACATAAAAGGCCATAAACAGTCTGAAGCAAACCTAAGAGTTGCCATATGCCATAATTCCGTGTAACATGTTTTGCCGTTGCAACAGTAATTAATTGTCCGTTTAATGGGGCTTAATTGTATTTAATCCAGATTGGAACTGAAACATTGAATGAATGGAAATCTAGTAAATCCGGCATTCTGATTAATTATGACCCGCTTTTTCGATTATAGAATATTAATAATGTATCGGACTGAAAGGGATAATGCAGTAAAATCGGTGACAGTCCGCTTTTCAGCCGGTTAAATAATGTAAAATTTAATAAAATTTTCATTGTTCTAGGACCAACATAATTCATGTGCGACTGATAATTATTAACTTTGCGATTTTGCAGCAAAAATCCCTGAAATCGCGAAAATTCTGATTGGGGTTTGTCACTGCTAATGAACTTTTTATTTGGACTTTTAATTATCTTCTGGTAATTGGGAAAAACTTTTTGGTTGAACTTTTTTAAGTTCCTTCCCTCTCTCCTCTGTCTCAGCGACGAAAATTGATAGGGAAGTAAATTTGGAACGTATTTGCATTGGGAATTATTAATTAGTAGATTGAAATCATGAAAAAATAGGAAAATTGCGAGACTTTTAATTAAATAACTTTGAGGGAACAAAACCAAAATACCAACAACATTTCGAAATTTACCCAAGCCCTTATCTTACACTTTCAGCTCGGTGGAGTTTTTCCTGTCGGACGCGTCCGCCGCAAACAAAGCTCTGCCAGAATGAATTTTCCAGAGTCGTAATTTCGCAGAGTTAAAAACCGTTTGGTTTAGATATGGCCGCGGTTATGTGTATCAAAAATGTTACGTTATACGGCCGTGTGAAATAGAGCCCGGCAAAAATTGTTACGAATGTGTTTTTCCAGGAAGTTGTAAATCTTCACACGATTCTGCCCTACGCCATGTGGCAGTCATTTCTTTTTTGCCGCCCTAGAAATATTGTCCTAGAGAATTCGTAGTTTAGCGCAAACAAACATACATTAAAATGTAAGTTTAAATTCAGCCACCCTTGGATTAGAGTCGGAGTGGTATGTTGGTTGTTACTCGGTTAAGGTTTTATTTCATTTCCTCCAGTACCTTCTCTACAGCTCCCAGCAACTATTCCTCTCAATCGCATATTTCCACTTCTTTTTATAAAGCTTTCCATAAATCGTGTCGTCTATTTCAGCCCTTGAAATTGAGGGCAAATGCAGGGTGTAACAAATTCGAGTCTATGTACGGAGATCTCGGAAACTGTAAGAGAGACAAAGCCGGTTAAATGGAGGCAAAGTTGCGTATTTTGGAGCTCAACAATAGTCCATTTGCGAATTTTAAAATATCCGAATATTTTCGGAAATATCCGATAAAAACGGAACATTTGGATTTTTTTTTCTCAAAAAGCTCGAAAACCGTTATTTGAAGAAAGATGACAATGAAACATTATTAGAGCATTTTTTGTCTGCCTTTCTACTGGTGGGATCGGTATTTTTACTCGACGATTGGTTTTTAAGATATCATGAATTATTTTGGATTTTCCTATGGGCGCCATCTTGGATTTTTACAAAACTGGAATCTACATGAAATTTCTTTTCCAATGATGTATTATGTTCCAGTATTTTGGTGGATTTTACATAAATAAAAGTAAAACAAAACTTTTTCCACCTTTTTTTTATAGAGGATTAGAGAATGTGCTAACTGATATGCAGGCTTGGCAGCAGGCGCCCTAAATTGCCCGCATAGTGTCGGATTGGTTATTCCTACGGAATAATTGACCGACTAAACTCCTTTCCCATCTTCACCCTCCCGAATCCCTCCTGGAATCGCCGAAGCAATACATTACCTTTTCCATCTAAGAAGCCTTGAACTGCTTTGCCATGTCGAATAAAAAAAAATCAAAATTTTCGGTTTTTATAGGATATTTTCGAAAGTATTCGGATTTTTTTAAATTCGTGAATTGATCATTATTGAGCTCCAGAATACTTAGCTTTGCCTACATTTAACAAACATTGTCTTTCTTACCGTTTATAAGATCCTCATAGTTAGACTCGAATTTGTTACACCCTGTATAGCTCAAATACACGCCAGTTCATATCGGGAGACACATTTCAAATCGGTGTGCCTGACAACGACGAATCTATCTACCAATCACCGCCATATACATGAACAAATATCTAATCTAATGATATAGAGATTATTTGCTTTTGCCTCTAATTTGAGAGACGATGAACTAATTTCAGTTCTATTAAGACTTTTTAAGAACTTTAAAATAGTACACCTCAAGATAGAGGGTGTCATGAAACAATATTATGGGCGGTCAGATTTACCGCTCTAAGCCCAAAAACCTCTGTGTCAACCGAAATCTTTCCCCGACTCGTCGAAAAGCCCCAGTTTAGAGGTCAACAAGGTGCATCATTTTTTTAAAATGTAAATGTTTTTTATTCACTTGGAAAAAACACATTACTATGGACAGTTAAATATATTAATTAAAGATAGGACTGCTTTTTGTTGTTTGTTTTAGATTAAAAAACTCAGAGATATTCTGGAGATATCGGAAAAAAACGCTAGATTTGAAAAACCGATTTTAATCTATACCAGTAATTTTTGAGTATAGTTATTTTCTCAACGAGTGCAGAAAGTGATACTTTCTCGCACGCAATTGCAATTGCGCAGGCACGCAGTCGAGTGTGAGAAAGACACTTTCCGCATGAATTAATAACAATAATTTTTATATTATCGCAAATAAATAGAAACACTTTTTTATCTTTTCATTAAAACAATTTTTTTAACGATTATAAAAATTTTAAAGTGGATACAAAAACAACCTTTATTTCCATGTTATTTTTCATATAAAAATTAAAACCACCGCACGTTTCAAATATTGTCACAAAGAACCAGCGAACGGAATTTTCTATATTGCAAGTTTTGCAATTTGAGGTTATTATTATATAATAAACGGTTGTTGACCAGCGAAAAGTTTCGCGATGCTCTAATTTTTTGAAAGGTCCTATCAACTAATTGAAAAAGATGAGCTTAAAAGTTGCAACTGGATAGAAAAAGTTCAGTACATTCGAATTTGGAATTTTGATCGAAACAGTCGCCGAATCATCAGGAGTTAAAAGTTGAACGTCTGGGGGCACGTGGGAACACGGCTAAACCTGAGTAAAAAGAATGTAAACCGGGCGCGAAATGGTGAGTTTAAATTTACGGCGAATTCTTGACTTCGGGAACGATGACTTCCGCAGTCGAGTAACTGCCAAGTCCGCTATCCAAAATTGAGTCTCAGAGGTCTTACAATAAAGAAATTTGTATCGTGTTTATCCATTTCCGTTATTATGAGGGAAATAAGTGGACGGTTAGACAGGCATTTTTAAAACAGTATTTAGAGTGGTGGAATTGTAATTTCAAAGCAGTGAGCCAATAGCTATGATTGACCCTATAGTGTTCTTAAGTTTTCGTTAGACTCTGAACCGCAATTTTCCTTTAAGGCCAGTGTAAGATCCTTTGGGAGCGATGCAATGGATACCGTTACCGGATCTTTTTGTTTCAAAAAGTCACGAAACCATCTTAGTTAAAAAAACTCTGAGTGCTTTATTTTTAGTAATTTTTTAGTACCAAATGAAGGCTTCTATTCCGTGACAATAGTTTACCTACCAAAACGCGTGCGACAAAGAAAACGGTGTTTGATAAATGCAAGGAATAAGAAAAGAAAGCTAAATTTGTACCTACAAAAACGCCCTATTGATGATATGTAATTATATTCCTGCTAAAAAAATACTCGTTCACACACGTAAATGCGTGCGGGAAAGGGCCAACTCAGCACAATAGCGAAAAAACAATTTTTCAAATATTCACACTTCATTTATTCATCTATTCAAAAGTCGAAGAAAACGAGATCCGTGAAAACTGCCGATAAAAGCTAAATCTTATAACATTAAATATCTCTCTTTTGCGCCCTAAAATCGATATAAGCCTGTCTTTGTTCAATTCAAGGTAGTAGGGAAAATTGAAGATTATTCTATACATGTTTTGCAGCGATCAGGTTTTTTGAAATCTCAAGGTGGGATTTTGGTGATAAGGAAAATCCAGGTCTGTTTTCACGTCGTTGCCATGGTCGACCGAAAAAAAATTATACTACCATCAGAACACCACGAAATATCTCAAAAACAGTAGAAGATACCGTCTAAAGATAAAAGAGAGAATTTGCATACAGGATGTCATTTAAGTGCGTGGCCAAACTTCAAGGGGTGATTTTTTGGGTGATTCTAAGACGAAAAGTTTATGTGAACATAGGTCCGGTAATGCTTTGTTTTCAGCATTCAGGGTATCGATTTTTTCTATTGTTACCTATTAAAAATAAATTCCTAAATAATAAGAAAACGAAAACTACTACGACGTTGAAACTTGATAACAGTTTTTAATGTAGTACAAAGGAACCTTTTAAGCTAGAAATTGTGTGTCTGCTTTTGCTAGTGTCGTGGGGTAACGCCAGAAATTTAAGAAAAATCAAACAATAAAAACGCTGTATTAAAACTACACTTAAATAAATGGTACGCAATTTTTTTTAGTAAAAAAACATTTAACAAGAAGTGACACGAAACTTACAATAGTTGCTGAAAATGTCCTCCTTCAACTTCAATGCAAGCATTAGCTCGCCTTAACATCGATTGTTGAACATACTGAAATATTCCCGACGTATATCTCATTTGATTACATGGATCTCATATTCGTTGAATTCATACTTCTTCAGTGTTGACTGGAGTTCTATAAATGAAGGACTCCTAAGGGAGAAAATCTAACGGATTTAAATCTGGTGACCCGGGTGGCTATGACAGTATTTAATGCGAAAAGAATATAAAATTAAAAAAAAGGCGGTGATGCATAAATAATACTAATAACCATAAATAACACTACCAAATTTCAATAAAATCGACTAAAGAATTATTAAGATTTTTGCAAAAAAACGATTTTTTAAGAAAAATTTCGCACCCTATGTCTTAAGAACGAAGTATTACCGAACTTATGTTTACATAAACTTATCGTCTTAGAATCACTCAAAGAATCACTCTGTGAAGTTTGGCCACGTACTTAAATAACGCCCCGTATATATAAATAAATATTTATGAAAACGCTGCAAATCCCACAAATTTAACTTTATAAACCAAACCATAAGACATGTTTCATTTAAAAATGCACTTTTTACATCCACAAGACGGGGAAAAGCGTATGATCATTACAAATCAAAAGGCACGTAAAACCCTGTCGTAACAGGGAATAAATGCAGTGCTCTTATAGCTAATTCATGCTCTAAATCCCTCAATTTAAAAATGGTTTTAGGATCTTACTGGCGACGCAAAAAATATGCAGTTAAATGTTAATTAAGCTTCGCTCAGTTAAAATCTCTTAAAGCTCACTATAAAATGTCAATCACACATCCCCCGCTGCCATTGTAGACCTAAAAACAGAACCCTTAAAAATGTTAATCGAAAATCACGCCGAATAACAAAATTTCAACCCCACCAACATTTCCTTGTAAGAACTTAAATCGATATCGACCTTTGCCTTGCAAACAATACAGTGGCAATCACACCCTTTAAAATTATGTAAGTCATACGTCGTCTGATCCCAACTCCGACAAACACGTTACATCCAGCACGTGATCAGACTATTATACGCTCTCAAATACCCCCTTAACTCTCGACAATAAAATTTTACTCCAACTTTTCCAGATTACCATCCAGCCAGATGTTGCAGCTCTTCCTCGTAATATGTATGACCTATTTCCAGAACTGGCTTTTGTTGGACGACATAAACTGAATGAAACTAATTAGCTGAGCTCCAATAACTCAAATATCGATGCGTCAATTAAATTATTATTATTATTATAGCTTTGCATATTGGACTTCGGATGATGGACACAGGTATACTTCGAATGGAAGCCATTAATTAGGTTTAATTGGAATTCGCGGTTCAATGCGTCATTATCAATCATTCGCCTCATTAGATTCATGGCAGAGTGTCAAATTTATCAAGGTGTGATTTAGTTGTAAATGGGATTGTTAATAAAAGGGCGAAAGTTCCCTTTTTGAAATTGCTTCGTCTGTTAGTGCACTTACCGTTAAGAACCATGAAAACAATAACACTAAAAGTATTTTGCGGCATAAGCAATCTTGCACGAACTTTCAGCATCGCTTTAAGACGTTCTTTGTTTTACAGTAATGAACACGTTGTACCTGAGATTGTAATGGAAAATTGTTATTTCAAAACTCTTATACTAGATCAACTTAACAGCTCCAACTACACAAAACCTATAAAGCCTTATAATTATCCTCCCTCTAACGAACCCAACAATAAAATTTTTAATTACAGGAATGATGTTAATGTTTCATTCTATAACGCTGAATTTGCATTTCAAAATGAGTTTTGTTCGATTTCGAATGGTTTTTGTGACGTAAAGTTTTACAGCAGTCCAGTTTCGCTGCGATAACCCCTTGGAATTATAGGCATCAAACGGTGTTATGGCTAATATTTGGGTTTTATTTTCCTGGCACTATCAAGCCAAGTGAAGCGGTCTTGCCCATTGCATCTATGAGATGATAATATTTCATCGGGCATTTGGAAAAATTCTATTTTTCAGCGAAGTTTTATTTTCACCAGTTTACTGGTTTATATTTGTTGCGAGGGCCGCAGGAAAATATAAAGAAAAGATGCTGCTCAATCTTCAAGTGAAAATGGGCGGGGCTAACTTGGTTTCGCTACATGCGAAGATGAACTTTTACGACGAAAATGAAGGAAGTGATCAAAATTAACAGGAAAAATGTGTAATTACTGCTCATCAAAAAATTTCAAATTCGCCTAACTTTCTGAATAATTTTTGACACGCCCTGATGTAGGCGGGGGATATTGTTAGTCTCATGTGATTAGTTGCGAACCTACTAAGGTAGTCCCTAGGACACTCCTTAATAAAAATTGCATTATTTTTCCTAAACACTCTGTACATTTCAAAGCATCTTTGTGAAAAAAACTAAGACTGTTTTTTTCACTTTTCGAAAACGTTTTGAAAACGATTTCATTGCTAAAACTTGCGTGGTCTTTCGTGCTAATTTTTAGTCGTTTGCAAGTCAGTTTTGAAGCCCTTTTGCAACGAGATTGATGGTTTCACAAAAAACAGAGACGATGGACATGCTATCAAAACCGATCGTTTGGTTTGATCCGCTTTGCTAATATTTTCCAATTTTGCACGTATTCACACTGGTTTCAAAACCGTTGTCATTTGCGACTCTTTTATGCGATTTCAATCCCAATACGATCCCGAAAATTGGCGATTCGACCTTGAAGCAAAACAAAATTAAAATCGAATTGAAAACGGATTTACGTGGCAAAATTAAAAACTAAAAACGTTTATAGAGAGTTTTCAATTCGCTTGGGAACTAGCAATTGATTAGTGAATTCGAATCGAAATGCTTGGAAAAGTGTGTAACAAAAATACTTTTTGGAAATCGACTCTGCAACGGCTTAATTTCACTTAAAACATTTATAGTATATAATTTTACATGTGTTTTTCTTGGACACCCTGTATATGATTAGAATCAAATCTGGTAATGTTGGTAAAGTGACTTTGTTGGGTATTTTTACTAACAAGTTTTAAAAATAGATTAGAAAAGTCCCTATGCAGGCTTAAAATATCCTGCACTATTTTTCACGATTTTATGTGAGTTCTTTTATTACAAAAACAACTTTAAATGGGCAATAATCAATACGATCTAAGAGGTGACACAAAAGAACTCATTTTAACGAATTTCCACCTCTTTTTATCACTTCAGTAGGTACCGACAGGAAACTAAAATTTTATCATTTTTTTACCTTGAACATTTTTGACATGATCGCTTTTTGATTCCATCGCCCTTCTTCATTGGTCAGATAATGTAAGTTCGATTAAAGTTCTGCTACCCCGAAGTCTGATAAAGTTTTCCTTTTACACACCCGCACGAGTTTAAAAATGTAGTAAAAAAAGTCTATCACAAAATACTAAAAAAAAATGTTTTCAACGATTTTTGATAGTGTTGATATAGTTGATAGTGTCTCCTTTAGGACTCCTTAGGACCTTTAGGAATAATATAGAGTATTGCCGATATTTCGGTTTTAATGCGTCGGCGATCAGTGGTGTCTTTCCCAGGGACTTGATGAAGGTCGCGGATATTGTTTCCAGTTATAAAAAGGCTGATGCAGAACAGACAGAAAATTACGGGCCAATAGGATTACTAATATATTTTTCTAAGATCATATACGTGATCTTTGCAATGCACTATGGTGAATCATGTCGAGGAGTCTTCGAACGTGAGCACCACCTTATGGAAGCCCAAGAGAAACTTAAAGTGACAAAAATAGATCGTGCATTAAAATTGTGACCAAAAATTGCTTCAGAGCTGCAGAGGCTGTTCTTCGAAATTCCTAAGAGATCACTAGTTTCGAGAAGAACAGGAAACGATACAATCACAAAAATGGTTTTAAAGTGTTTTTTTTTTGGTTCGAACTTTTACCATTTACAGTTTGTGAGGTATAGTCGCGGACCGTTGTTAGTAGACACCTCGAGACACTTTTACAAATACGTTTTAAAAACATGTATCCAACTTCAATTTTTAATGAAAGCTCTCATGTATTTTCTGCCCATTTCAGAAAAATAGTAAAACTAACAACAATGTACATCATTCAATCCAGAGCAGAGTTGGGAAGTTTAAAACTAGTGCATAATACAGTATAGTATAATACTAGAAAATGTACATACAGCAGTAAATTTAGGTCGTATTCCACGTAACTCTTTATTCCATATGGCTTGAAGCGGCATAAGAATAAGCATTACTTGAGGCATTTTCATAAAACGCATCTGCGCTTCTTTCTTCTCTCTTTCTCTTCGTTTAAATTCCAACTCACAACGGATTATTAAATCTTCTAAATTCAAATCTCAAAGAAGTACCGCAAACACAGGAGCAAATAGACTTTGATCCAATATAAAATTTAAAAAAATCGTTATAAACGTGAGCCCGCAAAAACTAATCGCTGAAAGAGAGAGAGCATGTTAATGTTTAATATTTCTTTAAAAAATGCAAAACTATGGATTCCCTTAAAATGGCTTTAGATATTTTAATTAAACCTTTTAGGTATTGAGAACTATGAAAGACGCATGATTTAAAAAAGTCTTTTTGCTTCCACCAGCGACTCGTGCAGCAGCATGTTGCTGGTTATTTTTGAAGAAAAAACTGGTACGCCCCTGTTTTTTAGGAAAATGGAAATTATTTTTTATTTTCCTGTTCAGTTCTAAAGGGAGAATGTTACTTCGTTTTTTTTTTCCTGGAACTCACAGTTCCCAAAGGAAAAAACAAAACTCGTTTGTCGTAACCAAGTAAATTTTTTAATTTAAAACTAACCTAAAAATTAAAAATTAACCTGAAGTAACCTGAAGTCCCCTTTTCGAACGGGTTCGGTAGGGGTCACCCTCTCGCACCTGGACGACCGGTGTTTTCGATTGGATTGAAGGATTTGTGTAACAGTACAAGTCCCTAATGCAATATCCTTGATGGAGAGGAACTTTTTCAACAGGAAAATCCCAGAAAACTGGCGAAAATAATTTGCGAAATATCACAAGTGTTCCTCACAACAATCGTTACGCACTAATGTAATTTTTCTCATGATGTGCGTAATGCGCTATTTACAGTTTAATTCACACCACCAGATAGAAGCGTTTAATAGAATATACTTGAACGAATCATATTCAGCAAGCAAAAAAAGTATAAAATTAAAAGATTTAAAAATTTTAAACGTTTTAGCGCTGGCTCCTCGGACTGTTCAGTCCACAATAGAGAATGGGCAATCGCCATTGCTTTTAATGCGAATTAATTTAGCCAGAATTCACTTTTTATGCGCGCAGGACAGTAAAGCTGCAGCTGAAAAGCACATAAACGCGAAATAAAAACTTTGGGCAGTTATTGTCCCTCCCCCTTTATGCCGGGCAATTAAAAAGCAGTTCTGCGTCCACGAAAAAGTACGAATTACGTTTCAATCTTCCTAACGTGTATGACACGAAATATAGAATAAATTGGCTCCATATTCCCGGTAAAAGGCAAATACGAGTTCCATCCTCCCTGGAAATTAATGGTTCAAACGAGAGCTTCTAAATTGGCAAACACAATTTTTGTTTGTACGAGGCCCCAAGCCGCGCTTTATTCTCGTTACCGAATACGCAATATTAGTTGTTTTAATATTTACAAGCCTTGTGAAGCCGCGAAATAAAAATGTTTTTCCAATATACACGCAGCGAATACGTTAAAATATTCTATCGTATGAATGTGGGACGTGTTTCCTGTTATGCGTTAAGAAAGCCCGAATTTATATGAAAATTTTTTAAATTAAACTTTTCGATAAATTTGACGACTCTCGGCCGCGTTCGCTTTACTAGAATTACCTCTAAGAAGAGCCCATTCGGATAATCCGCCTCTAAAAATAACTGATTAGAGCACGCCCTAGAAATTCTGATAACTCGTTATTCCATTATTTGTCGCGAATGAACATTTCCATCATGAAACTGAAAGCACACAAAGAGAGACATATTGGTAGGGACAAAAAATCCTTTTCATTTTTATGGATTTCAGCAGCGGGGACGGAAATTTGCATTCTGGTTTAGACGTTTTGTCGCTTTGAATCAACCAGACCGGGAAGTTTCATAATTATCTGCTCTTGATTGGGAAAAAGTTGGACAAGGCCCAATATCCTAATAGGAAAGTTTTGAGAATAATTTATACTGTAGTCGCCAATAAAAGCACACGCACATGTGACTACTAAAAAAGTATTTCCATTTCCTTGTAGCTTATTTCACGGTGTCCGAACAGTGAAATCTCCTGCCAAACCGACCAAAAAGTTTTGCAGTCGCAGGTGTCCTTCCATGACGTTATTTACATATCGTTATTTGGGTGTGGAAAGGACAGTTTATCGTCTTCGGTTTAGTTTCCGGCTCAAGGATTTAGGCAAAATTATGCGAAATATTTCTCATTTCAAATATATCTGAAAATAGACGTTTGATTTTTATAAGTATAACGTTGCTTGTTGTTTGTCTTTGCAAGGTTTTATTATGTTTTCGTTTAAAATTTTCAGATTAGTCTACATAATCTAATAAACTTCAGATAAACTTCAAACCTGTTTGGATATGTATATATAATTTTCTTAATGTCCAGCGGCGGTAAGATGTTCTAAGCTCCTCCCCCGACCTGTCTGCGCGCCATCTGTGAACCGTCAGCGAAACTCCTTTCAGCTATTCAAAATATCAATTCTTAGCGATGGATTTTCGCCTTTTGGTTTCTTTAAAAACATTCTCTAGTTTTAATTCGCATTGCTTTGTTGCATGTCATTGGGATAGCAACTTAAAAAAATCGATTTTACTCGTTCTCTGTCCTCATTCTTATTAAATCACTCACTTTCAGTAGCAGACGTTTCGCCTATGGAAATTCTCATCAATTCAAAAAGACCCATTAATAACAATATATTTTTTTATTTATCCTGCCAAATTGCGGCTGGTTTGGAGAGCTCAGGGCGCCAAGGTTTTCTGTTCAAATAACGCCATCACATGTGCATCATCATTGATATTGTTGAACTCACGCCAGATCTAATCTAATCTAATCCAACAAACAAAATCCACAGGAAATGTTAATTTATTGTTCCATGGTCCCCAGAAAAAAAAGCAAAAACCATTTTATCACCGTCCATAAAACCCAACGTCGATCAGCATTAGAGCGCGATGTGTTTATCAAATAATAGAGCCATTCATCTAGATTGGACCGCTCTATTTCGGATAAATAGCTCCCCATTAGGCTTAATGGGTGATTAGCTTCTTCAGGTCGGAATGCTGATGCGATACCCGCACGCTTCATTAATTGATTTAAATATTATATTATATCGCTCCTGCACTCTGTTTGCTCTATGCAAACCATCCCCTGGGACAGAGTTAGAGCGCACAAAGTAAATTAATAATGGCTCGTGTAGTTAAAAAATGGAAGATGAATTAGCCTGCAGGGTGGACTGAAAAATATATAGGACAAAACTGGCAATTCTAGTCGTGTATTGGCCACTGAGGTCATTATTTATCTAGCCACTGGACACGTAGAAATTAATTTGTTATGCATGCAGTCATGTACAAGTTCTTTGGTTTGACGCTTTTAAAAAATTGCATACACACCATATATCATATTTCAACAATATTATAAGTGCATATTAAACCTACCTAAAACGGTGAGAATGATGGGTTTTCCAGGAACGACGAATCCGAATCCATCTTCCGCCTGACATTGCCACTTTCCATCGTCCTCCAATCGGACATTGTCGATGTACAAGTTGGCCACATTGTCCACTAGAAACCGGTGGCCGATGACACGTTTATTATTGTTAATTGTATTGTCTTTTAATATAGTTTGCACGATCTGCCCGTCTTTCAGCCATATACTGTTACTGCAAATAAAAGAGGGGAGTTAATGGTTGGAACGTTTGGGTCTGGTGAGCAAAATATTGATTTTGTTTATTTAAAGGGACCGTCAGTTTCATTCATTGTAAAAAAGAATAAATATGTAAGGTAACGATGTGAGGCATTTTATGGACATTTTACAATATTTCTCCTGAGAATCGAAACTGATCAGGGATTAGGGAAATTCTCTAAGGTGACCATTCTCTGAAAAACCGCCTAAACTATGTATATAAGTGTTTTATGCGCATTCTTATAGGTTTCTGATGAAGATTTAAACAAAAGAAACATTCAGGATCGTACTGGGTTTCACTCTCCAACTGGGTGAATTGATGTGATAGACATATCTCCTCAGTGGGGCACTAAATACAAAAATTCTTAACACCCAAAAAAAAAAATCTAGAAGGTGGATTTGTGGACGTAAGAGGCTTTAGTATGTGAAAATATTAATATAATGTGTCAATTTGAGAACAAATCACCCTCGCTGTTTCGGTCCTTATAAAAAATATGTAAATATGCAAAAACATGTCCGTTTTACTTTCAAGGGGGATATTCTTTAAGTCGGCTTTCTATTAAAATTCGCACACTCTCTAACGGGGATGGAAACCACCACTAAAACCTTAAATGAAAAGGGAGACTGAGATATACCTCATTTGGAAGGTCTTTCAATTACCTCTCCAAATGTACCTGTTTTTTTTTTATTGATAGGTTTCCGACAAAACTTGTCCAAAGTGTAACAACCGTATTGTAGAAAATGTTTTATTAACGTTTTAAGTGCTCAAAATGCTATCCATTATTTTTTAAACAGTAATAAAGTGTGTTTTAAAACTCCAATCTAACATTTACAAAAAATTCTACTTGAATTTCCCTAGACGCAGCAGTAATTCTCCTCCTCAATCATTCTAAATCTTGATGCTGGGTTTTATGAACAATAGATGATTATTTTAGTTTTTATTTGTTTATTTGTATTTGTGAATGCATTTATTAAATATTCTATTCGTAGAAAAAATAGTAAGAATAAAACTTTTCTATTAAAAAAAGACAATGGAATTATTGGGTTTTTTATTAAATCATTATTTTTTATTTTAAATTCTATTTTGCAATTTAAATGCTGGTAGTAGTATTTTATAAGAAGATCTCCCCATTTCCACCAAAATGAAACTCCACCATACTATTTTCTTCCTGTTAGACGGTGGTTACACGATAGGTTTCCTGACAAATGGATTGATTGAAGAGGACTAGTTGAGTGGCCATTGCGATCACCCGATTTAAAACCTCTAGATTTTTTTCTGTGGGAGCAAATTAAACCTGTTGTTTATTAAACCCAGTTTTAAGATTAGGGAAGGATTAAGGAGAAGAAATACTGCCGCGTTTAGGGAAAATCAAATAGAAGTTTTTGTGAATGTTAGAGTGGAGTTTGAAAACAAACTTTATTATTGTTCAGAAAATAATGGACATTTTGAACACTTAAAATATTAATTAACATATTTTTTTACAATACAATTGATACTAAAGCTTGTTTATGGTTTGGACATGACTTTGCAAAAACCCTTCAATAAAATTTTAAAAACACAGGTAAGTTTGGAAAGGTAATTGAAAAACCTTTCAAATAAGATATATCTCAACAAACATTCTCATTTAACATTTTAGTGGTTGTTCCACCCCCGCTGGAGAGTGCATGCAATTTAACAGAAAACCGGCTTAAAGAATGTCCCCCTTGAAAATAAAATCGACGTGTATTTGCATATTTATATATTTTCTATCAGGACCGAAATATCGAGAACGATTTGTTTTCAAATTGACACGATGTAGAAGCCGAATCAGGCAATTTTCCTGATGTAAATATTGAGCAGGAAAAGCAGATCTTTAGCGAAAACCATACTCTGAAGGTTGAGCCAAATGTATACATTTTTAGTTTTCAATAAAAGGAATCCAGAAGGTTCATGCTTGAGCATTTTAGATTCAGATGCACACCGTGTAACGACGCATGTGAAAAGAAGGGCTTTTTTCCTGGAAATCCTGTACCAGAAAAGCAGGTCGATGAAAATTATTTTTGATGGTTGAACCAGATACATATACTCATTTTTAGTTTCCAAAAGAAGGAATATAAGAGGATCATTTTTAGGTAATATAGGATCACATTGATACCCAACCGTGTGTGAGAATAGGAGCTGCGTCGTGTAATTTTCCAGGAAATCCTGGACAGGAAAAGAATGTCTTCAACGGGAATCATATTTTAGTGGTTAAGGTAAAGACGTATACATATTTGTAAGGGCCAAAAGAAGGAATTCAAGGGGGTAATTTTTAGGTGATAAACATACATATATCCAAAGTTGATTATTGTTTCTTAAAAGTGCAATACATGGGAACCTGGATGATGCATCCAGATTTAACCAATGGTCCCTGTGTGCTTATCCTACGATGAAAGGAACGATGAGCATTTGTAGTTACCAAATTATAGAAATTCTTGGAATGAAATTTGCAATATTTCTTGCCGCCCTTCTACGCCTTCGAAACTTAAAAAAACAACTTTGATTTTCAAACAATTTTATCTCTAATTAATTTTCCCATGAAATTGCAAATTTTCGCCGACATCTTAAGTGTTGTGGCTCCGCCTAAGACCTTCGCAATTCAAACCACAAAGCCGGCGGCAACCTCTTTATGTGCCTGAACATAACTTCTAAATTTTTGAAACTTTTAATGTTTCCACCGAGTGCATCCCCATTTCCGGGATTTTCAAAGGAAGCTAAATAAGTCCCTCGTAACTTATTCACGTCACTAATCTCCAACGACGACTTTATTCTCAACTTATTTACGAGCTGCGTTTGTATGAAAGTACTTACTTGAAATTTATATTAACTGCGCAGTCTAAGACGATTTTCGTATTCTGTTTGGCGAACGTTTGCGTATACTCTTCGCCGTTTTCACTAGTTTTCTCGTAGCTCAAGTTGCTCCTGGTGTCAGCTCTTGTAGAGCGGCGGTGTGCGCTGCCACTGTGCGGATGCCTGGTATGAGCCTTTGATTCCGCATGACCTGGAAAAGAAGAGAAATATCTCAACATTGTTTTAAAAATAGTGGATGTGGCTCTCATTTCTTTCAAACTCCAGCTCCATATATCTGGAGATAGGAAAAGAACCTTATTTATAACGCCGAACTAGAGCCAAGATTGGGAACATTGATCAAGCGGTAGTGGGAGAAAGAAGTAGCACGCTGACAAATTTGGATAATGTATGAAGTTGTAAATTCGGGGGTAAATAAGTGCCAAGTTAAATATTCCAGTCTCGAAGAAGCCATTTTAAAGTGCTTTATGGAGTTATTATAGACACTTCGATGGGGGTCATAATCTATTCATCATCTGGCGCAGACTAAAATATAGACTCTATATGTTTTGCATATCCCGTTTAAAACTGGCGCAAACTCAAAATTTCCAATTTTACTTAAAAAAGAAAAAAAAACACTTTCGAGTTACATTTTGCGCTCTCTTTAGAAAACAAATAAGTAAAAAATATCTCTGAACGATTTTCCTTCGCTCCTCCAGGAAAATTGTAATTCATACCCTTCCTTAGGCCCGTGTAATTTTTATGTATTTATTTATTTATTTATTAAGGGGGATATGATGTTCCCTTGGCCATAAATCATTTATTTTACAGCAGAGCGAGCTCTTTATAAACCGCTGCTGATAGACAGTTTAAGACCACTTGATCACACTCGGGAGATCCACTTTAGGAGTTTCCTATATGTGAAGGGTCTCTTCAATGCTGTTATATTGCGGCTGTCGATGTTTTCACCTTTTCGATAGGATTTTAAACCTTGAAAGCAGCAAGCTGTGAAAAGGTTCATATGCGATTTATAAAGCTACTTTTTAGGGCAGTAATTCCTTTATGGGTTCCCGAGATATTAACGCGGAAAGTGTGAAAAGTAGGTACCTCCACCAACGCCACTGACTTCTACTGAGAAGAGACAGGAATTTAGACAGGGCGCAGGTGAATATAAATTAAAGAAGTACGCTAAAATTCATTAAGAAAATTTATAAGAATTTTAGTGATTCAAAGTACCTTAAGTTACGCCCATGGATTCACCCACAATTTTACCACCTTTTTCACTTTTTTCCCATAGGACCTGAGGGCACTGTTATATCCCAACTTGAGTAATTATTATTTAGTACCCACTATCTTTTTATGTGACATGGTAAAACCATTAAAAAGATAGTTGACTTCGATTAAGGGTACGAGATGTGGTCACACCATAACTACCCTTAATGATGTGTTAGGTAAGTCATGTTGTCGCTTTTAGGCATATGGTTTTCTAGGCATATAGTTTCCTTCAGGATATGTAGTTCTAAGATCCTTCTGAAAAGGGACGGGATTTTTTATCGTTCTCTTTTCGTGATCACACGAAAGCTCTGCATTTGACCTAAAACACTCTTGTGCTATAGAGAAATCTAATAAAAGGGTTATGGTTTAAATCACGTCTTACTAGTTCCTACCGGTACATTACAGTGGTTTAAATTTTTAATAGATAATAATTAATTATACATTTCAGGAAATGTACCATATGCCTACATAATTCCTATGCTTTTCCTGCCCACCTCTGATTTTTACCTAAATAGATATCCAAACTTGTGCAGTTGACAAGAACACTTAAACGCCACACCATATAAAAGAGTGAGTGACGTCTCCCGATTGATTCAATAGATTTGATTTTTTTAAGGAAAGTTTCATCACAAAAGAAACATTTCTCTAACTGCTTAAAACTTTTAGCCTAATTCTCGCGCGCCCCTGGACCACAAATAGAAATTAATGTGGTTGAAAAATAAGGCGCATAGAATGACACAGTGGCGTAGCACAAGAATTTTTGTAGTTTTGATAATAAAGGCTGATTAATGATATTCAGAAAAATTAATCTTTATAAAACGGATTTTTCATACTTCCCTGATTTCTGTTAAGAAACCAAGGGGAAAGCACGAATGTCCACGCTCCTTAAATATTCGAGATATTGGAGTTTGAAACCTAAAAAATAGCAAAATGTAAGTGCCTCCTTCGTTTTTAATGCATTTGTGCATATTTTTCGACGAAGGCGAGAGTTTTTATACATTTCCTGGGACTTTCATTAATGCGATTCTACAAGTTTCTAATTTATGCATTTTCAATTGACAAACTTCCGATATCGGTCAAGTTTTAAAAAAAGTTCTTTTTCAAGGTTGACCCCATTCTAACAGGTTTTTGACGTGTTTGTTAGCTGAAAGGGAGTTTTTTTTTTCTTGGAATTTCGTTAATACGCCTCTGGAAGTTTCTAATTCATAAATTTTGAATTAAAAAAAGAACATGAAATCTGTCAAGTTCTGAAAAAAGTTATTTTAGCAGGTGTGCAACTTTTAATTTGATCCTTATACGAGTAGGTTGGTTGAAAGAGGATACTTTAATGTATTTCTTATTAGTTTCATTATTCCGATATTAAATAAGTTTCTAATTTACTCCACGACTTCCGGAATGTGAAAAATTTTCAGAAACGTTTTTAGGAAAAAAGTACCCCCCCCTAAAATAGTTAAAATGCCCTTACCCCTACCCTCTACACCAAAAAAATCCTTAAACCGTCATTTTCTCAATTATAATTTTTAACTTGAAAACTGGTTTTTCGAAAAATCAGAAAAAATCATACATATACATATTTAGAAAACTCTCGCGTATTCGCCATATCTTTTTCGTTTTTTTCCTGCTAATTCTAATCTAAAAACAATTTTGCAAATTTCTAAATGGAAAAACGTTTTTTCTGAATGGGTTGCAAGTCCAGTTTTTTCTTCTAATGATGGGCATTTTTATGGCACATCTAAGTGTATATAAAATGTGTCACTCTTTAGGTTGCGCCATATTTGAAAAATGCAAAAAAACTCAATTTTTTAGCATTTTCTTCAGTGCCGAATCAAGCATTTCGGCTTTTTTGGGCATTTGACACATTTTTGATAATTCGGTAGTATCTATTTAAATAACAACAACTGAAAAAAAATCCAATTTTAAAATTTGGTTTTTTCAATTTTTTTGTTATTTTTTTCAGATTTTTCAAAAAGTCAGTTTTCAAGTTAAAAATTATAATTGAGAAGCTGGCGGTTTAAGGATTTTTTTGGTTTAGAGGGTGGGGGTAAGGCACAACTGATTGGCATTAGAGAGTCATAACTTATTAATTTCGATGAAAGGGCATTTTAACTATCTTCATATGGGGTACTCTTCGGATATCGAATAAATGTTGACCCTGGATACCTCAATCGTACTCATGGAGTCTTGAAAATGCAGT
Source organism: Euwallacea similis (assembly GCF_039881205.1). Lineage (NCBI taxonomy): Eukaryota > Metazoa > Arthropoda > Insecta > Coleoptera > Curculionidae > Euwallacea > Euwallacea similis. The sequence goes on from NC_089625.1 coordinate 3,131,656, forward strand.
TTGAGGAGCCTTGGCTTCGAAGTTCATTCAAAATTGCGAAAATAAAAATCAGAGTGGCTTCGTGTTTTAAAAACAAAAAAAGGGTTATTCAACTTTGTGGAACACTACACGATATCAGATGATAACTTTTCCAATTTCTTAAGGAAGTTTTGATGGGTGTATCTTTAGTAAATACACATAGAAATTGGGAAGCTAATAAAGGGCATATCTCTTAAGCTTGGATTGGATAGGGAAGTTTTCCGGGAAATTGGCGGAATAAAAATTTTATTACGCGAATAAAATAAAGGAACATAGCAATTGGTAGACAAATGGAATATTATCAAAACAACGCAATTCAAAAAACCAATAACTTTAAAAACGATGTATGGACTGCTTTAGAGGCACCTTTATCTCGGGTACATGAAGCATAAAAATGCAAATAACGATCGTCTCACTCGAGAACAATCTTCATTTTCCAATAAATATGTGCCGACCTAAATGAAGTGTCTGGCACCCTCAAACCCCGTTATGAGGTAAAATTAAGGGGATCGTTTTTGATTAAACAGGGAGACAAGTCCGCCCCAGGCTATAAAGCAAACGAGAAGCACTCCCTTAATCAAATTGCAGATATACGATAGAGAACACTACTTGATACCAATTCAAACAGAATTGAATAATAATTTCATTCGAAAAACCTTGATAAATATGTAAAACGTCTTGTGTCGCAGATCGCAGAGCGACTATTCGAGAAATTTGTTCCCGAACAAAACTGCACACGACGATTTTACGATCAGTTTAAAAATGAAAATCGCTTCGATTTGTCTAGGCTTCGTGCCTTTTTATATCTGCAATTACTTTCGAAGTGTTTGAAAATTCGTATGTGAGCGCTCATCGAAGCAAAAGGGTAGATCCTCTCCAGCAGAAACACTTTCGCCGTTTCCTTCGCATCAGCGTTACATCTTCGTCAGGCCCTTGATTATCTCTTGCCCTGAAGGGCACCGAAGGTTGGATTTTTTGATGTCTGATAGATGAAGCTCTCCGACAAAAGGAATCCTGTGTTTTTCCCGTATTTTTGTGCTACACGTGTCGGCAGACACTTCGGAAGTAATTGTTTCGTTAAATTTTAATGGGTGCTTTTGTGTGAAATATAACTTTTTTCTGTGCGGCAAAAGAAGTGAAAGGAAATAAATACAGTTATTATTGCTTGGCTTTTTTCGAACTTTCTCGGCCTGTTCCTGGCAACCACTTTATTACGCAAACCACTGACACTGAAGAAGGCAGTAAGTAGGACATTATGCGTCTACTGTAGTTCACCTAAATAGCGAAGAAATTAATCATCGCCACGGGCCACACAAAGAAAGCGGCAGCAAAAAACGTCCAGACGCCCGATAAACCGTCCAGTGGTCCAACATATCGGAAATGTTAAAATATCTTATTAATCGTAAACTTCAATGTGTCTTTCATGTACACTTTTTTTTTAAATATAGGGCCCTAGTAAATGCTGTTTTTTTTATTGGTACTTTGTTACGAATTTATTCAGGTACCTATAGGTCTCCCAAGTAAAATCTATCTTTGCATGCACCTGATGGTTTCCGATTATTTCTGAACGTGAGTTATGCAGCCATCCGTAACATCACAGGGCCATCAAAATCTTCATGTGGTCATTTGTATTTCTTCGCATTTTATCTTGTCCATATATTATCCCCACATATGGACGCCTGGCGCCATGAACAATCGAAGCTCATTACGATCCGAGCATGAGGGATAATATACCGGGTGGTTCTAGATAAGTGGGACGATCAAATATTTTAAAATCGAGATCTGCAAAAAACAACGTTCAAATAAAATCTTTTTTATTTTCGAGGGCTCGAAATTTTATGCTGTCAATTTTTCTCCGAAGTTACCTTCACCTGCCTTTTGGGGCCAACTTCGTTTCTCCCAATGGAGCGCCCAACTTCTTTTGGAGACTCAAATTCTTTGTTGACAGCAAGAATGTTTTCACTCGAGACATTTTTTGCTGAAAGTGATATTTTAATGTGATTTTGACCATTCAGCGACATTTTGATCCACTGTAGTCGCAACGCATGTTTACCTCTGCCCATTTTTTGGGTGACCTACCGTGATAACTAATTTCTTCAATATTTGGACAGAGCATAGATGTCCTTTTAGCTACTTACAAATAATATTCGAAGTTTTGACTCTCAGGAGACTTATTAGAATCTGAAACTTCCTTTGTAAATTTTCCACCGCTCCTGGTAAATTCAAATTAAAAAAACCTGTTTCGAGGCTAAATCACAAAGAATGTCCAGCAAAATTGGGTTGTCACTCTCCAAATTTAATCATTTTACTATTCATCAGCGAGTTTCTAGGAAACATTAACCGCTACACCCTCACAGGCGACAAATTAGATTTTTCAGGACGATCAAGGCATGTAATGAAATATTTCACAAAAAGGGCTAAAAATGGGTTTCTAAAGTGAAAGCTAACCCATAATTGGATAATTCTGGCGAAGCAATTAAAACTTGATCGAGCATGACAGGCGACAAGGCGGGGACGAAAATTTGCATTTTCTGAAAATTACGTTCAATAGATGTCATGCTCGGCAAATAAGTTTCGTCACGTTTAATGAGACCTCTGTGGGCGATAATTCGTGATGATGCTGAACTAATGGCTATTAGCGGTCAGCTTCATATTTAAATGGCGCTGAGGGGATGAATGTGGGAATACTATCGTTTTCTGCTTAGTTGAGAACTTGACGCCTGCATTTTTAAAAATATTCTTCCCCTGAAAACAGCCCAGAAACCAAGAAAAACATTTGTCTAAAATTGTTTTCTAAATAATTAATGCAAAAACAACTTTAATAGTAAAAAAGTAAACTGCCTTATTTATCGGATCGCCCATAAAAAAGTCGTTGTTGAACCAAACGGATCTTCTAATTTTTTAGGGACAATTAGCTATCGCTCGACGCACGTTAAGAGACAATTTCCAGCAGGATTTCTTTTCTTTTGATGGCAGGAGAACATCGGATGAAAAAGGTGAGTTTTTCCGAATGAATAACCTCTAAAGAATAGGCCTTTCATGCAAACAAGAAGGTGAAGGTATTTAGGGAATCACGTCTTAGATTCCATTTATGAAAACATGTTAATACAGAAGATTCACATTTGAGATTAAACCGTGAAGGAACTGACTGAGAAAATAATGAAAATGACTCCGAAGCGTGAATTACAAAAAAAGTGAAAACCTGTAGCAGGTTTTTATGTGTGTTTTAGTAAAGGATACTAGAAAATTTCCAAATTCTTGCATTCTACATAGGTCTAGTTCTGACTTCTTAGGAATGAACTCATTATATTCAGGTAAACATTCTGCATTCGATCTCATTAAAACCAGCGGTGCACAATATGCAAAACACCACAGCAACTGCCTCAGATCAAACTTGATCGATACAAAAGAAACTTATAACGGGCTGACAAAATATTGCTTCAAAATTTGCTCATTTCCATTTCCACTTTCGAAAACTTGCTAAGATATCCGGGAAAAACCGAATATAATAGTGATTTTCTTTGTTCCTAAATAACCAGTGGCGGACGCAACCGAGCAGCTCGGTGCTATGCCCTGAATACCTATTTACCCCTAAATCGGCTGGGGGTAAGTGGGCCTGTCAGTAGTAAGATTAAGAGAGAGTTCGTAGTTTGGAAAACATGCATTTGGGAGGCAATAAATTCCAGGGAATACAGATCGCAATTTTTTTAAAGTAAGAAATTAAATGGAAAGACAAGAAAAATTTTGCATCTAACTGTACACGTGTTACACACGGGGTGTAATGTACGCAGTTTAAAATCAGAGACCAAAAAAAGTATGAATGAACAGAAATAATACTGAAAAAAATTGGAAAAGTAATGATTCTCAGAACATTTTAATGAACACTATAAGGGCCCTCTGTTATAATTTAAAAAACATGCGTTTGAAGGCAATAAAACGCCAAGAGAACATAAATTTCAAGAACCATAATGGGCCATGCCGAAAAATACCTTTCTGAAAGGAGTTAAGTGAGCAAAACCGAGAGAGAAAAAGTCATCGCTCGTTACTAAAATTTTTCAAAATTCCCATAGACTCTAAGAAATGATCCACGCCACTGATCTTAATGGAATAAGGTAAAAAATTCAATAGAAAGAAGGAAAAAAGAAAGAAATATACTCACAGGAAATACAGAAAGTCATCTGTCATTTTCGATGAGTTTTGTCGGGGGTTTCCTCGTTTCGAAATACTTTATAAAGTTCTTTATAAACTTGTTAAGGAATAATTGACATTTATAGGTCTTTTGATTTTCTGATATTTAATAAATTTTCAAGAGAATTATGTAGAATTTTTTGCATTGAAAGATTTTCCCATTATTTTATCATATCTAAAAATGTTAAGCGAAATAATAAGAACTTTTTAATCACCTGCAGAGGGCATGTTTTTCAGACGTGCAGATCGTAGGTCACCTCGGCTTTTCACACGTAAAATGAATTTCGAATTTTCAAAATGTTTGTAAACGAAAGAAGCAAAGCAGAACTTGGAATACTTTTGAACAAAAAAACATCTTAATCCCTTTACTTCCTTTGAGCAAGTAGAGTTTACAGACAAAGTTCGGAGAAAGTTTGGCATGTTCAGTTCTGTTCGAAGGAACGTATACTTATTGCCATTTAAGAGTTCTCTCTAATTTGAAAAAGTTGCATTTAAAACCAGCAGAAACAACAAAAACTTTTTTTGAAAAAAAATTGAAAAAGAGCTGTGTTACACTAAAAAAAGGCTGTGTTACATCAATTTAGTGTTTACTGAGCAATGCAAACGGTCCGCATAACTTGGAAAAATTTGCATTTCATTGGAATGAAAGCAGTAACGCATTGGGCGTAATTTTGTTGTAGCAAACCGAACCCGAAGAAAAATAAAGAGAAACAATAATTTTAGGCAATTGGCAGGTTTTGAGGCTTCACGGCACGCTAATGACGGACTGCATGTGAGCATCCATTGAGTCCTACAAGTCTTCCGTTGAAAATAGTTCAAAAACTATTTATCAGAGGAACGTGAAAATCAGATAAAGACATTTTAAAAATGCAAGAATAGTACACACAGTCTAATAAAATAACGTCGTTCCATTTTGGTAAAAAAACTGAAGTTTGCAGGAAGAGAACGCCGGAAGTGATTGAAAAATCGCTTGAAAAGCACACGTTCACAGCCCTACAGATTACTAAGAAACTTTTGAAGTTGGATATGCTAAGTTCGTAACTGAAGACTCCTTTTGAGCGTACTATTCAATTATCACCTTGAAATGCGCACTTTCCCCACAACTTTATAAAATTACCCAGACTTCTGCATTGTCTCTGCGGATATTGCCGTTTCTGTTGATGATGATAACGTAATGCGAAAGTGAGAGAAACTAAAGTTATTCGATACTATCCGGATCCCCTAGCCAAATCTCCACTCTTTCCCTAAATTTCACTTTTATATCCCTTTCGCAAATTTTATTGAGCCACGTTTTCACACAAACCAGGCTACGTAATCGCGCCTCCGACGCCTTATGTTCGTCCTAAACAAAAACTTATTGGACAATCTCGTTTTCCTAGCAGACGTCCGCTATAAATTCCATCTGCAGCCCCTTTGTGTGAAACTATGGCTAATACGGTGGATTTTATTCATCTTTTGCGAACTATATTTTTAAGGGAGTGAGGGAGTGGCAATTTTAAGACCGACGCCCCCGAGCGCAAGAACGTCAAAAAGAAAACCTCGGACCGTTTGAAATGGTTCACAATGTTTTGTTTCCCAAATTGGTCGTAAAAACGTTTTATTTCTGCAGCGGAAGGGTCGTTAGTTTTTGGTTTGTAGAGCTGCATGGAGCGTTTATAATCGAGAGTTTTATATGGAGCCGATAACGTGGAATCTGCAAAGGGGAATCTTATTTTCCGCAGGAAAGAGGCAATAACACTATTTCTATCAGGCATTTGAATACTTTCGGTGGGCGAACAATGCCTTCTGAAGATCTACGGCGCAATAGACACAGCCCTATTCCTAGAATTTTAACTATTCTTAGAGGAAAATGCTGACATCTACGAGGTCCTCAATTCCAGAGGAGGGAAATTGCCTTTTTCTTTGCTCGAAACACACACATAATATATCCCCTCGAAAACTTGACGAAGCAAAGAAGAAATTTCGAATAATTGCTCGTCGACATAATACCCCTCTCAAGGCGGAAATTTAAAACTACTTAGCTTCTCTTCGCACTTTAAAAAATAAAAGAACGAGTCCTTGTTCTCGTCGACTTTAAAGCTGTCGAGTCGTGTTATAATGAATCCTAACAGGCGCTAAGAAAGTCGAGTTTTAATATTTCAGGATTGTTGTTCAAGTTCTCATAGTAAAGTTTTGATGCCGGAAGTTGTATAGAAATCTTCGTCGGTGCCAAATTAGATTTTAATTATTATGCCTCTTGCCGAAGCAAAGCCAAAAGGAGGTTCAACAAAAGCAGCAGCAGCATCATTAGCAACAAACATTCCAATTCAGTAATTCATGTATTTTGTATTATGAAGAAAACTTCTGGAGTTCCGGTTTTAAGGGTACAATGCTTTTTTATCAAAGCAGAAAACTCCAGGTAATTGCACTTACTAACTGACTTGAACTTTGACTAAAAACTGCTTCTACTGGCATACAGGGAGGCCCAAGGAAAACTTTGCACGTCGACTTTCAATGTTTAAAATGAGAATACGTAGGGACACTCAGACCAGTCGATTTTTGATTCGAGACGGCCAATTTTTTTATCGCATTCTCAACCCTCCAACTTCAATCCCTGAACAGGGGTGACGTCACTCCCAAGCCTTCTATTGGGAAGGGATATCGAGTGATATGTCATTTTAAAGGTAATTCATTATAACCTCCAAGTTTGAAGTCACTTTGAAGTTGACATGACAGTCTGTCAAAGTCTGCGGGGGAAAAAGGCGTTTTTGTTAATAATTAATTCATCACAATAAGGGTTATACACTTCAAAATGGGGGTAGCGAAACCTTAAAAGTCATTGAATCGTTTCGACGGTGGTGGGTTCTACCCCTCAAATTTAACAGGGTACGTTTCTCTATTTGTAATTTTTTCTTAGAAAGAAAAATAAATGAAAACACGTTTTCATATTACTTTTCTGACCAATTTATTAAATGTCGGAAATAGCCGTCATTTACCTCCATGCAATAAAATAAACTTCGTTCGAAGCTTTGTCGTACGTTACGTAACACTTCGGGTGTAATTTGGTGGCATTCATGAATTATCCGATTAGGGATAAAACTCACCTTCATCAAAACGATCCAATGATATCTCATTTTTAAAGGTCTTCCTACCCTCATTTTGGAGTCTGCAGCTGTTATTGTGTTAAATTCATTATTAACCAAAAAGCTTTTTTCCCCATGGACTTTGACAAACTGTCATATCAACGGGAATAAGGGCAGTGACTTCACACCAGGAGGTTATAATCAGGGTGCAACTGCCTTTAAAATGAGATATCATTCGACACCCCTTCCCATTAGAAATTTTGAGAATGGCTGTCGCCCTTGTTCAGGGGTTGACGTTGAAGGGTTGAAAATATAATAAAAATTGTCTCTTTCGCATCAAAAATAGATAGCGTTTTTACACATTAACAATTTAAATACTGAAAATCGAGGTGCAAAGTTTTCGTTGGGTCACCCTGTATAAACGCAATCTGTTGCACTGGTGCTTAACTCGCCTCCTTTAATTAATCCAACAATTTCTCTCTACTAAAATTTACTTTCTGTAGCAATATCCCCTAAGAATCTTACAGCCGACGTTTCCCTTACAACGACGTAACGACTGTCGACGTGTGGTGTACTGGCCCTAACTCGTTGCCTGACAATGAAATCAGGTCGAAACTTTGGATGCCTTGGAACTTCCAAAACTTCCTTCTGGGTCTTGACAGTGGTTTGAAATAACTGTTCAGCTGCGATCGATCGAAGAGCGCTTAACGATCAATCGATCTGGAGAGTGGTGCTTGAGGCCGACTTCACGTGGCGCCTGTGACCTTCCCGGATTTGGTGGAAAGAGCGTCACCTCTAAATTGATTCTTCGTCACACACTTTCCAATTAAATAGAGAACCATTGGCGAGTTCACCGTTCCAGAGTTCGATTATTACCTACAACTGTGCTTTATAATTTTTTTGCACAAATATCAGAGTCGGTATCTATTGGGGCTGGAACTTGGGAGGGGAAGTTACTAAGCCATCATAAAAGCCTATTTATATTTATTGCTTCTACGGTTCCCGAGATATCCGAGCTTCAAAGTTCGAAAATTGTAACAATCCCATGCACCGCCCCTTAGGAATTTTCGGGCAAATTTTGGAATTCTTAGATTGCTCTTTATCGCTTGAATCGACAAACGTGAACTCTATGTCGACTCTGGATATCTCCATTGGAGTTCTGGATGGTCGAAAATGCAATTCACGGAACTTTCATCTCGAGATGACTTCGAAATCACGATAATCACTAATACTAATGTTACCCAGTATCTCGGGAACAAAGAGAGATAGGGCAAACAGCTCAGTGCAGGCTTATAGAGCTGATCGAGACGATTAATTTGATCTAGTTTTTTAACGCAATCTGTTATGACATTTGTTTTTTTCAAAATGTTCGGACTAAAGTGGTGTTGGCCGAGCTAAAATACGACCCTACGGATTACTTATACGACAAATGCCGGACTAATCCAGGGAGAGTGGCCGTAGGCTTATCAACGGAATTAATTCCTCTTTTATCGCGCTCAGTCAATCCGTACGACAATCACGTTAATGAAAAGGGAAAAAATGATAGATGTAAAATATTATTCTATGTTTCGTACAAGCCCTCACCATCCTGTATTTACGGTTCCGTAAAAAAACACATTTCGGAACGACCCCTATAGGAACCTACGAAAGGGTACCATACACACGAAAACGGGTGATAGATAATCAGACAATTACAACATAAACAACTTAAGTTGAAATTTAAAAAAACCAATAGATTACTAATTTCTTCTTACTGGTCAGGGAGGGACCCCAGGACAGTTCAAGAATCCTTTTTGCCAATTCATATTGCAAATTGTCATTCGAAATTAGCAATGTGTTTGCTTAAAAGGGTTTTTGAACCATTCCGAGACAATTTCCTGGTGAGTTGGAACCAGGGTCTTTCTGATTGATTTCATTTTCGTTGCGATTTTAAGATGAGAAAAAAAGGAAATTTCATTCTCTAATGTATATTCAATTCCAATGCTTTTAATGTCTCTTAAATGGTTGAAAACCTTTTCCAGGAAAATGCCGAAAACCAAATTCAGTACGTAGATAATGTCTAGTTCGGTGCAAAATTTAGAGGACTCAGTTGAAATGCATTAAGTCTTATCGTCTGGTGGACTCAAAATAGACAAAAAAACTACGTAAATATACTACTTATCACAAAATTTGCAACGCCTAAAATTAATGCATCAAATTCAACCAAAATTGGTATGCGTGTTTAGTTGTAGTAGTACAATTGATCAGATTTTACATATAATGCCATGCGTTACATACAGGAAGTGTTAGAACCAATAGCTGTACCATACATTCGACGTATTGTAAACGTGCTTTTCCAGCAAGACAATGCACGGCTACATATTGCGCGTATAATTATAGCTCATCTAAAACGTTGCAATGTTAATGTACTTCCTTGGCCTCCACGCTCACCTGATCTTTCCCCCATCGAACACGTGTGAGACATGACAGGAAAATGAGTTGCTATACTGGAGAACCCATAACGTACTTCAGAAGAGTTACGAAACGCAATTCAAGTTGCCTGGGATACACTACCCCAAGAAGAAATCGACCATTTGCTTAGAAGCATGCCCAGACGAGTTTCTGAGGGTGTAAATACACAAGGTGGTTATACACATTATTAGAATTTTAAAGACTTTCTGGACTTCAGCTCATTCACGAGTAATATAATTTATTTTGTATAGCGTTGTCAACATATTTACAAAGTTGCAATTTTTACGATAAGTAGTATATTTGATCATAACTGTGCCTGTTGCTGAATTTATCTATTTAACAATGATGAAGCGGTTGCAGCTATCAGCAGTGATGAAAACGGCACGATTTTTATGTAGTTCGGTGAAATTCATATCGACTTTTCAAACTGAAAAAAAAACACCGCAATAACTGTGTTAGCGACATCTGCCTCAATTATTAATCTCTGACGAGGGCCGTAATGGATAAGAAGTAGTGGACCCTTTAGCACATTGTTGGTGGCTCTGAAAGCCTTTTCATGGTTTTGGCACCAAATGGCAATTGAATTTCCTTAGAAGTTCTTGTAGAGGACCTCTAATATCATGTAATTTATTCACAAACTTAGGAGCAGTTTACTGGCCCTAGTAGAGAACGCACATGTTATCTTCGCTTCAATAGAATCAGCACTGATCCCACTTGGTAAGACAATCATCCACAAAAATTTACATTTTGCAGGCTGGAGACGGAAACCCCACTCTTGTAATAGCCGCAAAACTTGCCGAAGTCGATGATTGCGATCGTCCCGTTCAGGAGCCCTGACCAGAATTCGTCAAGATAAACGAGGATGCCATTGTTGACCTTAAACATCCACGTTTGAATAATGATTAGGAAAAATTATTTTCTTCCATTAAAATTACATCTAATTAAATATTAATATCTCTCGAGTGCGAATAATGTATCCAGAGACCAGGACCTTAGTAAATTCGCGTTGAAAATCACTTTGGGCAACTACCCAAGTTTAGTAATACAAGGACTCGATACTGCCACCATTCCACACCTAATGTGCTGACAAATAGGAGAGAATTTACGGTATGTGCAAAGTTCTTGCGGGGATGTAATGAAACTCAGCTTTACCGGTCTGTAAAGCTCACTTTAAACTTCCCTTTTAGTTGATACACAAGCACAGCAATTAAAAACTTTAGCCTAGATTTGTAAGTGCAGTACCATTGCTTAATTAGTTTAGATAATTGATATAAGTGGAGAAATAATCTTTTGGATTTGTACTAGATCGAGTCATATGCAAATTATGCAAAGGAGTTAAAGCTTTGTTACATAGCATTCCAATTAGCACGTTTACCTTCAAAACAGAATGGCTTATTGGTCAATCGTTTATTTAAGGGATTGTCGGCTTATCAACTGCTTTCACAGCTAATGAACAGTTTCATATCAAAAGTGTACATAAATTTGCGTGTGCGTGTGTTAAGTGTGCGTTATAAGCCCTAACGAGGGAGCCTGAGACACGAAAAACAATTTTTCACCATCACTATCATCACGAACTTATGTTTCACGCAGGATGTTCTCGGATCAAAGGAAGATACCTTAGGCAATGAAAATCAGGCGATTTTTGAAAAAGGTTCTTAACAATGTTTACCGACGAAGAGTAAGCCGATATGGTTTTTATTTACGGATTTGCTAACGGTAACGCATTTGAAGCTGTTAAAGAATATTAATGTCGCTTCTCCGAACGGGATATTCCCAATAAGAGGACATTTGTCATAGTTTATCGTACATTGAGGGCAACTGGCTACTTTTCACCTCGAGCAGTTAATGTCAGAGATTTTATTGAAAATGAGAATCTTGAAGAAAATATTGTCAGAATTTCCGGACGAAATCCTATAACTAGCACATGGAGGGTGGCAAGGATGCTTGACATATGTATGTATCTCAAATTATGGTACATAGACCACTCCGATGAGATCGCCTATACCTTTTCCATGGACATGAAGTACAAGATTTATTACAAAGCGACAAGAAACTTTGCGTTATTTTCTCTCAGCGAGTCACGCAACTTGGACTATTGGGCGCACGACAATCCATTTGCAACTCGCCGTTTCCATTACCAACATCAGTTTTCGATTAGTGTTTGCTTAGGATTAATAGAAAACCGTTTATTTGAGCCCTATTTTAGCCAGAATTGAGGCAGTTCGTCTTATAAATTTCTTGGAATTAAAGCTTAACCCTCGCCTTGAAAATGTTCCTTTATTAGTAGGACAGCTGGCTTGGGTTCAACTGAATGGATGTTTAGGTCATAATGATGGGCAGGTGACTACGCGGCTGAATTGAAATTACCTGGGAAGATTAATTAGATGCATCCTATAAGGTGGCCTCCGCGCAGCACAGACCTAATCCTTGAGGGTTGTTTAAGAGTTAAAGTGTGTATTGTCAACCTGCTTATTTTGAATGTTGTATTGTTCTTTTTGTTCTTGCTTGAAAGTTTTTCATTTCTCTCGATATCAGGAGACATGTAACATCGTTAAAAATTTTAAAAAAACACTGAATATTTCTTAAACCGTTGCAAATTGGGACTTTGTTTATGTGGCTTTTTTGTCAGAAGTGGGCGGTAAAATCGTCTCCTAAAGCATGTTTCTCTCGTCGTAGAGTGTAAAATGCCAAAAAGTACCTGTCTAAGTACACAATAATATCCACGGATTAAATCCAATTTCCTCGCTCAAACTCATGTAAGGAATGAAGTAAATGTAAGTGTATTATGTATTAACAATAGCAATATAATCCGATAAGTCCAAATATTGCCATCGATAGATATTATGATTTTCCAATATGCGATGTTGACTCATAACCGCAATTCCAGGGTTCTAAATCCACAAATCCTAACTGCAATTAAGCGGGATTTTGTTGTAATGGCGGTATTCAGTAAATATTAAAATCTAGTCAGGACCATTGGTCATTCGTCAATTCAAGATGCCTCCTTTATGAAAAGTTCAACAACTGAATAGTTAACGTTCCGATTGCCAGACATGATAAATCTATTATTTATATGCACAAGACAACAGGTTTAATTCAAATTAACTGAATAGCAAATTTCACTTTAACGTTTGGTTGCGTTCATTTGCATTTGTGATTTAATTACGTCTCCAGAACGCATCCACCTGTCGAGATGGATAAATAATTATTCCTTTGCGTTCTATTGATGTTACTGTTGCCGTTCATGTAATAACTAATTTATTGTTGTTTTTAATCGACCGCATGGAGCCGGGCAAAGAAAACAAATAAATAGTTCTGCCTCGAAATTAAGCCCTCCACAAGCGTTATTTTTTCACTTTATTGACTGATCTATTAAAATCATGTACCGAGTATTTAGTGCAATGAAAAAGCACTCCATAATACACTGGTCGGGTTTGTTATCTCGTGTATCGTCCCTGGTGCACAGCAAATACTCCGCCAAATAATTAGATTACTCTTGTTTTACGGATTTATTGGTGCGCATAAACTAGATAAATCCGCAATGTTAAATTAAATTTTGTTTTTGCGATTTTAATCCGCATCCGATAGATCATAAAACCTTCTAATACGGCAACTTAATTAAGCAACTAATCTTGATACTACTCATATTTACGGTTAATCCCGGGCGGAATTTACTACCTACATCTTGTCCCCACGTTGCGAACCATTTTCCGTAAATGGGCCGTAACCGAAAATTAATTACGGAAATTTATCGGCCCAAATTGAACAAGCAACTTTAGATCTCCTCTGACGAAGGAAGGGCCTTTGATTATGTATTCAACTGGGCCCTCGGGTCACCTGGTCCAGTTCCGAAATCGGTAATTTATTTAGCAAGGCCTTGCTTACTAACTAAAGGGACAACGTTTTCGACGTTGGTCCTCGTAATTTACTTATGTCGTTGTGTATTGTTGAAAGGAGGTTGGTTCGGAGCAGTTTACTTTCGGAGCGTAATGATAATTGCATAGAAAATTTATTCTATTCAGCAGGAGAAAATGTTGCTCCTGCGGAAGTTCCGCGCATTGTGCATAAGAACTAATCCGGCATAAAGGCCACACGATATTTTTTAGAAAATTAGGTTGACCTGTTCATGGCAAAGTTACAGAAAACTGTCAGAAACGGCCTTTTCGAAGACACACAGCACGCCCCATTCGAAACGTTAACGAGTTTCCTCTATTAAGCCTTAAATTTGCTTGTTCACTGTCCAATTTAGGAACTAGAACAGGCAACAGGCCAATTCGGGTTAGTATGAGCTAGTTCGGCAATGGACTTGCACATTCCAAATCAAATAAACTTGCCGAACAATGTGGCGACTTTCGTGGATCGCAGGCATTTCCAGAAAAACTGGGGCGTTTGTTTGGGAAATTTGCAAATCAATAAGGTAGCAAGGGTTTTTTGCACCCATATGATCCCCCAAGTTTTCCTCCAGGCAGGTTTGAGGGGACCGAAAACATTCTTCCCCAAAAAAAAAAAAAAAACAAGAAGTTGAATTTGAAGGTAAACTCTTCCCAAGTTTAATGCCGCAAGTGCTAATAAGTGCAGATTTGATGCGGTGTGCCTTCTCATCCAAGAAGGTTGGATCACAGGGCCTATTAGCACCGATGCAAGAAGACCATCGTTACGTTTATCATCTTTGTTTATGTAGTTTTAAAATCCTCCTTTACTAAATCATCAAAAAGTAAAAGAAACAAGAAATCGAGATTGAAGGTAAATCCTTGTCAAGTTCATTGAAGAAAGTGCTTGTAAGTGCAAGTCTCATGGGGTACGCCGTTTTATCCAATGCCTTTAGATGAAAGGATATTTGCATAATTGCAAGAAAATTACTTTTCTTCTATCTTTATTTGCGTCATTTTAAATTTATTTTCATCAATCCAAATATTTTTATCACGTCATGTTGTGTACAAGGCATTTCAAATTTAACCCTCATTATTGGGATCTCGGAAGCTAGAGGAGATACGAAGAAGTTTAAATGGGGGTGAATTTACATAATTCGGCGCTTGATCAAATGCCGTTTTCAAGTTTGAATTTTCCGAATACTTCCGGAGATAGCTGAAAAAAACTAAAAATTGGAGATTTCGTTTTTATTTTTTTAGCGTTATCTGACAAGAGAGCCCAAAATGGCAAGCACATTTTCATTTCTCAGTTATACGATGACGTTTTCAGATTTGCCATCCGACGTTTCGTCTTTCGGCTGCCATCATCAACTTTGTTTTTCTTTATTGGCGTCACGTTAAATTTTTCGACAGAAAAATAATCCGATGAAAAATATGAAAGCGTCATCGTATAGCTGAGAAAAAATGGCAATGGAAATGTGCTTATGGTTTTAGGCTTCCTTGTCAAATATCGCTAAAAAAATAAAAACGAAATCTCCAATTTTTAATATTTTTTTATATCTTCAAAAGTACTCGGAAAATTTAAATTTTGAAAACGGCATTAGGTCAAGCGGTAAAGTACGCGATTTTGCCCCCATTTATAATTCTTCGTGTCTTTTCTAGTTTCTAACGTCTCAATGGTGAGGGTCGAATTCGAAATGACCTGTATATCCCTTCTCCCCCTTCTCTCTCTCTCTCTCTCTCTCTCTCTCTCTTTCTCTCTCTCTCTCTCTCTTTCTCTCTCTCTCTCTCTCTTTCTTTCTTTCAAATGATTTCTCACCATCGACAATTGTTTATTATATAAAAGTTTTTCACTAAATCATCATTGTGCATTATTTTGCATGCAAACTTTCTCACATTACAAAAATCTGCCTTGAATTGAAAGAACGCTTGTCATTAAGAAACTGGAAAACACTCTAATTGCTCCCTTAAATTTTAATGAAGCTCTTAACGATTTTAAACGTTGTCGCTAGCTTGTATTTGCCCCGTTCCTTAACACCCCACTCTCAAGAACATTTCCTATTTCATTATTTACGATCCTCATTCTAGAAACAATCCATACAAAAAAAAGATCAAAATCTGTGAGAAAACTGGAAATTGTCGTTTGCAATTTTAATGAAACCTTGGGCAGGGTTCAAAGTAAGTCCTCTCCAGTGGCGGTTGTTTACTTAACCTATGCCCCCGGGCCGAATCGTGTTTCTAGCAATGAAATCTTTCGCAATGAAGAAATCAACCTTCTGGGCCTCAAAACACGCCAACCCACGTCACATATCCATCTTTCTGGAGAAGAAAAATGTCTGGAAATAAAATGGGAAATTTATATGTGCGGCGAAAAAACTTCTTAAGCGACTTATTTATGCATGAGTTTGGGGATCTTGGAACTCGTCGCAAGCGTGCCGTGAAGAAAAGTCAAATTTGGCTTTAGACAGAATTAAAATCTTTCTGTCTAGTTATCGCCCCCTTCATGTTACCAGAGGCCCTCATGAATATCTTATGCCGGTTTTGAGAAAAGTTTCTGTTTTGAAACACTTGGCATGGAAAGAAAGTTTAATGAGCGTGTGTGTGATTGAAGTACCCGCCTAGTAAAATGTTCAGGTTTTTTTTTTATTTCGCAGCTTAAAAATCTAAAACCGGTTAATAAACAGCCATAACTCATTTAAAAGTGAGCACGTGTGACGTTTCAGCCGTCATTTGTCATGAGTCGTGCCCGGCCCCTATATTGCGTTTCTAGGGGCAGTAATTTGTTATTTTGCCTCCTGGTCGAGTTTCCTTTTTCAAAATATTTACTTTCCCTTGTGCAATAATTAAGTCTTTCGGTCAACAATAGGGTTAACTAATGTAATGAAACATTGAGGCATATGGGATGATAACTTTTTCGATTCATTAACGAAGTTTCGATCGTCATATTTTAAAGTAAGACATAGAAATGGGGAAGTTACAATAAAAGATATATCTTTTATGTTTGCGCAGTTTTGCGGAGAATTGGTGCGATAAAAGTCTTATCGTCGATATAAAATATCTGGCAAATGAATCACTCAAAAGTTTATAAATAGACGGGATGTCCCGTAATTAATAGCAAATTTAGCCTAAATTACCCACATTAAGAAATATGCCACTTTCTCTTTTATTTCATGCTCACCCGTGGAAAGTCGTTAGTTCCAAGCAGACTTCTTTGAGAGCACCTTAAAATCCGAGAAAACGCGCGCCCTACAAGTGAGTCCGCATCTCAAAAACTAAAGGAGATATTACAGTTTTAAAATTTTGTACGCGATAGCTCGGAAATCCCTAGAGCACTTGCTTTTACTAAAAACCGGAATCAAGGGAAGAACTTTAAAAGTTTTAGAAATTAACTTACGTAATTAAATCTAGAATCACCCATTTTTTGCTACCAAACAAAATTCATTATAAAAGATCTTATCTAACCCTGTAAATAGAAATCTCAAGAAAGAACAGCGAGAGAAACGTGATGAAACTGATAAACTACTTCTCCAGCAAACCGCAACTTTGCAGCTAATTGACTAAATTAAAGAACAACCGAGCTTTCGCCTTTAAGGACTCGCCCCCAGAGCAGGATAATTTCCTGCTTAAGTATGCCATTTAAATAAGCCCAACACGATACAACACTCGGATCATATTTCATTCCACTTAAATATCGCCAGGAGACTTTCCCTTGTCCTACATATCGTCCCCGAGGGACTCCCATAGACGCAAAGGTCATTTCGATCCAGAGCCTGGAGATATTCTAAACACACAGAGCGTTTTCCATTTATTTTTCCCTTCGCATAAACGAAATATTATCATTTTCTTTAAGCGGTTTCAATTTTGCTGTTTATGGCAAATTGTATTTTGATTTCGCCCTTTTTTCCGTACGGCTTGCCCTTACACGATTATCATGAATTATTCAGGGAATGTAAGTAGGTATGGTCCCGCGTTGCTGTTTAGTTAATAATACATGTTAGGGAAAAGGCAATCCCCTGAGAATTTTAAATTCAAGTTTCTAAAGACGTGTAAGTGCATTAAAAACATCGTTGCCCTCGCTTCCGACGACGATTGAAACTTTAATTTGCATGTAAACCCAATATTTTTACATTAATACTAACTGGAATATGAATGAAAGTGATCAATTTTTGTATTCCCAAAGCTCAATTGGTCCGTTTCAATTATGAATGGCCCCTTCAGCATTCGTAACGAACCCGGAAAAAAACCGAGAACACAAACAAAAGGAAGGCAAATAACAGACCTCCAGGGTCCCTACATTTCAATAAAATTAATAGCTTCTCTAATCAATTTATTCAAAGTCTGTCCTCGAACGGCAAAAACCTCTGTTATTCTTTAATTTAACCAATTTCTTCGTTTCTCTCTGCGGTCTGCAGGAAACTGTTTTGTCAGGTTGGCACGCCCGCTTTTTCGCGATTCGTCGACTCGAATTAAATTATACGTTGCATTTGACGTTGCATTTATTTATTGTATGCAGGCGGTTTAATTCAATTACATTTACCCGGAAATTGTTTCAAACTTTCTTTATGTCTATTGATTAGTCTGAAAATGAAAAAGGTTACGTAGCCCGTAGAGAGAGATTGATCATTTCCATCATATTTTTCATTAGATTTTGATAAAACAACAAACAGGTCATATACCATCAAATCAATCAATCATCAAATCAATTTTAACCTATTTACTCATGTTTAAAACATTTTATTTCTTTACAGGCAATTGTGATCTTTTTATAAATAGGTTTTGCGCGTTTGGGGTGGATTGTTCATTTTTTCATTCATTCTGTTTCGGAATAATGCCTTACGGATCGCGTTCATGGCAACGCTTGCCTCAATCACTTGAATAATTTTTGATTCCAGCAAAACGGTGCTCAAATGTGGATTGGTCGGTAAGCTCACCAGATCTGTCCCCATTAGACTATTATTTATGGGTAGCTATGAAAAAGTTTATTTACAAATATGTACCCACCGACATTAGTGAGCTGCCAAGGAAGATCATCGCAATTTTAAGACCCAATTCGTTTGAGGTAACTCCGAATTCCAACCAAATTTTTATGGCTGCCGAGATCCGCATCGTCGAGCTTCAAAACAGGCACCCTGTATATACATATATATATATGCAGATGTTTTTGTTGGGAATTTTCTGCAAATTAAAGAATTTCCTGAAGTGCAATCTTCGTGTTTCTACGATGTCATCAAATACAAGAAAATCCATCCTCTTCACATTAGGTGCAAGAAAAAGGGATGAGCGCATCTGGGGTTCCTCTAACCCGCTAACTCGACACAAACCCTCGGTATTTACATTTTGTATTATGCAGAATACATTTAAATATATATTAACATGGAGGATTGTATACTAGTTTGTGAAACCTCCTCGTCGAAAATTAATCTCCCTTTTAGTGTGCGCAGTTTTGCTGGGATAAGCGGTGCACCCTCGGGGGATGTTTATATTTTGAGAGTAGTTTTGGGACATTTGGCCGTGTTTTGCACCATTACAGTTTGCCCTAAAATATGTATTATTCGAGGTTTGCAACGTAACATATTGGAGAGGTCCTTTTTCGTAAATCGAAAACTGTTATTAAAATAAAAATGTAAACCTTTTTAGAGCGAAAATTCGACGTAATACGAATTTTGCTGAAGGAAGGGTCAATAAAAATATATGAAAAGCTAACACAAGTGCTGGCTTTGCACATGACAGCAAATCATATTTTTCGGTTTCGTTCTCATATTAAACTGCACTGCAATGTTAGTTGATGTCTGTGTTTGTTCCAATTTCGAGGATTAAAAGTTGTATAGCACCACTCTGTAGGAATATTTATTGAAGGTTTTACTTTAACGGTACACATATATAAAACAGAAATCGCATGATTTGTATTTTATTGAACGCATTAATAAATATTGAATTTTGGGATGCTGCAGTCGGTTGTTATTTCGTTGTAACGGGATGATATATTGTTGGTGGCTTTGTATTGTTTTAAAACAATTATTTTAAAAAGTGATTTATCTAGCGTGGTATTAAATTTCAATTATTCAATAACAGAGACATAATAATTCTTCAACACTCAACGGAACATAATTTATTAAAATATTGCGGGGGTTTTTCATTTAAAGAATATTGTCCCCATCAGCAGGTTTAATTCCGAAGGAAGCGATGCGATTTAATACCGTTTTAGTTCATTACTCTATTAAACCTAAGAGTTGCTGACCTAATCCTAACTTATTACACAGGGCTGCTGCGCTGACCTATTTCTGCTTTTTCACGTCCCAGTCAGCTTAAATTAGGAGCTTAATTTCGTCTGATATTGTTCGACTAATCGATGTTTTAAAGTTCTGTTTAGAGTCTGTAAATTTTTACTCGCTAATGCTCAATTTAATCAGTGAGTAAAAAATGAGCTCTCAAAAAAAGACGCGAAATCAAAAAGAGCATAAGGAAACAGGCGGGTCTGCGCCCCCTTTTCTTTCGCCATCCGCACTTTGTCATGAACTCCAATAAATCATAGGGCTTACTAATATCACCAGAGGCGGCAGCGTTGGCTATAAGCCACTCCACACTGTTGCCAACTTTTCAAACCTTGTCTTTTTTGGACATTAATCCAGACACCGGAGAGTGGCGATAAGGGCTGCAAGAGTGAAGCGCTCCTGGTGTAAAATTATAGGTGCAATATGAGAGTATCGCATAAAATATTTTAGGCATTTGACGAAACGTTGCTGGCAACATTGCTATAAATAGTAGGGCGAATTTATTGTTGGATTCCCACCAGAGGGAGGAAAGTAAATAATTTATTTACCATTTGTGAGCGGGACGACAGTTCGGAAAACATCAGTCAAAAATTAAATGCAAAATAGCACTTCAATTATACAGGGCGTCCCAGAATATGTGGGCAATCTCTCGGATTCGCAGAGAATGCGTCAAAATACTGTGGCGAGTTCCTATAAAAGTGTCCAATGGAGTGGGACGCTGAATTTGTATTTGAGAATATAATGAATTTGAATCATTCATTTCGAGTAATTTTTACGTGAACATTGAAAAAACAACAATTGACACCATACCACTATTCTCACAAAAAATAATGTAAATAAACACGAATGGTGGTTTAGTCCACTGTGGCGATAACACCCTGGGCTACGTTACACATAGAGACAAACCACCTGTCGACAGTTAAAACAAAAGGACAAGTACCTTGTACTGAAGTACAACCTGATGACACACATGATCAGGTGTTATACACTAAACGCACCACAAAAGTTTTCCCTACGGACCCTTCTTACGGAGGTACAAGCTCCTAAAGGACGTCTCTAGAAATCAGTTTTTCTTGAATAAGTTTTAAAGTGCTTGGCGTAATTAAATAATTTTTTAGTATGATGGATGTTAGACGAGGTCCCTAAAGTTCTATCATTTAAACACAAATTTTACTTGTCTAGTCTATCAGGAACGGACCAGGTTTAACACAAAAATAAGTTTTCTACACCCTATATCAATAAAGGCATCGAAATAACTTTTTTAGATAGTCTTCACTTTATGTTAATTACTCCGGGTAATTAAGGATAAAAAGCTGCGGGCGTGGAATTTTCAAAAGAACAACTTTATTCTCTTCTCTAGTATACAGGGTGTTCCGTAAGTCGATAATATCGCTTGAAGGGTGGATAGGCCGACTCAAAATAAGTCGATTTAACTAAGCTTGCCGTAGTCCAAAAGTTGATAATAACCGAGATACAGAGTGTTTGTAATAGGGAGGGTCCGTAAAAGAAACTTTTACAGGAACTTGTCATACTGTTGTAGCATCGGGTTTGGTACTACTGTAGATATACCGAACCCAGGAAAAAAGAGGGCTTGCACATGTCCTGTAGATCCTTAAATACTAAACTAAATACTAAAAAATGATGATAAATCATGGGCGTAACCTGGCTAGGGTGCCATCTGCACCACCCGCCACATTAAACCGTGGTGTCTTAGCTGGGAATTAGAACTGCAACTATAGGGCCGACGAAATCTATTGCGGGCAATTTCAATGCCGGCCAAATTTATTGCGGGAATTTCCAATGTCGATCAGGCATAAAATAGGAAATTCCCATGCTCCAACTAATGCGTACCAGGGTTGTACCTCAGGGGTATATCAATCTTAAAGATAATACTTATTACCTAACATCTATCAAATTTAAAAGTAACCCCTATCTGCAAGAACCAACAGTCAACTGCGATCCTACACTATTTATACAATATAGAGATCTCCCACATATTCTGGCACACCCTGTATACTCTAGTGATTAGAGGGGATGAATGCGTTCTATACATTTGAAGCAGATTATTCATTCCTTTTATTCTCTCTGGAAACAACGCCTCACACACAACTGGGGGATGTATTCTAAGTTAAAACCAAATGAGAGAAACATTCAACATTTACTCTAAGGGCTTTTGTTGGATATTTCAATCAAGAGAGATTTTCAATGGTTCGGAAAAATGTTCGCAAAAATCGCACGGTAATCTGTGGAATGCAACTACAGAAAATTCTTCAGTGTTGTGATGATGGCACTAGCGAATGCAAATTGCGAGTTCATTCTAGAGGTTGACGTAGGAATTAATAGACGAATATCAGACGGTGGTGTATTTAATTACACAGAGTTTGGGAGGGCATTTTCAAATAATTCACTTGAAATCTCGCAATCTGCACTACTGCTAAATAGTCAGGAACAATTGCCATTCCTTTTCCTGAGCGATGATGTTTCTGCACTGAAAGACAATTTCATGAAGCCCTGCGTTCAAGCAGGTTTAAGTCTGAATAGATTTTTTTTAATTACCAAGTCGGGTACGTCGTTCGTAGACAATGCATTTGGCATTTCGGTCACGAATTTGATGTATTTTAGAAACCTATTAAGCATTGTTTCCGGAAGAGGCTAAAAAATTGCCTTGGAATGTGGCTATTTAGACACCTAATCACGAAAACGTTACGAACTTTCTTTACGAGGAGTTCTGGAATTAATGAGGATTTGCAGGCAGCTGCAAGATTCCATCCAATGGACGTGGAAAGGAAAGGCGGTCGATGACTTAACGCCTCTTTAGGCAAGTGTCTCCAAGAGCGCACGTACAAGTACTAAGACTGCTAGAGATAGATATTGTAATTTTTTATCATAATGTAACCGCAACTGTCCATATCAACCATGATGTTGTGACAATTTTAAATAAAGTTACACTTACTGCGCCTTCAGAAGCAACAAGTATATTATCACTACCCTCGCTTCCCTTTTCAACTGAGTCCTCAACGCTCTTCCTCGTACTGGTCAAAACACTTGGTGTTTTTGTGGTGTAAAAGATTTCATTTTTTCAAAGTACCACAGTGAAGGTGCATTCACACCACCTTTTTCAGTCCCATCAATCACCTTTAGTTCTTTGCAGAAGTTGGTGCTCAAAGAATTGATTTTTTTTTTAAACTTGTTGTTTAGTCAGAGAATTTTCAAGATGTTTTTTAATTAACACGTCTTACTGTTCACTTTTTTACACAATTATTATGCAAGGTGTTTCTAAACATAGTGCTACGAATTAAACCATGTATTCTAGGTCCCAAAATATGACGAAAACTTCATATAAATATATATTGAAAGGTGCTTCGTTTTCGATATACAAGGTGTAAAAGGTTGACTTCTGAGGATGGTTTTTTATCAATATTTTCGAAAGTTTTAAGATAAATAAATGTAATTTTATACTTAATTATAATTTTTTTGTGCTCTTTCTAAATCTCTATAAAGTTGGCACATTTTTCCAGGAGCGGGTGATGCAGAGAGGTAGTGCTTGAAAAGTACCTAAATTTTTTTGTAGTTACCTTTATTGATGATTGTATGGGAAAAATATTAAATTGAAAGATTTTTACGTAAAAAAGGTACTTTTGTTGGGAGTTGAAATCTCCAACAGTTTTCAAGGAAATTGATATTTAATAATTCGGTGGATACAATGTTTCATAAAATAAACATGTTTCGTTTCAAGGCCAGCTAAATTTTAAATCTGATGTTTATTTAATAAAACATAGTATCCGCCGATTTATTAAATCTCAATTTCCTGGAAACTGTTGGGGATTTCGATTTTAAATACGAGCACCTATCTAAATATCTTCAAATTTAATATTTCTCCTGTAAAATCGGTAATAAAGTCAAGTACAAAAAAGTTTAAGTACATTTTAAGCCCCTGTATTGTCCGCTCCTGGAAAAATTTGGCAATTTTTTTATAGAGATTCAGAAAGAGCACAAGAAATTATAACAAAGTAAAAAATTTCATTTGGTTATCTTGAAAAGTTGCGAGAATATTAATAAGAAATCATTCTCAAGAACTATCCTTTCACACCCAGCATATCGAAAACGAAGCGCTTTTCAATATATGTTTATATGAAGTTTTCGTCACCTTTTGAGCCCTAGAATACGCAGTTGAATTTGTGGCACTATATCCGGAGACACCTTGTATTCTCCGCTCTCAACTACGAACACCAGCAAACGGCACACCTCGAGAAAACCAAAAACGAACCTTTTCTCATCGTTTTTGCTCCCCACACACTCTTCATGCTCTTCGCAGCCTCTTGGTACCAACTATTACCATATTCCACAATATTACCTACACATGGCGCGATATTTCCCATAATGTGCAATAAATATCAAGCTTTTTTGATTTCATGTAATGTATTGCACAGCCCTAGAATATCATTTGGCAACGATCGATTCGATTGCACAAACCCAAATATTGCGCAATAACTTTATACTTGTATAGGCCGCTTAAATGTTCAAGATGCTCTTCAAAAGGTAAGAGCCTAATAGAGTAATAGAGTATCATCAACGTTGCAGCAGAAAACCTAATTTACGTAACTTCCTTCATCAACCTTTGGGAAGTTTGTGTGGCATTCTGATGTCTGAAAATTATACACGATAGTGGAATCTAATTGATAGCTCGAACTAGATCAATAACAGAGAAAATATTTTTTTAATGCATCAGCTAGGAGAAATCATGAATGTGTCGCACTCCATGGGGGCTTTTGTTGCTCCGCTATTCAACGCCCAATAATCATCGCCTTCACCGTCTTTTGGCCCTAAATGTAGTGGAGGTGACCATGAGTTCCACCTCGTCATGGCTTTAAGTTTGTGTTTCTCGGCTTGCAGCTTATCGGGTTTAAATCAGAGTTACAGTAAAATTTAGGTATGATCTGAGTCGGCTTAGCAAGTGTGGCGCTCTGGACAAAATTTTCAATCGCTGTCCCGTTACCCTTAAGAAAAATCGGCGACCAGGAAGGTCTGCGCCGCCCTGGGCCGTCACCCGACCTCATCACCCCATGGTGGTGATTCCTCAAATTTAATTTGACGATGCGGAATAATTTCAGACTTATTTCCCGCCATATAAAAATTACGTTAAATTTTCAATAAATACAAATTACTTCGGATATTCCAGCTTGTCACTATTCAGGTAACGCTTTCCAACCATAACAAATTATATACATTTCTCTGATAATTGTAGTAGGATATGCATTATACGATAATTAGAATTTGAATAGCTGTAAATTTGGGTTTTAATTGCTAAAGCAGATTAATTAATATTTCATCAATAGGTTTAATCCTTTTTGTATCTAATTTGAATAGGCAAATATGTTAATTCTTACTCGCTACACGCGCGTGGCAAGTGTTAGTTTCCACCACTAATAGAACCTTTAAGGGACAGATTCAACCACTTTTTTTCGTTTTTGAATTCATGATTGAATTTCTAGGATTTTGATGTATTCGGTTCATTTTGAGGCACAGTGAAATAAAAATAAATGTTACAGGAACTAAAAGAGGTTTTACAACGGAGTCTATACAGCTTACAGAGCGCACTGACACGTTTAACTTGAGCGTTTAAGCCAATTGCTCCACGGTTTTCCGAAATATCGGCGCTCGAAGTTTGAAAAGTGCCAAAAACTAGATGTGTTTTTACCTATCCCAGAAATCTGCAGTTAAATTTCCTAAAGACTCCATTTCTCACGAATTAAAAGAAATTCAGGGTGTTTCATTTAAAGTGACACAAGCGATTACCTCCGAAATAAAATTCAAAGTAAAAAAATATTTCAAACAAACATTGCTTGTTATGAAAAGGGACGTCCAGCGCGTATAAACAAATTTTTACTCATGGACATTTTAAGGCCAAATTTGCTTTTTTGAACAGAACACCTATTTTTTTGATAAATTTGTAAAGAGCTTAAAAAATTTAGTATTTTTTGATAGAAAAGTGTTTTCTTAAAATTCTTATTTTCCAAATAACAACAAGAATTGAATTCATAGATTCTAAAAATTAACCCAAAAATCATAGTAAAAATTATTTATTAGTCCAACAAATGCTCAAAATGTTAATATTCAACATCGAGACATTTTACAATTCTCATGGTAAATGATCTCGAAACATTTCCAAGCATTTCTTCAGTGGTTGCTTCGCAAACTACTTTGATGCGGATTTTCATATCATCCGGAGTTGTTGGGACTTGAACGTGAACTTTTTCTTTAAGATAATTCCAAAGAGAAAAGTCTAATAGGGTCAAGTAACGTGATCTGGGGGCCAGTTCGCTGAATCTATTTGGTTGTTTTCATTGATCGCAGTTCTTCCGCCGGTTCTTTTACTTGTCTCCACGTTATCACTTTCAAGGAATTCCTTGATTATTCGATAAAAAGTTCGACGACTAGGTGCTTTTTCTTCAGGAAATCTCTGCAGATAAACCCAATAAATTTCAGCGCCGTTTTTTCCATACACCAACACCATTTGAATGTTGTTTTTTTTAGGAAAATTCTCCATTTTCCTCTTTTAAATTAACAGCCTTAGTGAAAAAACAAATAATTAGTTTCATCTCAAAGGTTCCTTTTAAGGAGATTTATAAATAAATTCGATATTTCCAAAAATATATATCCGAGTACGTTCTAGTCAAAACATGGCTTTTTTGTTGGACTGATAAATGTTTAAAAATAATTTTTATTTTCTATTAATAAAATTTTTTTCGTAATGAAAATTATGGGTTATTTTAAATGTGCCAATTCAATTTTTGTCGTCATCTGGAAAACGAGAAGTTTTAGAAAAAAGCTTTTTCAACAAAAAGTACTTAAGTTTTTAAGCTCTTTGCAAATGTATCAAAAAAGAAATGGGTGTTCCATTTAAGAAACAAAATTGGCTTTAAAATGTCTTTTAAATGATATTTTGTAAAAATTATATGCCTTGGATGTACCCTTTCATAACCAGCAGTGCTCGTTAAAAGTTTTTTATTTGAAATTTGGTTTCGGAGATACTCGCTTGTGTCACTTTAAACGAAACACCCTGTATTACTACCCGGTTTGTGCGGATTCATTTCGGGAAAATATCGCGATTTTTGATGTGCTGTTTTTCAGTCTAACCAACCGAGATACATCGAACCTGAACGCCTCAAATGAGGTCCTGCATCCTGGGAAAACCGCGTCAGGGAAATATGGCACATATTTTCTTACACATATTTTTAAGACGTGAAATGGTCCCTGAACCAATGTAGCTGTACCATAATAGAGCAACTTCTCCAAAGAACTTTTAATAGGCAATCAGAGGAAAACCTTATGACGGCAGCAAGCATCAAGGTTAATAATATCTCTAACATGGGAACTTGCTCCCTGAAAATAGAGCCCTGAGACTGACAATATTCGGCGACATCCCTTTGGAAGTTGCGGTAAAGTATTAAGTTTAGTTCACGGAGCATAATTTGAAACTTAATATTATTTCATACTACAAGAGTTCATTAAAAGCTTTAATAAAGGTTTCTGCTTACCACAATGTTCGAGGCAATTAGGTGTGTGTTTCACGTCTGAATTTGTCCCGGGCAGGGCTAATTTACCTATATTTCTATTTATTCAACGATTATTGTGAAGTTTTCATAAATGTCTAATCGCATAATTATCCCCAAAGCCGTAAAGTCCTTTCTCCGGAGTATAAAATGCAAATACCTGAGTTAAAAAAAACCGAAAGCAGGTTCGATGGGACGCGAAAAATTTTAATTATTTTCACGGGTTTTTCCGGAAGATATCAGCGAAAATTTTAATTTAAAAATTCTGTTTATGCAGATTTTTGCCGCATTATGAATTTCATTACTTCGAGGGTTTTTAAGGTTAGATGAATATGCAAGATGCCGAATTAATTTTTGCCATCAAACTCGCCGCGCTAATTGAGTTTTACGCCCTGATAATTAAGTACTGCTTTTAATACCCGGATGCAAGACAACATAATGGCAACTTCAGAATGTGAAATACGGAACCCCTCAGGTTGAATACTTTAAGAACTTAAAAAATTAATTCCGTCCTCTCAAAATTCCAGAGCTCTCTGGCGATCAAATTTAGTTGGCGAAAGGTTTTTACCTGCAAAGTACTTTTCGCAGCAGCTTTTTCTTCTCGGAGTTTTGTGCTGAATATGAATGACACTTCAAAAATATAAGGTTGCTTAATATTCTCTCACTTTTTAACTTTTGGAGTTTCCCCCACTTCGAACTATTTTAACATGCCTAAAAGATTCAAAACGTATGATGTATTTTAGCATTTGCTGCAATGAACACAAACGCTCATTACGCCATCAGAAAGAAAAATAGTCCAATTCGCTCGCCTCAAAGTTCAAGCTTAATTTGATTTGCAAACTCATGCGAGCCGACTTCGAATTCGAAACGTGGACGTTTAGCTGAAATGTAGATAGAAATTCGTTTTGCTAAAATAAAGTCACAGAGTTTCCCTTAATTTAACATTAAATCGGTGAGAGGAGCTGAAATTTTCTCGGATGGTTGCGTGGGGGTTTTGCAAATCAGTTGCAGGCATGTTAAATGCAAATTTTAGGAGACATTACCGTACCTTTTTTGTCATACTATGACGCATCTAGAGGTTGTTAGATTTAAATTAACGTTCCATTAGGGGTAGCTGTGGTTTCTCTAGTGCATGACATTTTGATGCTTTGATATATTGTTATACATTTACAAGTAGGTTATTAACAAGACCGATAATGACCTAAAGTTAAAACGAAAATGAATTTGGGAGATGGGGGCTAGGTTTATTGCAATAAATCGCCCATTGCAAGCAATCGGCTTAAATAATAGCTGGTAAGCTTGCACACACCCGGTTTTACTGTCCTTTTTAGTTCCTGAGATGTAGGCGCCATTTGTATTCCTATTTTTGCTCATGCTCAAGCCTTTATAGAATCCGAATTAATCGGTTTAAACGAAATCAACAAATTCGAAAATTTACAATTTTTCCGAAAATTTCAAGATTTTCCGAAAATATCAAATTTTTTAGAAATTTTCAAAAATTTCCGAAAATTTACAAGGGATCCGCAGATACTTTGTTCTACTTTTTAAAGATTTTTTATCGCTAAAATTAATTGTCGCGATAAGCCCTAAAAACCTGCCCACACTTAGTTGTAATATCTCTTTTAGTTTCTGAGATACGCAGTCGTTTCGGTATTCGCGACTTTCAAATTGCTCTAAAATAGAGAGTGATAAAATAACCGAACTTAATATCAACAAATCTCACATCAATGTTTTTTAAAGAAAGTTAAGAATTTGCTACTCAGAATGTCAAGAGTTTGCTTAAGTCTTCTAAGTAAACTTGAAATCAGGAACTTCAGGATATACTAATTGATTTATACAAAAACCGAGAATATGCCGATGATTTGCAATTGACATGAAATGTAATTTTTATTAGTAAAATTGAATTTTAGGAAAGCTGAATATATTCTAAAAAAAAAACTGTGACAAATTATGTGCAAGAGATTTCTCCAAAACAGCAATAGATTGCTACATGAATACATGTGGAGATTTTTCATAGAGTTTAAAACGAATTCAAACCTTCCCTAATTGAAACCCATTTTTAGTTCCATTTTCTCTAAAATTCAGACACCTTTTTGGGGCCCAAATTCAATGTAGAAATCGATTAAAAATCCTTTATAGTAATGCATTTTAAGCACTGTCTTCCCATCAAGTTATCGTTTAAACGTCAACTAAATATTTCTATTTCCTCTTAGATGAGACGATCCCCTAGAAAAAGACAAAGTTTATCCACTCAAGGACTCTCAAGACTTAATGCGAAGGTGCTCTAGGGAAAAGGGACAAAATATTGCTTTGTACATGTGTCTAACGTTTCAAGGGACAAGGTTATAAGTGATGTTTTCACGGTGAATTAAGGGCCCCTCTAATGTGGTGCGGATGTGGCTTTATTTGATATTTTTGGGTAGAATTTTTTTCGAGCAAACAAATAGCAGCTACATTAATTATGATATTAAAGCAAAGCTCTTCCAAATCATTGACTGAATCAAAGCCAAACAAAACAATTCCCTGCTTGCCATAACAAGGGCTGACGTGTCAACCCTTTCCCTTAAACAGCAATTTCACACAGGACTTGGCAGTTGGCACAAAGGCAATCGTGCATCATTGGACTTTGGACTTGACGTGAACACTAACGGCCAATTAGATGATTGGATTAATAGGGATGAGAAGTGTCTAGTTATCGAAGTATTAGTTAAAAATTAGTATCAGTTAGTAATAGTCATTAGTAGAATTAAATAGTTTAGAACTGTATTGGCATCCATGGATTTTATAATGCCTGTAATGCTATTTTCAAGCTCGGTCAAGTTCGCATATCTCCTTTTATAGATTTCGTGCTTGACATAACCCAAAAAGTAAAAGTCTAATGAAGTTATGTCAGGAGATCTTGGGGGCCAACGTATCGGGCCATTTGATGCAATCCATTTATTTTGGAAAAACTTTTGGGAAACAATCCATTGGCAAAAGAGTAGCCTCTTTTCGATATAACCAGACACTAATGTTTGTACTGGTCGGTACTTAAAGGGTATAAATTTATATGTTTTTTAAATTCTCCAAATCGTACATCACTTTAAACTACTGTCTTTTGCTAGATTTCTGGTTGATTTATTTTTGTACGCTTTGAACTATGTTCCTTTTATTTCTTAATGGTCTTTGAGTTCTAGTTTTCACAAAGACTCTTTCATTACTCCTAAGTTTTCTGTACAATTTTAGAAAATACCTTCTCTCTGGTTGATTACATTTAGGATACATTTAATCCTATTGTTCCAGTGCTCAAACACTATTTTTTTCTCAACACAAGATACGTCTCTAACATGTAGTTTTTTTAAATGAGTGAACGTTATTTTGTGACATTCATAACTTAACTAACTAATGCTTGCGAAGAAATAAGGAAAATGCAGTTCGTTGAAATAATAATAATAATTTCAAATTTAATATGTTAATTTATTAGCTTGCTTTTTTGACATTAGATTGACGTATGCATGGAATGACGTTTTTATTTTAGACATACACAGCCAACTAGTCTCAAAGAAAATTGTGCTGCCAATTTGTTTTTTTTTTTAATTTTAGGCCAATATTGCATTTGGTCCTTTTTGTTCCGTTAACATTAGAACGTTAATGTTTAAATGTTAGAGTAAAGAGTATACAGGGTGTCCCACAAAAAATACATTTTCCTATTTTTTTCTTAAACGCCACATTCAATTGTTTTCCTGTTTTCACCATCTTGATCAGCGGCAAAAAAGCTACTAAACTACTAATTTAACCAACTCTGTATCTATAACAATAAAAAGTTACCTACGGTGCGCACTTAAATTAGAACACCCTGTATTTTTTAAAATTATTGCTTTATTTTATTTCCCATGGAAACCACGAAGTTTGATAAGTATCTTAGTTTCAAAGGAATAATCCTCTAGATAAAGTTGTCAGTACATTGATCTAATGAGGCTTAAAAGCAGGGAGAAATCCAAATAAGTATGACTCTTGCATCAGGGGCTTTATTGGTTGGCAGTAATGAGATTTCCAAGTTATGGGAATCGGTAATCTGATTTGAACTCCCCTTGCGTGATAGGAGGGGGGCCGATAAATAGAATTGCAGGAAAATAATGGAAACATCTTTCGAGAATTAACTCAGCGTTTCATTCTTTAGAGTCAAACTAGCGACTTAGTGAAACACATCAATAAGAAAAGACTCTAGGAAAGTTCATTTTTATTCATTGTTCAAGACACCACAATTCTTTTCCTAAGCAGATTCAAGTCTCACGTGTCTCCCTCAAGGCCCCTCATTTACATGAATAAAACCTTGGACGTCTGCTGCAGCAAAACACACATTATAGAGACGGGGAGATGTATACGTGCCGAAGTTCGCATTAGGGGGATTGGTAATGCCCGTAGGGGAGTAAATTCTCATCAGCACAATGGGCCACCCTTCAATTTGATTCGGATAATGAAAGACCAAGGGCGAGATTACAAGTCGAATTAGGTGGTGCCCGTTAACGAATATCGATGGATAGGCAGAGTGTAATTTATGAGTGACGATGGAATCGCTGGAAATTTTGGTGGGCAATGATGGAGAATGTTCGTATTAGTAGATATTTTATGGCAATCGCGGCTTTAAGTCTTCATTGTGCTCACATGCATATGCAAATTCCTTTTGGACCACTTCCACTACTGCGGGAATGTAATAATAACCGAAAAGGGAAAATGTAAATTAGTTACATTGTGTATGAGTTCACTGGATAGTTAGTTGGTCCTGTAATTTATGCTCGGTGGTCATTTTCTTGTTTATCAAAACGTACGCATGGAACATACACGAGATTTGAGAGTTCTCAAACTGAAATCATCTGAGCTAATCAGCCCGCCCGGGCGAAGAATTAAAACTTTAATCTGGGTTAATAAATCTCGCAATTAAACGAGATAAATCGCTTAAGATAGCGAGTGACGTGACGAATTGAGCTTAACAAACTTAATTTCGAAGCAATTAGGAAAAGTTAAATTTAGAGTGTCTCGTGCCCCATAAAAAGGGATTTCAAGGGCCATGGATGTTCGGCAACAGCATCACCAGCGGCAGCAATTCCAGCCATCGGCAATAATCCAATCAGCTAATTGATCGTAGTTGTTGCTGTCAGCCCTAAAAGCCGGTCACGTAAAGACCCTTTTGTGATGACTGCCAAGTCCTGCGTAAAATGGGTTTAGATAAATGCTGATTGATGTGGTGCAAAAGCTATATTTAAAAATGTCACCGAATTTTTGAGCGAATGATGGAACATGAAGAAAAATCTGCGCCGAATTTTAGGTCCTCGAGAAGCTCAGAAAAGCTGGAGCATCCAATTACAACCTGCGACATGCTTTTAATTCCGAGTTTAATCTTGTTTTGTTTCCAGAATACTTCATCACCGCTTAATCCAGCCTTAACTGTGCGGTTTCGACTACGTCACGCCATAATTCAATTTTATTGGATGCTTCGCGATAATTAGCGAGAGTTATGAAGATGTGGGGTGTCATATATTTCCGTTGTCGTTTTATCGAGACATGCTTGTCGAGGAATTTAATTATTGCTGCCAAAACGTTTATTGTAATCCAGTGTTGACTGACATTTACCGAAAATATTGGGATAGGCCAGTAAGCAGTGTCCTCGGGGGTCCAATACCTAGCCGTATGTCCGCGTGGTGGCCCCTGGACGCCTCGTCCCCTGAGTCAACATGTTCCAGAATCAAGCTGACAGAGATATACAGGGTTCGCCTTTGCGCGCTGACGTGATCCGCATATGGAAAATTACAAGTTTATGCGAGTTCGTATTTTTGTTTTGTGGAATGTTGGATTTCTGGTTAAAATCAGTCATGTACAAAATTCAACGGTCTTTATGTCTTCTTCTGATTTACTGCCTGGAAGAGTCAAGTTTCTGACTTCCTCTATTACACAGGAAGAAGTGAAGAACGTTCTTTCTTTATTTTTGACCGGTTGAAAGTTTATCTTTTCCTCGTTGTGAAAACCTGATGGCCGAGGTGGTGAATCGAGGGGCGTCCGCAATATTGGTCCTTAAGTATACCGGGCGTTCGGGAAGTAACTTTCGTAACTTTAACCGACGATTAAGAACATCGTTTTGAACAAAAAAGTTCCTTGCAAGAGGGATCAAAAACCCAATAGTTTAAAAAAAATATATATGAAAGTTGGTAACCGAAAAGCTACGACAAGCTTTAAAATTTGAATAAAATGTGGAAAAACGTACCTGACAAATGTTGATGGTTTGACACGTAACAAAAAAACTTAAAATTATTCAACAGTAACATTGCTAAAAGCAATTAAACACTTAATAACTTAAGGGGTAAAAACCAACGTAAGCGGCAACGCCGCACTGAACGTGACCGAGGAAGAGGAGTTTGTTTTTGTTATGATTGTTTTTGTTTTGATTGTTTTTATGACCCTTATCAGCGTCGTTCGCCTACTTTGCAGGTGAAGCGATAAGGCATTGGAATGCGCAGTAAACAGGAAGACCAAGTAGTACCTCAACGGTACATGAGTTATGTAATCATCTGCGTTATGCTGTGGTCATCTGCATTTCGTCCTATCTTATCTGACATATGGTCCTGTGCAAAGACGCCTGGCTCCATGGATAAGCGAAGCCTATTAGGGACCATGGAGAAGGGACAAGATAAAACCGCCCTTATTTTTCAGTTTTGTCATGGACTGTATGTCTTTCCATACTTTTGTTAGAAGTTTTGCACGCGACGTAACTGGCAGACTAAGACTAACTAACAAAAAAAAAACTTAACAAAAACCGTACAATAGTAACTGCTAGGTATGAATCCTTGTCGAGTTGCTCAAATCAAGAGTTCATAAATAAGAATGAAATAAACCGGCTTGTCTTTAGACGCCGCACAAAGACTGTTTATTTTAAGTCAAATAATTATGGTTGAATATAGGATTCCAACAAGTTTTAATATTTTAATCTGATTTCGTTCTCGCTGAACGCATCTTCCGTCAGTACACCCAAGAGATCATTCGCAGAGTCAATTTGGGCGAGCTTTAAGTGATTTTATTCCGACTTATTAACAGTACGTCTGTGACGATGTATTCTTTACGCGAGTACCATGACGTGCTTTTGATCCATGGAGAGGCGTCACAAAATTCTGAAGAAGCTAGGTGCATTTACCGTAATCGTTATCCAGAAAGAAAACTTCCAGCTCGGCAAACATTTGCGCAAGTTTCCCAAAGGCTTCTGGACACAGGTAGCGTTATTCCTATGTACATATCAAGGACGAAGTCGACAGCGAGAAATCGGTCCTGACGCTGAAGACCAATTTTCAGTGAAGAGGCCTCAACAAGGAATATGCAGAGTGGAGCATGCATGGACTCAAATAGTGAACATTTCGAACATTTAATGTAGTAAAAACAATAACAAATTTGTATTTTTGATTGTGATATTAGTGGTACGTAACATGTTATGCTAATTAGAGATGACCATAATGATCTAAAGATAAGTGGCTTTTCAAAATCACAAAACAAGGATCACATAATTTTTTATTTACCGGAATCTAGTGCATTTTGCTAATTATGTACGTTCTTTTGGGTCTGATACCTACAAGACCTTAAAAAATCGTGTAAAAAGGCACCCCAAAGCAACTCGCTTTATGTGGCTACTTAGGTAGGTATGAAAATGAAATAAATGCCAATTCTCACAAGATGTTGTTTCGATTTTCCAGGGAAATGGCTGTATTTGCGACCCCTCTAGTAAGGAACTTTTTTGTTCGAAACGTTTGTATTTTTGGAATGGGGAAAATTAGGGGAATCAGAATAGTTAAAAACATACAGGGTGTCCCATTTAAAAAACGTAAGTTTGGTCCATATCTCAAAAGGTGTGAATTGTAAATAAAATCTGAATACGTCACTAGATATTACGTAAAAATCTCTATCCGACAGCATTTTTACATTTTCAATAACTTGTCGCTTATTCAAACTATAGGAGGGTCCCAAAATACAATATTTTCAAAAACACCCTGTAGTGCAAAAACTAAGATGGCGGGATCAATTCTGTCGACATCATCATTAGTTTCGCTAAAAAGTGGCACAGGTTCGCGAAACCGCATCTCCCCATTTTTGCTAATAACCGAGGTATCCCACGATTACCACGAAAATAGGACACCCTGTATAGAGGCTCCCGGTTTAAATGATACAGTCCGCATTGGAAAAAACGAACTTACCTCAATGGCGAAATATTTATTTTGGACAAACAATATCCTAAAATTAAATTAATATGAGCGTTCTGAAAGCGTATCTATTAATACACTGGTCAAAACAATTAAAGGACATTTAAAAATTGGACCTTAAAAATCTTCCACATCATTCAATAAACATTTTAAGATTTTTTATACAGTAAATAGAGGTATTCCTGCATAAAGCTATTGAAGTTTTTGTTATAAATTTTATTTGTGCGAGTGTAAGCCTTTTGTGCCTCAAAGGTATACGAGTATAAATACGCATTGCAGGTCTCCGGTTCGCAGTTAATTTTATTTGTGTTGTTGAAGTGCTAAACGTACCTAATACAAAATCGTCAAAAAATGAAGCGCTATCATGATTTATTGGAATCTGAGGCTTGGCGAGCCATTGGACAGCTCGAAGGCGGGCGCGCCCAGCAAGCATTTGCCCAAGTGTTTGAGGCAAGCCAAAATATCATTTCACGGCTTTGGAATCGTTTCCTGTAAATTGGAAATGTTTGCTAGATGTAAGGTCAAGGCAGACTGTCGTCGACATCGCCTAGAGATGACTGTTATCTTTCACAATTTACGGGAAGAAATCGATCGTTAAATGCAACACAGCTCCAAAGTGAATTTGCTTCTGCTATTGGAAGACTATTTTCAACACAAACAATAATAAATCGCCTTCACAATATTGGGGTATACGTTAGGAGGCGTTTAGTTTGCATATCATTAACCGCAGCCCATAAAAGGGCGAAACGAATACGGGCCAACGAACATATCAATTGGATCGAAGATGATCACTGGGCTCGAGTATTATTCAGTGATGAATCCAGAGTTACTTTGCGGTCAGATAACCGACGTGTTCTGCTTTGGCGTGAATCCGATGCAAGAAATTATCCACAATTTGTGCGGGAAGTTCCCTAATATGAAGGAGGTCGAACAATGGTATGGGCTGATATACGCACAGGTGGTCGTATTGACCTCCATTTTATTGAGAATGATGCTCTAACCGCTCAAAGGTAAATGACATTCTTGAACTTACTGTCCTTACGTAATAGCAATAGAGGAAAGATTCATTTAGGTGGATGATAACGCTCGCCCACATAGAGCAAACATGGTGGAAAAGTTTTTACGTGATAACGGAGTAAAAAGAATGAACTGGCCAGCAAGCTTTCCCGATGCTAATCCAATTGAGTATGAGTGGGATGCTCTAGGAAGACGAATTACGAGAGGAATTTGCCACCACCAATGATTCTTAAACTTCAAATTGCTCTTCGTCAAGAATGAAACCAGATTCCTTAAGAACTCCTTGGCAATTTGACAAGATCGATGCCATCAAGAGCCATTCTGGCAGTCTAGGGTGATCAAACGCATTATTAACATAAGATTTACACAATTTTTTAATGAAAATATCGCTTTCAAAAGCAGTTGTTCATTGCATTCATTCGTTCATTATGTGCAATTCCTGTAATAAACTTACTTAGACTTGCCCACATGACTTTAAACATGATGAACTTTTATGCATTTGTTAATCACCATTAATTTTAAATGTTTCGCATATTTACACAACCAATTTCTATTGCGTCGGAGGTTAATCAGTAAAATTGAAAATATCGGGTAATTGTTTCGAGCAGTGTATTTTACTCAGATATGCCGCTCTTAAGTAGCAATAAATATTTATTGAATTTTACGTGCGATTTCAATATCAGAGCTTAAATGACGCAGTTAAGAAAAAACTGCGCAAAAAGTGTCAATTTAAATTTAGTCAGTTAGTTTAGAAGTCGGCGTTGATTTAGCAATTGTTCGTTACTTAGTTTGACATTTCAAAGTCAACTTCAATTAGTTAAACGAAACTGCATAAGAATGAGCTGTCAAACAACGCTTAGTGAAAGAAACTTAATTCTGATCTACTGCAAAGATAGATACAGCGAAAGGAGCATAGCCAAAATGCTAATAAATGTCCATCAACTGTTCAGCACATCATTGAACATTAACGCAATGAAAATAGAATCGCCATTAAGTCCTAAATGGTCAAAAATAAAATATTCACGAAATGCATAGAGCGATGGATTGCACAAATAATAACCGATAATCCTAAATAAAGTTGTCCAAAATTGTGTGTCGAACTGGAAAGACAATTTGGAAAAAGATACTGCCAGAAATAAACCGTTATTATCCACAGAAATTGGAATTCGCCAGAGAGCACATTAGTAAAGATTTAAACTTCTGGAATTCAGTCGTGTTAGCTGATAAAGCCAAAATCAATTTATTTAGGTCGGATAGAAAAATATCATTGTGAGGAAAGTCTAATAAAGAGCTGAACTTAAAAAATGTGAAAGCTGCGGTGAGGCACGGTGGAGGTGGACTGATGCAGGGGCGTGTCGTCTGCAGGAGTAGGTGACTTGCATTTTATTAAAGGACTTATGAACCAATTCTTGTATGTGGATATACAGGGCATTTCAAATTCGACCCTCGTTATTGGGATCTCGGAAACTAGAGGAGATAGAAAGAAGTGTAAATGGAGGCAAAATTGCGTAATTTAGCGCTAATGCCCGTTTTATTAAAATTTGAATTTACCGAATATCTCGGAAGATATCGCAATGAAACTAAAAATAAGAGATTTCGCTTTTATTTTTTTTAACGTTATTTGGCAAGAAAGCGCAAAACCACAAGCACATTTTCACTGCCGCTTTTTCTCAGCTACACGATGACGTTTTCAGATCTGTCATCCGACTAATTTCTGTCGAAAAATCCGTTGTGACGTTGTGCTTGGAGCATCATTACCTCAGAAACATAAAATTGGTAGAACCAATGCCTAGATAAACATTGATAGCAAAGGAGAACCTGACAAGTATTAGCAGTGCCATATAAATTTATAAGAGTTTGTTACCCTTTTTAATTTTGCGATTGCATCATTTATGCTGGCACATTAAAATCAGATATAATTTCATAAAAAAATTTGTTTTTTAAATGTGGCACACCTGAGGCAAAATATTAATTTATGTGCTTTAAAAACAGTTATTTAAACAAGTATTAAACAAATTTTATTACGTCATTTCTTAAAAACAAATGATATCCTCTTGAGACAAGTTAATATCGACTGCATCATTTGCGTGATGCCCAAGGGTGGTGCACGTGTACCACCCGTGAGCCACCGCAATCAGTCGAGATTGAATTAACAGAAATCCACGCATTGAGAACATGTAGAATAAAATTCGGCCCCCGGGGGCAGTTTTTTAGCATAAATAAATCTATTTGCTATCAGTGGTGTAGAAACCAGGAGGGGATTAGGTACACTAAAAAGTAACTTATTTTCAACATTTCAATCAGTTCAATTCATCAATCAATAAACATAACCTCAGAGTGTCTCTCCTTTCTCGTTCCTTATTCTCGATCTTGATTTCGAAACCCAATTTAAAAAGTAGCAGACGAATTCTCCTTTTATTTGCACTAAAGCTGACCAAGTCCCGGCCATTTTCTCGATGGCCTCGTTCTATTTATTTTCACGTGCTCGAAGCTTCTCAGTCCGTTCGGTTTCCTTATTTCTGAGAGGCATTAAAGAGTTTCGTACCTGCTCCTAAGCGGATACAGCCGCTTTTATTCTTTTTACGTGTGAATTAAGGAGGAACATGTACAAATACGAGAACCTTAAGAGTAGATAAAGTTTTAGAGCTTTGGAGCTCGATGCAATTAGAGTGAGGCCAGTTGAGAGGGGGACCAGAGTCAATATACTAAAAACCGCTGGCTACTGCGGAGTAGGAGAACTTTATAGAGCTATAAATATTGAAATTGGCTCTGGAAGTCTTGTTTGCCATGTGAAGCCATTATCAAAATTGATAACTGAGCTTTTAAGCTAATATTGTGGCGGGATTCTTTTGTTCGGTGTTCAGATTTATACTTTCCTTCCCTGGAAGAGATAGATCATCGTTGAAATTACATTCTCCCCTGCGGGAATATGTGGGTGTATTTTTTACCTTGTTGACTGAACATTGTCTTGCCTCCAGAGAATCCATGCAGAAAAAATGTATTTGTTCAGCCTCGCAGGTGTTTGTCACCCGAGGTGAAAGCGCGCATAAAGCACGCAACTCTGTCCATCTGCTCTAGAAGTGTCGCTTAACATAGAAATTGATAGAAACAGTTTATTCGTGCGTTCTCGCTAGCTGAAGTGTCTCTGTATTAGTGACTTCTCCCCATGCAAATCAATCACTTAGTAAGCTCCTTGATTACTCTGAGGTGTCAAAAAGTTTCCAGTCTCCGACAAAGTCTTAACTCGGTTATCCCCGATTTGCATAATTCCCCTAAGGCTGACCAAATTGAATAATTTATCGCAACTCCTTCTGTGATTATTGTTTTTGCCCGATAAGAAGAAGTTATTAATTATTGTCTTCGTCTGCGCCGGGGGAAGGAACTAAGACGACATCAATTTGTACACGTATCCACGCAGGGGGAGCGAAGGTGTTAAATCAGTTGGAATAACGCTCAGTCGGTTCTTTTTTGGGGCAACCTTTTGAATAATACAAAAGAAACGCTTCATAGAAATGTTGTCCGTGTTAGGCACACATGTGACTGTCATTTTAGTGTTTCATTATAAGCTCGGAAAGTTCAATTTATTATTGAAGCAGTAAGGAGCCTTCAAACTCAACGCCACAAGACGAACGGCAAGTTATTATTGGATTATTGGAACTGAGGTCGATATTTCACTTTAAAGGTTCTTGCAAGAGAAAATTTATCTTTGCAATTGGGAATTGAAATGAAATTTACGACATATTATAATAAAGTGAATCTAAATTGCAGTTAGGAAGATCAAAGGACTAATTGCGCCTTGTCAAGCTTTACGCATGCTGCAAACACTTGAAACATCGATATTCTAAACTTAATAAACCTGCTCCAGTGGAGGTGCCTTTAAACATGGGAGCTCAAAGTTACCGGTGAAATGAATCAGACCGAAAGCTAATATTGTTAGATCTAGTAAATCGACGTGACATGCTGTTATTGATTCAAAGACAATATGGAGAGGCACCGATGTAATTAATTTCAAAGCAGAGTGATTGGAAACGCCATTATTTGGATAGCATGGGAAGATGAGAGCAGGTACGGCTCAGCTCCTGCGCCACGAGATAGAGCGCGAGGCCCGCAAGGGGAAAAACGCTCAACAGTGAAGAATTCCTGATAACACGTTAAATGTTCGCAATTGAAAACTTGCCCGAGCGAAGCACTCTCGCCGCATTAAAACCATGAAGTATTAAACAGAAAGTAACTTCTCTTAAACCTCTAAGTGATTTTAATAAAGTTAAAATTAATCTGAATCAAATTTCCCGGACGCACAAAATAAACCGAAACCCTCGAGGCCAAAAATATTCCCCACCTTGTTGCTCGCAATGAAATGGGCCCTAAATTTGAAACAAAGTAGCAGGAATATACAAAGGCAAAGAACTCCCCCTCAGCCCGAAGGGTTTAATTTATGTAAAATACCACGAGTATTGAGGTTGAAAGTTATTGGGCATGAATTTTGATTTTATTTATTCAGCGCCGTTGCAAGTTTTTCTACGATCCCCATAGAACCAAACCTCGTTAGGACTCATTTTAACAAAGCACAATGTTTGCCTTTC
Organism: Euwallacea similis; assembly: GCF_039881205.1. Lineage (NCBI taxonomy): Eukaryota > Metazoa > Arthropoda > Insecta > Coleoptera > Curculionidae > Euwallacea > Euwallacea similis. Next base: position 3,172,885 of record NC_089625.1, read on the forward strand.
GCTCTGCTATTTCTGAAAGTGATTTAATTATACGGCGAGCACGATTCCCTCAGAGCAAGCTAACACGAGATAAAGTTGTTTGCCCTAGGAGTTATATTTGCTCCGAAACACGTAGGATTCTTATTAAAATGTTTTCCTTTTCCCCGGGAGTTATTACTCGCAATATTTCCTATAAAAAAGGAGCTCGGATCCTCAAAGGCCGCAGAGATAGATTCGTCCTTTTTTTGTCTACACAACGGCGGCCCCTATAAGGGCCGATACACATTTTGCGGGCAGGGAACTAATAAAATCCCACGTCTGGAAGTAGCAATACGTCGGGAAAATTATGTGAACCGTAAGATTGGGAACAAACAAAGGCCCTTCAGATAAATTCCGGAGATATAAAGCACTTTTACGTTGCGGTTTTTGAAGGGGTTTCGTCTGAAAAATGATTTTATCACTTTTTCATAACGCACGCTCGATAACAAATCGCCCATTGGAAATTTCGCCGAGCAGGTTAAGACACTGATAAGAAAGTCGGTCGCCCTAAATTGAAAATATACTTGTCTGATTCAATTTAATTTATCACTGGAAAACATTTAATTATGAGTTCCTGGAAGAAAAATTAACCCTTCGTGACGCGAAACTGAAATTCTTGTAACGTGCCAATGCGGGCGACAGAGCAAAAGTTCTGCTCGCATTAGAGCAATTTGTTTTATGTTTCACGCTTGTTATAATAAATATAAATATCCAGTTTACATGACGTGAGACGGAAAGAAATTAGGAGCGTTTTAATGAGTAATGTTTCTGGAAATCCGCGTAAACAACGGCTAAAAGGAAAAATCTATCCAGCTAGTTAAACGAGGATCTTTGAATAGTCGAAATCGATTGGAATTGCCTTGGAACTTCTCCGAGGGAATAATTTAAAAGTCTCTTTAATGAAATTTTATCTCCTAAACGGCCTTCTTTTAATTAAAAACGGACATTCGCAAGACTAATTCCCATTGGGATTCTTTTCGAATTTCAAGCAGTAAATTTCTTTTAAATGTTTTTTGTGCCCTATTTCCTATTGACGTCTAGAAAAAGGTGAGTCGTCGATTTAGATGTTATGAAAAAATCCTTTAAAGCAATAAATCCCGCGCATTCCCGGCACGTTTCTGCCTTGACCAAAGACATTTTAAGGCATTTAACCCCCAAAGAATTGCACTTAACCGTCGGAAGTGAAAAAGTGGGGTTTATTGTCAAAAGCATAAAACTGCATTATAGGCCTTCGTGTAAATGCGACATAATTTCTCCTCCGCCGTCTCGTATGCAAATCGCGACAGGTGAAACGGCTTAACCATATTTTGTACCTTTAATAAACCATCTGTAATTCCCACTTGATAAGTAATCCCGACGCATCACGGAAGCTTCAATTACCTGAAATTTTTAGTTTATTAACTTTATCAAATGTTTAGTTGTGTCGATATATCACTTCGCAATTCCTCGTCGCAAACTCATCCATCAAAATGTGCTGAAACTTGGCCTGTTCCATCGAAATTTCGAAATTGCAAACGGGGTGTAGTAGTTTGCTAATTTGAGTGGCCATGTCGATAACACAGGAAGCCTTTTGATCTTTTGCACCTTAGTTTCGATTTCCGCGAATTCGCTGCAGTGCAATTTACAACTATGGAACAATATCAGCATTTGATTAGTTCTGTTTTACTGCATGCGAAGCTGCAGTTTGGGGTATTGTTACCAGGGAATTGATGCTCATATCTGGTGAATGATTCTATGCCGCATGCGACCTTCCTCATATTTTAATGTTTCCCCGTCTCATTGTCTTGTCGTTTTATTAGCATTGCATGGACGATGGCGATTGTGGTGGCGATGCCAGAAATTATGTTGGGAAACGAGAGCCCAAACGCTGTAAGGGATGTTTCAGGAAGAGGGGGCCAGAGGTTGAGGATGGACGGGCCACGTAAAATCTAGTTAAATGCAGCCAGAATGAAGGCTCGCGCCTGGCTCTTCTTCGACATCTAAGTATTTTAGTAAACTTCGTCGAAATTCTGACTTTTTTATCTGAACCTGTTATTTCCCCACTTCGGACCCCTTGTAAAGTACCTCAAGTACCTCAACTACTGTGTTCTCCTCTTACATTACTTGTATTTCTTTCTCATGGAATCCTCAGGGCAATATTACAACATAATTAGAATGTATATTTATTTAAAAACACGATTTCTTTGCCTGATATAACTAAATCATCAAATTGTAATTAACTGAGACCAAAGGTCTCAACTACTCTAAATGGTCTGAGACCAAAGGTCTCAAGTACTCTAACGGTCTGAGACCAAACGTCTCAAGTACTCTAACGGTCTGAGACCAAAGGTCTCAGTACCGTTTAAAGTTCAAAACTACCCTTATTAATGTACTTTGACAAAGTCCATTTATGTATCGTATGGGGGAGATCTACACAGAAAAACGAAAACTAATAGAACGTTCTCAACACGTCTTCTCAGATACTCACATTTACACCAAAGGGTCTTTGCTCCTCACTTTCGCTCCTTTATTATCGAAAAATTCATAAATAATGTTATACTTTTGACTCGCGTATAGTTATTCCAACCCGACACCCTACACCCTCAAAACACAAATATGACTACGTTTTTAAAATTCACATTAAATTTCTCATAAGATAGAGTTTTTTTTTTGTTCGTAAATGTGCCTTTTCAAATGCAACGTAGCCGCCAAAGAATAGCAACATCTGAAACTCCATATTTCTTAATATTGCTCAATGGCGGCTCACGCAAGGAATTTCCCAGCTACCTTTTTGAAGATTTCATCAAGATTGCCCTATCTAATATAGTTTTAAGCGATATAACCACTTATGCGTTTGTTGTTTTTAGTTGTTTAGCGCGGTATTTTCGACCAAAAAAATTTCTGAATCTAAAAAGTGGATATTGCGTTTGAAAGTACCGGATGTCCTCAGGTAGGGTCTCGTATACCACAAATGGACCAAATTTCGCGTTTTTCGACAAAAAGTCACTTTTCATAAAAGTTTTCGCTTGTTCCAAAAACACCTTTTATTCTGAGAACAAATGATTTTCTTATACGAGAAGCTCAGAATCTTTCAAAACATGATTTAACTTAAAAGTAGACTAACTCTATTTTTTAGTTTCAAACAAAATGTTACTTGACGAAGTTGCTGAGAATTGCTTTAGTAGTAAAAGTCCAAAAATTCAATTGTTTTTATTTTGAAATTGATAATTAACTCTTAAGCCACCTAAAGGAGTAAGATTCTGCTACTACGTAGACAGGTAAATAATTGTAAACAACTAATAAGCAAATTTCGACAGGTGTTCTAAACATATTCTAACTATTATCATTTCTAAAAATAAACTTCACTTGCCCTTCTTTAATTTTTTAAAGTTCTGTCGACTGCCTTGTACCTCAGGATATTTTCAGTGGAATATTTCAATAGCATGACAATACAAAGTATCACTAATGCCGTAGCACTTAATCAGATAAATTCGATGCTTTAAAGCGAGCATTTTTGCTTCAAAATTAAAGAAGTGTAAGCGCAGCTTATTTTCTGAAATGGCAACAGTTAGAGTTAGAATACCTGTCGAAACCTGCTCGAAATCAGCTTTTTATAAGTACTTACCTATCTGCTCAGCAGCAGTGTCTTATTTCTTTAGCAGGCTTAAGAGTTATTTGTCAATTTCAAAATAAAAACAACTGAAATTTTGGATTGTGACTACTAAAGCAATTTTGAGCAACTTCTTCAAATAACATTTTGCTCAATTATAAGAAATAGAATTAGTTTATTCTTAAGTCAAAGCCAAGTTTTGAAAGATTCTAAGCTCCCCGTATAAAGAATAATTTTTTCTCAGAATGGAAGGTGTTTTTGGAACAAGCAAAATCTTTTATGAACAGTGGCTTCTTGTCGAAAAACGCCTAATTTGATCCATTTGTGGCATGGATCATCCCAAACTTTGACGAAATCTCCAAAGAGATAGCTGGAAAATTAATTGCGTAAACTACCACACCCAGAAATATGGAGTTTCAGATTTTCCTATTCTTTAGACGGCCACGTTATGTCAAGGCACATTTGCCGACAAAAACTATCCCATCTCATAAGGAATTTAGTGTGGGTTTAAAAAATGTAGTCGTTTTTGTGTTGTGAGTGGTAAGAAATGGAGAAAAACAGGTTTAGATAGAAAAAGTCGGGTTTTTGGACGAAACGTATTAAAATGCCTAGACGTTGAAGAAGACTCAGGCTAGGGCCCTCACTCTGGCTGCCTTTAACCACATTTTAGATGGTCTATCCACCCTTAACCTACATCCCTTTCTTCCTGAAGTGCCCTGTATAATATACCCGACAGAAAAAAATCCAGCTCGATATTTGCTTTGGAACATCAAACACAAATACATCGACCCCGTTCCAGGTGTAATTACAATGAGGAAACGTCCAACATATCCAAACAAAGGGTCATGCAAACATCCTATTTACCCTGGTTTGACAGCGACAACCTGTAAGACGGCTACCATAAATTACGGTAATGAGGTGCCACGAGAAGGGATTGTTTTACCCAACCGCACTCCTGGAATTCCGTCACGAGTATACTTTGATTGCCATGAAACCAGGAAATGGGGGAAATTAATAAATAATTGAACACCCCCAGTATTACACGCACCGATGGGCGGTCAGATTGAAAATTAACTTCGGACTCATTTCGTTCCGGAAATAACATGTTTGTGTTCTCCTTTGAAGTCCCTCGGTTATTGGATGTAAAGTTCTATTGAAAAGCATTTCAATGCTTAATAAGATACGAAGCTCACGGAATTTGTCTCTATTTTAGTTCGTTCGGAAATTATAAGTACGGAAAATGCGAAAAAGTTCGAGTTTTAAACGTAGTTATCACAAAAACTGTGTTGCGTCAGACGTAATCTGTAATATCTCTCATATGGAGTCGAGAAAATGCATATGCACATTCACACAGAGTAGTCCAAGGAAAATTATCCACCTATGCAATCTTGCACTTCTAAAACACGCCACGTGGCTAAAACTCACTAAAAAAATTTCTGAAAATTTTTACATTTAGCCAGCGTTTCCACTATTTTGCCTAGAATTAACGAGGGACTGAATCTGATAAAAAAAAATACACCCTAAGGCTCTAATATCGGGTCGAAATTCAAAACAAAAGATTCTTTAACTGCACCATTTTGTCGAGATTTCTTACGGAGTCCCTTGACAGAACCCGCAATATTGAGGTCTAGAGCTGAACATGTTAAAAGCCAATAAAAGAAATATTTAATATTTGCTTATGCAGATGTTCCAGGAAATCCAGAGTTTAGAAGAATTTCACTGACATAGTACATTCACCATTTTGGCAAGAATTGACAAAATCTATATTTTTTCATTTAAAAAAAAATCTAGATAGTAGGTACTCTAAGATCATGTTGAGTGAGATAAAAATGCTTCTATGAAAATGTTCGCTTATTGAGTGGGTACTTCGACGATTTTGTCAAAAGCTGAAAACCTAACTCTTTATGCCTCAAAGAAACGTAGGTGCATATTTTTAATTTCAGGACACTATACCATACACATATTAGTTTACAGATAACCAAAGGCTCGGGCCATAGTATTTAGTGCTGCCTATCGATTTTTCCAGTTCAAAGCTCGTTCTTCGTGTCTTTATCCATTTGGCAATCCTATTTTACAAATGTCTCGTATCATGCTCATATACAAGCAGTATTGAATTAGTTTGAATAATAAATAACGCGTCTGCTACACGACTGAGTTCCTTGCATGACGTGACTCCATCTATGCGGATGAATATTTTATTCTCGTCTAATTGAAAATTCGGATGCATATGGGGCGGATGAGATCTCGCAATCGGATAACGTGGTTTGATTTGCTATATTTGTGTGTCTCACTGTATCAAGAGATTAACGTGAAAGGGAAGGATTCGTGTATGTGAACTTTAGTCGATAAAACCAGTTTTAGATTGTCCGAAAACATTTGTACATAAGGGACACACGAGCGGAAATGCGGAATTCAGATTAAAGGATTTTAACAGAAATTGGAGAGGCAGCTTTTCTATGGAAAACGAAATACGTTTATTCGCAGGCAATGCTAGCAACATTAGGTACAGCAATAGTGACGTATCTATGTTTAATATTGCATCTAGTTGCTTACGACCTCTCTCTTTAGAGACATGTACATTACAATACATACATTACCTTTCATAAATTACCTTATATTCATTACCTTACACCCATTATCCTATCATTGCCTTACATACATTACCTTATATTCATTACCTTACACCCATTATCCTATCATTACCTTACATACATTGCCTTATATTCATTACCTTACACCCATTATCCTATCATTACCTTACATACATTACCTTACGTATATTATTTTACGTGCATTATGCATCACAATTCAAAATTTTGAAAAGTGGCAGTGCTCGTGCTGCTATAGAAAATGAAAGCTCTACTTCTATATCTAATTTCCTCTCTTCGCTCTTTTCCCTTTCTCTCGCTGGAAAAGGTACAAAGTCTTTTACCTAAGGTTATTATTTGTATTTGAGTCCTGAGTATTGTTAAACTCTGTCGAGTTGCATTTGCGACATGCATTTCCTCAATTGGAAAGTTTCGGAGTAATAATTTAAAACGTCGAAATTTAAAAAAGTTAAATCGCTATTTCCGGTGGCGCTTTTCCATATTAAAGTCTCGTTTTAATTTTATTTTTTTTGTGTTACAGGAATGAATAATGGCCCTCCGATTTAACGTGGAGTCTGAATCTTAAGATTGATCTGACTCGACAAAATTAAATTTGTTCGCCAGAAGGAAACAATTTTCTTGGCCAATTTATTACATCTGTCAAAAAACGGGCCTCAGTGAATATTTTTAACTCTCCTGAATAAAAGTAAATCCCATTCATTAGAAGGTTGAATTCCTGATAAATAATTCCAATTTTATTATTATCCAATATGCTGGGGAGCAAAAATATCTTTCGACGTTTTAGTATATTGGGTCTTCGACGTAGCTCTTATCGGGTATTAACATCAGACGGGCGCTCTTTTATTGTTTCCCATACCGTTGCTTTTCTAGACGATATATCCTAAGATATACGATGAATATTTCAGGGCCAATGAACCGTATTAAATCTTTATTAAATTCGTAATTTTGATAAAGCTTTGAAGCTAATCTCAAACCGTATTATTAAGCTCTCCAGACACAGCGCTCATTACAATAATGTAGCTTGTACGGGGTAATGTAGGTGCGTGTATTAATGCACGATACAATCTATGTCGGGTAAATTGAGATACCAATAAAATTAGTTGAAAACGGATTTCCGCAAATTCATATGTCTATAATTCGATTTATTCCCATCGAACTCTGGAAAGTTCTTTGATATTCGAAAAAGTTTCAACGATCTAACCTGACAGGCGTCAACTCGTTCATTTTGAATTGAACGCCCTGTATAATTGGCTATTTTTGGATTCTACGTGGAGTTTTAAAAGCAATTAACGGAGCATTTGAACACTTTTCGTTAGCATAAATACTAATTGCCAGAAAATCACGCAAAAATCGTTGGTGTAGCGCCATTGCGGAAGTAACGGCGATTTTCTCAAGAATTAATTCAGTTCCCAACATCTCCAAACTAGCACGCCTATGTTTGTTCAGAACTAGTTTCTCATTTGCGGGATTTAAAAAACACAATTTTAAGAGATAAAACCACACAATAGCATTGGCGTAGAGCAATTGCAAGGGCAGTTATAAATATCTCAAAAATTTTACATCAGACTGGCACGCCTCTGTTTGTTCTTAAATCAATTTGAACATTTCGGCATTTAAAGAGAAAAACTTGCGTTGAAGGTCATCGGTCATAGATTCTCCACTATTGAAAAAACTAAATTTGAATACAGTAAAAGCAACGGCGCACCGGGTATGAACATAAGGGAATACCGCGTGCGGTAAGCAGTAGCGAACATCTAGCCGGACAGTCCATACTGATCCCTAAAACCGTCGCTGACCTCTACTAACGCTATTTAACTAACCCCTTCATTTGATTTTATTTTTACCATTGTCATTTCCTTCTCAAGGATGGATTATCTGCAGAGCAGCGTTGATCTGCCTCGCCCCGGAGGACCACCAAGAAGGAGCCCGTAGGTCTGTGTATGGACCAGCTCGAGAAATTCATCTTCCGGCACAACCGCAAAACCGGAACAATTTTACTGCTGAATCGTTCGATAAGAACGACGAGTGAAGTGGAGGAGGTGGTGAGTTAGGAGGATTTGCCCACGTAGTTGTCCAAAGAACGCAAGAACAAGAAGATGCGCGTTAGAAATGGCAGTGAACGTAATGATAGAGAACACGCCAGTAATGATTTTTCTAAAGTTCCCTAGATGTCTTTTTAATTATAATTAATCCAATTTTACGATATTTCATTGCATTCTACGGCATGAAACCCCAATATTATTTTGTCCTCAGTAATTTTACAGAGCTATATAAACATAAAGATAATTTCGGACACTCAAGGGTTGAATCTTAATCGTTTCATTACAAATATTACTCCCGACTTCGGATAGTTAAAGTCTAATAATATCGCCCAGGAAATAATTAAATTGGGCAGAACACTCCCGAAAGGAACCCAAATTAAATTTTCAGAAAACTTTATTGGATTCTAAGTTGGCGTGTCGCTTGCTTAATATTCCTGGGGAATATTGAATCGAGGGTGTTTTTGTAAATGTTTTTTTTTTTTAACAAAGAGGATCTGAGCCAAATTTTCATTGTCACTTATGTACGCTATAAATATTTTAACCAGCTTTGTCGTATGTGGTGTGCAGCTGGGATATACTTCTTTATTAAACATCTCATCTGCATGTTGATTCTGATGGAATTTCAATAAGGAAGGCAAAAGGCTGACGGGGATATAAATAGGAATTGGATGAGATATGGTTGTCATATCTCATCCTACTCGGGAAACTTCAATTTTATCCACATATTATTTATGTTTTGCCCGGGTAAACGCGAGCGAAGCGAAAAATATTCGGGGACTTTGAAGCGAAGTTAGAGCGTGTTGATCAATATTTTTTTAAAATTTTAGCATCCCCCAGGTAGTAACTGAGTGAAACCCTTAAACAAAACTTTTAATAACTTTATAAACGGACGTTTTGTTGATTGCTTTTAAATGTAATTTGTGCCGTAACTTGCTTTGCGGAGTGATTTACGTCGAGAAACGTAAATTTCATTTCCTCCGAATTAATTCTTCTTGTTAAAGCAAACAAAACACGAAACAATTTGCACTCAAAATCATCAATAATATGCTGACAGTAGGGCTTTCCTCACACACGGAACTAATTCCAGTCAATATAGAAGAGGAGCAAGGTCGATGTATGCCGATAACTAAATTATTTATCTTCCATTAGTCAATGCAAACAAGTCGAATATTGAAATGTTTATACTGTGCCAAAACGTGAGAGCTGCTCAAATAGACGATTAACGGTGCACGTGGAGGTGTATTCAATTATTAACTTATTAAACGCATTTGAAAAAGATTGGTATTACTCTGACAACGAAATATTTTAAATACCTTGAACTGACGGTTTCGATAACCATATAATGAATGATTTTGTCGATCTGCCGCGGGGAGAGCAGGAAACCGAAACGGTGCAAAAAAAATTTGAAACAGTTCTGTGAAATTTCTCGTCTTCTACGCTTGTCTGTAGAATTGTGGATGGCTGCCAAAAGCAATTCACTCAAAGACAAACAACAAACATACATTTTATAAAAACACTTCCGAAACTTAAAAATCATCAACAAAATCTAAAAGCGGAAGAAAAAGCTCGAACTTGACCTCTTTAAATTGGCATTTCCCCCACTGTTCGGACCAATACATTGCAACTCACCGCTAGTGAACTACTACGTAGCATATCACCAGCCTTTTCCGACGCACGCTCTTCAAAGAAAATAGAAGATATAATCACATAAATGCCGACCGCCGTCAGAGCCGAGTTCACTATTTAGAGTAGAAGCATCAATGCATAGCTTTTGTCGGCTGTATAATGCGGAATATAGATGGCACTAAATGCGTTTGGATGACAATGGCACAGTGGTGGCAAGTCAGAATTTAAGCGGTAAAAACGGCAAATTTATCCAGAAAACTTATGTGACATTAACTTAGAAGCCATTTCACCAATGTATCCCCCTCTATTTGTTATTTCAGCTATTCAAACAGCTAATGCTCAGATTAGAGTATCCCCGCGACTTATAAACTAATCCCTAACAAACTTTCGCCAATACCGAAACCGTTTCGCCTAGAACGTAGTATATCTCTTGCTAAAACTATTTATCTTTCATTAATAACGGGTTTAATATCTGTAATTTAACCGACCTCTATTGTTATGAAGGGACCTGATAGATTAATTTATTAATGCCCAGAGAAATTTGAATTTTCGCTTTGTCAATACTTACTCCGATGTTAATTGAGAACATGCTTAAAACAAGGATAAACTATGATAATATCAAATTTGGAATCAAAGCATTAGGAGTTCTGTAATTAATATAATGATATTGTCAATATTTGAACTTTCAAATGTGGACACTTCTGTTTATTACTAGGATAATAATGACAAAATAAATACACGTCTCTCGACAACATAATGGTGATTATAGCTGGAACATTAAGCACTTTTTTCGAATTTATTTTAAAAATTGAAATCCATGACGATTGTTTTCCATTAAAACATCCACAGAAATAAATAATCGAGGGCCGAAATATAGCAATAAGGCTCACAGAAACGTCGGATATATCAAAAACGTCCATCAATCTAATACATACACAACCTCCATTAATTTCCCAATACTTAACTTTTTCTTTCTCTTCCGCTTCTGACGTCCGCAAAATGGTTTGACGTGTTCCTCGGAAGGATATGGCGGCCTAAAGATAAGACTTTATCCTATTATCGGTGATGTCGGAAAAGAAAATATAATTAAATCATCTCGAGGCCAAGTCTGGACCATATAACAAGAAATAAAATTTTAAAAAAATCAAGGAGGTTCTTGGTGTTTGTGTGTTTAATTCAGTGTGTTAATAATAAAAAGCTAAGCATCTTCTTCATCACTGAATCTAGGTTAAAATTGGTATCGATAACCCAAAAGAGGGGGGTTAAAATCATATCGATCTAAATCTGGCGGCTCCCAAAGTAAATACAGAATATTAAAATTGCACGGCTTTAGTGCCAACTGGCGCTGCAATCTAGGATTTTATAGCCTTAAATGTATAATAAATTGAATTTATTAAATCTAACCATCTCCCATTCACGGATATAAAATGCAAGAGTAAAGTTGGGATTTTGGATGCTGCGACTTGAGAAATTCTATTAGCGCAAACGAGTTAGATTTCACTGACAAAATAGTTAGTTCGAGAGATGACAAATTATTTTCTAACTTTCCAAAAAAGTGAAATATTTCTTTTTAAACTACAAAGATAATAAGGCGATCTATCTACAAGAAGGTTCTGAACTCGTGCAAAATAACTTTTCAGTTTCATTGTTTTTTCAGAATTTTTGAAGTCTTCACATCTTTGTGGAAAATATGCAAATATAAATTTTATCCACAAGAATATAAAATGTGTCTCACGAAAAAAAAAGATAATACGTAAAAGGTGCTAAGCATTTAAAATGGGATTTTAGTGTTTCTTCATATTTCTTCATTCGATTAGCTCTAATTAACCATGCTAATAGTATTGACAAATTCGGCAATATATCAATATTTATAATTTAAAACACCTATTAAAGGATGATTTCAGTAATAAAATGGTTTAATGAACGCAAGTAACTATATACCTAACATCTGAACTCAGACTCATCTCCATCTACGTTTGGTACTGTAGAGCGTGAAACCCTTAACATCGGATTTGTGAAGAACTAGATGGACGTTTTTGGAAATTATAGTATTATAGTTTTATCGAAGGACCACTTAACGAAGTCGCGAATCAGTACCAGCATGCAGATACACTTTCCCAATCTAAAATAGGTAGTTTTCGAGCTTAAACTCTAAAATTTGAGGAATTTTTTTATCAAATTCAAGTCCATGAAATACGGATTCAGATTTATTATTAGACAAAATATGTTTCAACAACCTGAAAACAAAGTGAGTGCATTTCTAGAATTTCCAGATTTAAACGGTGAAGTTTCACGCGATTTATAATTAAATTTTAGTTCATATTTCATTCTGCGCTCTTTTCAATCGTACGTACGTAATATACAGGGTTCGCCATTACTCCGGCCTTGGTTTCTGGTGTCTTTGTATAAATATCAATATAAAATGTTTAGTACTCATTTATATTGGAAAGCTGCATGATTTAATAATATTTTTGTTTATACAGTGTGTTCCGTTTTCGCTGGGCAGCATAAAGTTATACTTTTTTAAATAACAACCCATAATTTTTTTACGCCATTTGATGAAGCCTAAATTTAGAAGAAAAATACATTAAACATTTTTTAAAGTGGTTGCGGCGTTGCCATATTAGAGCAATTTCTTTAATCGTAATACGTAAAATTGTTCATTTGCACTTCATTGATTTTCTCAGAGAAGGTGTTAACGGTATAGATGACGCCGCAGATATGCAACCAGGATCACGTCCCTGCTCTACGACACCACTTTGATACCTATTTTAATGGCTTTGAAATTACTTCTGAGATAAAGGGCCGGAATCTGCGTGGCCAAAACTGGAGGGCTTCAGTTGAAGTACTTCATATTTTATATCTTAAGTTTAATATTTGAATCTCCTAGGTTTAGATATTTTTACTTTTCCTCCGCTTCTGTTTGAAATTCTCTATGTTGTCGAACATCTGTTTTTGAAGAACGTTCTGCGGCGAAGGAAATATTTATTTCTTCGATATTTCAACGAGTCCGGAGAGTCGATATGGAACAGAGCCAACGTAAATCTTTAAAATATAAAAGCTGTTGAACTCGCAGGAAAGGCGAGTTAAAAAAGCAACTCCACAGGGCCCATCCATCATTGGATACGTACCGACAGCTTAAGTGTCTGTGTATATGGACACACATTTTTACTCTACCGGGGATTTTGGTAAAATAGAGAGGCGAACTTCAGACAGGTCAATTTATAATGGATCGGTCGATGTATGACAGAAACGTATTTGATAGATCGGTTGATTTATCAATTCCTTGGGTTTGCTGTCGATTGTTGGTGTCAGCTGCGAACTTTCAATTTTTAAAAGTGCTACAAGTTTGTGATAAAAAAAAAAACTCGTTTTACATGTTCAGCCACGAGGTTCTGCCAGGTTCTAACTATCGGCAAAATCGGCAGCATCAGCAACGCGAACTAAAAGCAAAATAACAATTGCTTTATTCATCGTTTTCAGATGATCTACTACTTCCACGCAAAAATTGCAACTTTGCGGAAAAGATGAGATAACAAAAAAGCACCGGAACTAACGTAAGAGACAACTGCTGTGTCACATTTTTGGTTCAATGATTTTGTCAAATTTGTAGAAAAACTGAGAATAGAACCCGACTAGTGCTCTGGGAAAACGTTCCGTACGTTCGAGGTGGATTGGTCATTTTTCCTTTTATTTTGGGCGAGAAGACCGCCTCAGAAACAAGTAGAGGTTGTCGAAACGATGAAATTGCAAAGTATTCTCAGTTAAAATTAACCGAGAATAACATTCATCGTTTCCTAAGGGCTCGGACGAAAACCCTCGTTAACGTTTCGGTGATAAATCAATCACTTCTGAAAAGCAAAAAAATAACAGAGCTGAAGCGCTGGGAATGTGAAAACACTCTGAAAACTCCTCATCTCAATAGCTGAGGAATGACACTTTTTAACACGAGTCATCATTTTCAAAGCCAGCAAAGGAAAAAAGCCAACCAAAAAAACCTCGCACTCATGATTTTTGTTTTTTTGCCCGTGTACCGTTAACCCTTGCACTTTTGCTAGATAAAAAATGAATTTTGGCATACACATTTTAAAGTGATGACATGGCTCGTGGTGAAAACTATCATTCCTCAGGTGTTGAAACCAGGAATTTTCACAGTGTTTTCGTATTTTACGTACTGATATTCCAGACACTTCAGTCTTGGTAATTTTCAGTTTTAGGACAGCAAGAGCCAATTTTCTGGACATAAAATTGACCTTGACTATGAAATCTTATTGCGAGATGTACAGGGCGAGCAACAACGATTGAAGCGCGCCGCTCTGTACTGAAACTCAGCTCAATACTTTTTTCCACTAATTGTTTTGGTCAAGAACTAAAACGTTGATTAGCTGGGCTCCAGTGACGCACTTGCTACATTTTCGACTTCCTGGGTAAGATTTGTTAATTTTCACTTAAAAAAAAAGCTAATTTGTAGGGAAATACGTTATTATTTATTATTATTGATATTGCATTGCTCAATTCGGAGATACGCTTCAATTAGAAAAGTGTCTTGTTATTGGCTTAAATGCATTGTTCCCTCTGAAGATTAAACTCTTTAAAGTATTACAAAACGTGTAATTGCAAATTTACTTACGGTTTACCAAACAACCAGTCGCAAGTTAGTGTTGAAAAACACAATTGGTTGTGAAAATCTGAAAGCGCAAGAGAAATAAGTAAAGGATTAAAGACGCCCAAATCAAATGTGAGTAAAAAACTGTCTGTACGCATCTGATTAATGACTGTTGTTTGATAATGGATGAAAGAAGTTTTGATAATATTTCAACGATGGTCCACTATTTAAATCGATAAAGTGGACACTTCATCGAATTCAATCATTGCCGCTTCAATCAATCATTATTACTCGCAATGTAGAAAAGTTGAAGAAAGGAGCAAGGCTTGAGCTGACACCAAAAACGATTTAATCGCATTTTTAATTAACAGATGCATGGAAACGTTTAATTTTCAGCCAGTCATATCAAGTTGCTACGCGATAAGTGCCCCTGGAACCGAGGAAAGCATGATTTTCATTGTGACACTCAATCAGATTTTCATCAGTGTCGCCAAAGTATACGACCAGTTTAATTATCTTCCACCATCAAAGTGGACCTGATAATCACTTGTTCGTTGTCATGTGTTACGTCTCATCGTCAAAGAATCATTCGCATATTTAATTAATAAGGAATATACCAAGGTTAATCACATTTCCCACGAAGACACGTACATTCTTTCTTATTCATTCTGACTGTTAGAATTCCGAGAACACAATCAGCACTTTTAGAAGACATAAGTAATTGGGCCTCTGCCCAAGAGGTGAGAAGACACGACGATTTTCCGGGCATCTGTTTAGCCGAACTAACTCGACCTCATGTTTGTTCAGATAAATTTTGCCTGTATTCGCACTTAATCATTCTTTCCCTAAGCAAAAGCACTCAAGACCAGGCAAATTCCATCGCGCTCGTGATTTTTTTTTGGTTTTCTGATGTGTCATGCTTTTGCCAGTTAAAAATTATATCGTGCCTCCGGACAAATCACGGAAAATTCACACGAAGCGTTGAAGAAATCATGGCGACAAAGTAACTTTAACTAGAGCAAAAAAACAGTTGTTATCTCTAAAGTTTCGGCATAAAATTTGAACCTGATTTGCAGAGAAAACCGGATTACCAAGTTCCTCGGTTCACTTAAGAACCTCCTGCTTCTTCAGAATTGATTTTCCACTGTTTCACCCTACATTATGGCAATATATTCGCATTTTCTTGTTATCCTTAAGCAAAACCATTCAACACCGGCAAAAAAATCTCTTGAGTTAAAGCGCTCCTGACTTTTGTGGTTTGGTTGGCGTACCATGCTTCTGTTAAGTAACGATGATTTCATGCTTAGAGGCCAGATTTATTCGATAAAACATGAGGTTTTGGGGTGTTATTTGAAAAATTCTCAGAAATTGATAGAAAAATCATGGAAACAAATTAATTTTAATTAGAGCAAAAAGACAGTTTTGCTCTTCGCTTACAAACTTCCAGCTCCTCCCGAATTTGCTTCGCGAATTTGTTTTATCCAAAATTTTGGTGATATATTCGAATTTTATTGTTGTGAAATACGGATAATTGCCTATTGCATTTAAGCTTTCCCAAGCCGCAATATGTCATCACAAAAGCGACAAAATATGGTTTTGTCTCTTTGAAAATTCACCCTACTGACCATACACCGGTGCGCTCGTTTCCGATAAATTCGCTTAACGATTTACTTTTTTTTTTATTGCAGGGAGAGCTATTTTTTAAGCTCCAATCTCGTCCATATAAAAACAACGCTGTCGCCTTTTCAGAGTCAGCAAAGGAGCTCCATTCATCTTCCCGAATTGTTTAGCTTTTTCCCGCCGTATAATGCTTGTGCTGCAATTTTAAAGATGTGCGAAGCCAACTTTTATTTATTGGCCCCAATTTTCGAATCCTGTAAATCTTGTTTCCTTGCAAATGCCTCGGATCTGGGCTCAGATTAAATTTTGATTTATTTCGCCAGCGAGACCCGGAAAATATTATATACGACCCATCTTCTGTTTGTTTTCTCCGGCAATTATAGAAATATATCTCCACCAGACTCTTGAAATGCGGCGAAAGGAATTGTTATAAAACTTCCGACCTCCATCTGTCTAAATATGGGTGCGGATCTATTGCTTTTACGTTGAACCCAGAAAATTTTGTATGAATAAAAAATTTCCTCGGGAGCAAAAATTTCTCTTAACTTAATTTGGCCTGTAAGAAGCTTTCGACCCGTAAGTTACTTATGCAGGAAGTGAAATTTAGACGCCCACGTCTCCTGTCAAATCTTCATTTCTTAAGAACCCGGATTGTCGCTGTCTGCCACTTTTATCCTGCAATCCTTAGTGTATTTTACTGTTCCTGCTGCTTACTTAAGGGATGACACAGGAGCGTCAGGTGCCAGCCTACACGTTTCACCTTGCGTTACCAGTTTGATGGCTCCCTTTAAGTTTGTAAATTTAAGCCCGAACTGTAGTTTAAATCCGAGGAAAGAAAAGGAAACCAATTTATAAAAGAAGCGAATTTAAATGTCTAACTCCGGGATAAGTTTGCGTTCCTACGGGACGTCTCGCCCGGGAATTTATTTAAGTCTCTAGGTCGCGAAATCCCAAACCGAAGAAACCTTGCCTGATCTTATATCCTAGTTTAAAGTTTGCAGTTCCAACTAAATCTCGGATTTTACCGTGTGTTTTGTCGAGTGATTTCGTTTGAGGCGCAAAAGTTTCCCTTGCAGATCTGTAATGAATGTTTACTGATGTCTAATAAAAAAGTCGGTTCAGTACAATGCACAATTCTCAAAAAGTAACCATTTTTCGTAATTTCAATATAGGTATAAGATTTCAAATTTTACTAGCAAACACAGGTGGAACTGACTCTTCATTCAGATGGTTGGCGCATATTTGGTTGTCTCGACTAAATTATTCTAATACTGCAATAAAGCTTTAATTTTTGATGTTGTTAATTAGGTACTTCGATATATTATGAGGCTTTACACAATTAAAGGAACAAATAAAGAAACGGCAATTATTAACCACCTAAAATATCTAATATTTTCCACGTATCTTCAATCTTTAAATCATAACTATATTCGCCATTTAATCAAGAAAATTTAATCCAAGAATTTTGTAAAAACGCCAAGCTGAAACGAATAGTTATTTTACACGTTTTCAGCGCAGTTTTATTGGTTCGAGTACGTAATTCTATCTTTAAATCATCCCTTGCCCTTGCAATTAATATTTTTATTTTATAAATATTAATAATGTTGCAAACATTTCAGTATTCTAGACAGATAGACAACCACATTTTATTAGATAAGAATCCTTGCCAACTAAATCTCGAATTGTACTCTGTTTTATCGAGTAATTTGATTTGAGGCTTACATGTTATCCTTGCAAACTCGTAATGAATATGTAGAACAAAAATTCCCCTTAAAATCTCAAGAGTCATTAATTATGGACTTTTTTATAACGAGGCCCCTGTAAACATTTCCTTATTAAAAATGTAGCATTTTGTCAAGGTTTGATGGATTAATTTTAATTAGTTTGAGGTTTTTATGCGTAACGCTCAAAGAGAAGACGTTAGATTGTGAGTATTCAGCTTTTTTGACAGTTTTAACGCGGAACTCTCAGAGGATGATTAATTGCAGCTAAAGGACATGTAAAAAGGGCCTGTGAAACTGATTATAGACTCGAATATTTCCCATTGCTTCAATATTTATAGCGATGAGGGCAAAGAGTTCTCTAATTATTAATAAACATAATAGCTTCTTGAGTTAATAATCTAATAAATCCCCCTCTCATAACCTTGGGGAGTAATTCGATCCTAATAAACGCGAAGAATGCGTGTACAAGCCGGAAATTGGGGACTTTTTTTTAAGATGGATGACAGGTAATAAAGCTAATGGGCCTATAAATTCGATATATAAACAATGCGCGTATCATATGGGAATTTATGCACGCATTTTTTCTCAATTTCCCTAATAACGCGAACCTTGACACTTCTCTTTAACTTCGGAAATTTGGGGAATAAACGAACGAGAATAAGAAATGAATACAAAACCAAAACACGCCATTTACCTAAAGTATACCCCCCTTTAAGAACATATATCTTCACGAAAACTACGCAACAATTGGCACAAAGATACATCAAATTAATGGTCTTTATGAGCTCTTTCAATACTTGTTTTCACTGCATTGAAAACAGTCTAAAATAAAGTTAGCTAAAAACGTAATTCCAATGCTCCATGACCTCCATAAAACCATTTATCAAAAGAAGCAACTTATTTTTTTTTCCCGAAAATGTTCAAAAGGGGGAAAGTATCTACTGTTTATATCCCCACCTTCTTGAAGCTTTTCATTTTTAAGGCTCTTTCAAAATCACGAAAATCAGTTTAAAGTAACTCTCAGGTATCTTAACAGGTATAAATTGAAATATATATTTAATAAAACCAATCAGAATAATAACGGCAGCCACGTAATCCTGGTTGCATATTTACGACGCCATCCATAAAATTTGCGTTAACGCCATCACGGAGAAAGCCAATCAAGTTGGCAACAAGAATTTTATGATTCATGTAAATTAACACGAATTTCATCTTAAACACATTAAGTTTCGTTTCAGTTAAATTCTTAAGCAATTACTTAGGGAGCAATTCACTTTATGGTGTGTTAGAATTAGTTAATTCCCGGATTTATACACTAAATATAAAGGATTGTCGATTAATATTCGCTTCTTTCTCATACCCATAAAAGATCTCTCTCTTCCTTAGATTGCCTAAAGTA